>NC_056741.1:394452454-394799954 GCF_019279795.1 Protopterus annectens | reverse complement strand
ATGCAATACAATGCCAATTAATATTGTTAACTTCACATTTGCCATTGACAGGAAGGAAAAGATAAGCAAAAGTCAAACAGTAAGAAAGGGAAAAGGAATTGCAAAAAAAAATCTTCAGACCAGGCATATGATTATGTACAAACATCACATACTTGAATATCATCTGCCTTGTTTAAACGATACATACTAATACAAAAGTATTTAACACACAACCCTAAATGTCATAGAACTATATGCTGCATTAATGACAGATGTCTGCTATGGAAATATTAGGGATATACAAACACTATGTAACAATAAGAATGGTCGCATAGTGGCTAAAATGAATATGTGGTAATCACCAATATCAGCAAGACAGCTCTCACAGCACAACGTAGGAGGCCAATTATGATTACAACTAGCTCCCAACTGACCATATCAGCACTCTCACTAATATGCTCTGCTTTCTCAATTAAATGGCATGTTTGAAAGGAAGTAACAACTTAACAATGCATAATCATTACATGGTGTCAGAGCGGAAAGCATAATACATATAGGGGGCTAAGTGAAACATAACATAGTAATATAGCTTCAGAGCAAATCAGTTGTTTATTCAATAATGCAGTCAATGTGTGTGTGTGTGTGTGTGTGTGTGTGTGTGTGTGTGTGTGTGTGTGTGTGTGTGTGTGTGCGTGTGTGTGTGTGTGTGTGTGTGTGTGTGTGAGTGTGTGTGTGTGTGTCACCTTTGCTGAAGTCATAACAACAAAAACATATTCAAATGTATCTGCGTACTGCTAGCAAAAGCAACATTAATTCACGGATACATTTTCTTGTATAAACAAGATATCCTGTTCACTCATTGTTGCAAATTAAAAAATAAGCACTTTGAAAAGGCAGGGTCCCAGCAACAAGCTCTGTCTGTCTTTCCAATTACATAATACCAGAAAAAATATGCTGTGACTGTTAAAGCACTGACCAGATTACAACAGCATATCTACACATTACAGCATATTTATCCAAATGGCTTTTCTATGATTTGTTTTACATTATGGTTCATTTTGTCACACTTATTTATTTTGTGGAGCAGGAAGTCACTTGTAGTGTTTTTTTTTTTTTTTTTTACATTTCCCCATCATAATATAACTGTGGAGTTTATATTGATATGCTTGGAAGGTGTTTTTAGAATTAACACTTTTCAATCTTAAAAAAATATCAAATGTGAGTCACTGTTGAATGACTTGACAAAAAATTTGGAAACCAGATGTTGTGTCTTGTGTCTATGAACCCAACAATGAAATATACAAGACAATAACAGACCAGTAACACAAAAACTCATATAAGAAAAGTGTGAATCAATGATAGCAACTATACACAGAGGGCCATTGTTAAATTATGCTCCATTATTTTTTCAACATATTTCCTATATAGGTTCATAGGTTCATAGGTAAGTACTAGGCTATCTGCCCATGGGCATTTATAAGCCTAGCCACAGAGTGATGGCTTTCGCCTCCCCATTAGATTAGTAACCTGGGCCTCTGTCAACAGGGCTCCTGAAGTGATCCCAGGGTAGAACTTACGATTACCCATCCACTCATCAAGATTTCTCTTGAAAAGGGTCAGAGAGGAGCTCTGTCGAATATGGATTGGGATTCTATTCCAGAGTGAGGGGAGTCGCTGGGACAGGAATCTATCCCTCAGGCATGTCCTGTTTATTGTTGTACATAGGTTCAAGTCACTAGAACAAGTGATTCTGAGGGATCTCATTTTTTTAAGGTGAAGCATGTCCATTAGTTCAGGGTTTGACATGGCCCTATAGGTCAGACATAGGTCACCTCTGAGAAGACGGTAAGCGACTGAGAAGAGCTGGAGCTTTTTTAGTCGTGCTTCATAGGGTAATTGTTTAAGGCCCTTAATCCTCTTAGTGAGGTACTTCTGTGGTCTTTCTGGTTGTTGCAGGTGTCTAGTGAGGTACATCCCAAATGGGGCATTGTACTCTATTATGGGCCTAATGAGTGAGGAGTAAAGGGGCACAATCACCTCCTTGGATCTGGATGAGAAACCCTTTGTGATCAGGTGTGCCACATAGAAGGATTTCCTGACCGTTTTGGCTATGTGGTTATCAAAGGAGAGCATGCTATCTACTTGGGTACCCAGGTCCCTAATTACTTCTTCTGTACTTAGTGGATTCCCATCTATGTGGTAGTTTGTAGGTACTTTGTTTTTCCCAAATGGGATTACTATGCATTTTTTGGCATTTAACTTGAGGCCGTGACTTTGACACCAGGTGTTTGTCTCTGTGAGACCCTTTTGCAGGATGTCTGTGTCAGCTGGAGAGTCAATTATTGCACCCAATTTACAGTCATCTGCAAACTTGGTTAGCCACAGTCCCTCTGCCTTTGCCTGTACTTTGGAGAAATATATACCGAACAGGAGGGGTCCCAGGACTGAGCCCTGTGGGACTCCGCTTGTGACTGGTTTAGAGTCAGACATGGCACCTGCCACTCTTACCATGTGGGTTCTGTCTGAGAGCCAATTGGCAACCCATCTCATGACATAGGGGTTAATATTTAAGCTGGTGAGTTTGTCTATGATTCCTGAGTGTGGGATGGTGTAGAACGCCCTAGCGAGGTCCAGATATGCTGTGTGGACCACCTTCCCTTCATCTATGGCCTTGGTGACTGTTTCGAAGAAGTCGACCAAGTTCAGGAGGCAGGATCTGCCTTTAACAAAGCCGAACTGGATGGGGTCCAGTGTCTGGAGGTTCCCAATGTCCCTGTTAATGAGCTCCATGATAATGCATTCCATGGCTTTGCAGACCAAGCTAGTCAAGCTTATAGGGTGATAGTTCCCAGGGTCAGTTGTGGCACCACCTTTGTGGAGTGGTACGACTGTTGCTGTATGCCATTCTTTGGGTACATAGCCTGTAGAGAGGCTGAGTTTGAATAGTGATTTGAGATGGGGGGTTAGTTCATTTTGAAGCTCATGTAAGACACAACCTGGGATAGCATCTGGTCCCATTGATGCTGTGTTTTTGGCCTTTGCAAGGGCTGTCTTTACTTGTGTGTCTGAGATATCTGGAGCGCCACATTCTTCTGGGATGGGTGCTAGCCCCTTTGATGGAGAGGGAGGGGTGAAGTTTGCACTGAACTTGTCAGCCAGGATGTTGGAAATGTCGGTTGGTTCAGTGTATTTATGGCCATTATGCACTAGCTCGGAGCATATCTGAGAGTTTGCCCCTAGACTCTTGACATAGTTAAAGAAGGCCTTGTGGTTATCCTTAGAGTCATTGGCTATTTTTCTTTCGAAGTTGGCCTTGGATGATTTAATGAGGGAGCACAGTTTTTTACTGATGTTAATCAGAGATGCCTTCTTATTTTGGGATTTTGTTCTATCTTGCAGGAGTTTCCTCCTTCTGTTGTAAAGTTTATTTAAGGCCGGGGTCCACCAGACTGGCTTCCTCTTTTTTGAGGAGTTGGTCTTGGTTTTACTTGGGATGGCTCGGTCCATGCATTCTTAAAGGTGTTCATAGAATGCACTTGTAAAGGATTCTGCCGATGGGTCATCATTTTCCATTTGATTGGGAGCTTTGAACCTTCCCACCTTGGTCTTGAGGAGTGTGAAGTTGGCTTTAGAGAAGTTTTTTACCTTGATTATTATATATTAATATATAATATATAATTAATATTAATATTTTAGTAGTTGCCTCAACCATGCTATGTTGTGTTGCTTATAGTAATTCCAGTGTCACATCTGCCATCATAAACTACCAGTGTCCCATAGCTACCACTGACCACCTCAATGAAAAGATTATGCTAATTATATATGTATATTTACACTGCAAGTCAGGATGTGTTACTTCTTAAAAGTTAATTTCTGGTATGCTGCACTTTTAAATTCATTCAGTTTTATGGTACAGAACTGAGTGCCTTATTATTAAGTCACTGTTTGAATAACAGGCATGAGTCAAAACTTTAATTCAATTCTGTCATTCCATGAAACAAGACAGGGTGTATATAAAATGAAAGTGCCATGGTGGGTGACACTATATAGTTCTGAATCACTTGTATGGTGTAAAGAAATACATAGAAAAAAAGTGCTATAATTTATTTTCCATATTACACTCATTTACAGAAATATTTGATATCAGCAGATTTCATTATTTCAAAATTGACCTGATGGTAGATGACAACTTAATAGCTGTCCTTCTCGTAGCTACCTAAAGTTTGCACTGTCAGAAGAGAAATATGCCTTTCTCAAATGTTTGATCCAGGACCGGTCTTTGGCCAACTGGTGCCTTAGGCAAAAGAGCTCCACAGCCCCCCCCCCCCACACACACACACACACACACACAACACCTGATGCCCCCATCCTGGTCTACCTACACCATCCGGATTACTTTTTTTCTTCCTTTTTTTCACAGTTTGTCTTACTGTTCAGTTTTTCCTGTATTCACTCAGCACATTTTAGAGAAACCATTTCTTTACTACAAAAAACAAACAAATAAATACTGGAAAAGTAATTATATATATATATATATATATATATATATATATATATATATATATATATATATATAGCTGACACATCAAAAGCTCAAGGTGCTCCAGCCATGACAGTTGATTATATCAGGTGGACACGACCTCCTACATCAGTGAATATGTGTGTGAGTTTATTTTCCATGAAAAAAAAAAGTTTAAAACTTTTAATAACATTAACATTTGACCGGTTTGTTCTACTTGAAAGTTCATTCAGTCATGGCAATTTTGGAAATGGGGGGCATTATTATTAGTAACAATGAACTATTCCGTGAAAGGAAACAAACAATTTACATCATGATATATAAATATTAGTATGAGCAGTACAGTGATGTGGCAGGTAGCATTCTCTCCTCACAGCAAGACATTATCTGGATTGATTCTTAGCTGTGGTACTTTCCTTGTGGAGATGCATGTCCTCCCTGTGTTTGCATGGGCTTTCTCTGGGTATTCTGGTTTCTTAACACAGTGAAAAAATTGCACAATCTAAGCTGGCCATGTGTGTGTGTGTGTGTGTGTGTGTGTGTGTGTGTGTGTGTGTGTGTGTGTGTGTGTGTGATATGAAAGAACAACTGAGGTAGGGCTAGACACCTGGCAGTGTGAACATTGGCTCTAGATAACTGTCACAGTTGATGGGGCACCCTGACCCCTTTGAAAGAAAAGTGAGGTTATGGATGGATATAACTATGAGACATTCTAGAGACCAAACAGGTCATACTAAACACTGGAAAAAAATAGATTTATGAGAACTGCCTTTATGGCAGTTAGCTCAGAGGACTAATGCTCCAACTAATTATTGAGCTACGTCCTGTGTCAAGTGTATGGGGTTTGAATCTTTATGCCTTCATTTGCCTACTGTGTGACCTTAAGAAAGTCAATTAATCAGGTAATCCTTTGGGAGAATTGCAAATCTGAGCTAGGTCCATACTGGTCTCCTGGACCACATGCCTATTAACTACCTCAAAATATATTCTAATTCTGTTTTGTATTTTAAAAAGGGCTTATATGTAAAAATACAATGATAATGTCTTAGAGAACATGGACAAATCTGTGGAGATTGCCCTCTGCATATAATAATCCTTGTAACTTTCAGTGCCGAAGGCGGTAGGGATGTAATAAATGTACTTCAGTGTTCAATGACGTTCTTCAGCATTCATTTTTGTGAATATAAAGTTAAAATATCTGTGTAGTCATTTAACCTGTCTATGAAAAAACTGTTTTGTTCCGTATGTTTAAATTAATAAAAAGTGAGCAACTGAGTGACAGCTGCTAACAGTTGCAATCAAAACTTGTGAAACTTTGGTCTTGGCTGTTGATGCATTTGTCCACTAAGACTCTCATATCATAAGACATTGGTCAGATTATCAAGTTTTAGTGTTTCAAGAGTATTCACTAGGTTATATTAAATGGGAATAGGACCTCTGGCAGGTTGTACTTCAGCCAAGTTCAAAAAGAGAAGCCATGTTGATATGAAGACACAAAGATGTGCTTTCCACATATTTGTGTGATAGCATGATAACAGGATAATATAAATTCCTGTTATTACATAACAATATTGCAATTTTTTTCAAGATGGTGCCGCGCACAGTCACTATGCTCTCCTTATTTTCTGTGCTTTTTTTGTGTTCATATGTATGTTCTTTACTGTTAAGTTGTCAGTCTGATCTTAGATACAGTCAGCAAGATCTCTTGCATATCAGATTTCAGCACCATCAGTCTGTTACAACTGAACTCTCACATTTGCATAACATACCAGAGGAAATAGTAAGAGCACCAGGCTTTCCTTGGATTGTTGTCAGCCCAGGCAAGAGACAAATGCAGAGAAGACACATGAAGCAAAGGCATGGCTGTAGGCACGGCCTACATACTAGGCTAAGGAAACATCCTCTCAAACCACCTCTTCCCAGCATATTTCTTGCTAATGCCAGATCTATCATAAACAAAATGGATGAACTTCAGTTACAGATTTCTGAGAACAAACTTGTAAGAGACTGTTACATTTTATTATTTACAGAGACATGGCTAGACTCATGTGTACCAGATGTAACCATTGAGCTGGCAGGCTGCACAGCTTTTCGGTAGGAAAGGAATACTCAAGTAAGAGCAGAGGTGAGGGGCTGTGCATCTATGTGAATAACAACTGGTGTACCAACACAAAGACTGTAGAGTTACTGCTGTTCTGATCTGGAGTATATGACAATCAAATGCAGGCCCCTTTATTTACCTCAGGAGTTTACTGCTGTTAGAGTTACACTTTTTACACTCCACCAGATGCTAATGCTTGCACAGCTCTAGATTACCTGTTTGACATCATTAACTTGCAACAAATCATCCATCCTGAAGCTGTTCATATCATAGCTGGTGATTTCAATCAGATGGACTTAAAGTCAGTTCTTCCCAAATTTTATCAACACATCAAATGTGCAACAAGGTAGGAGAATACACTGGACAAGGCCTACTGAAATACCAAGGATGGCTATAGGGCAAAACAGCTGACTTATCTAGGCCAGTCAGACCATTTGTCCATACTCCAGCATACACTCCTGTTAGTTGAAAAGACCAGATTACTACAAAGATTGTTAAAATATGGCCAGAAGGTGTACTCTTGCAGCTAAGGATTGCTTTCAAAGAAGCAACTGGGGAATTTTCAAGGATCAGGATCTGGAGGAGCACACATCAGAAGCCCTGGATGACAAGCGAGGTCAGATTTCTCCTCATGCACCACAATACAGCCTTCAGGTCTGGCAACAGAGCCTTTTACAGTGTGGCTAGAGCCAACCTAAAAAAAACCATCAGAGAGGCTAAAATGACATATAAAGGGAAGATGGAGGACCACTTCACCACAAAGACCCACAACAACTATGGCAAGGCATTCAGCATGCCATCAATCATAAAACCAATAACCGTTTAGCTGTTGATGGAGATGCCTTGATGGCAGAGGAACTTAATTTTTTCTTCACCCATTTTGAGGTGGAAACAGCACAGACAGTCATGCCTAGGTACCAGCAGATAGGCCACAGCAGTCTCATGTTATCTATACCAGCCTCCTACAATCACACCTTCAGAGTACAAGAGCATTATGTAAGATGTGTGCTGAAAGTGGTTAATCCACGAAAGGGTGTTGGCCCTGATGGAGTGACAGGATGGGTGCTGAAAGAATGCATGGACCAGCTCTGTGGTGTCTTCACAAAAATCTTCAACCTGTTTCTGTCTAAGTCTACTATTCCATCTTGCCTGAAGTCAACTACTATCATTCCACTGCCAAAGAAACCAGTCATCAGTAGTCTCAATGACTACCATCCAGTGGCATTTACTCCAGTCATCATGAAGTGTTTTGAGTAACTGGATCTGTGACACATCAAGGACACCCACCCAGTTATCTCGGATACACACCAGTAGGCTTACAGAGCAAATAGGTCTACAGAAGATTCCATCTCCACTACCTTATACACTGCACTTTGTTATCTCAAGCAGCAGGGGAGTTATGTGAGGATGCTCTTTGTAGACTTTAGTTCAGCTTTTAACACAGTTATCCCAGACAGAATGGTCACTAAACTTCCTGGCCTATGATTCCCAGAACCTATCTACTGTTGGATTAAAGACTTTTTGAGTAACCATCTTCAGATGGTTAGACTAGGCCCATACCTCTCCTCCACTCTCAGGCTAAACACTCGTGTTCCACAAGGCTATGTGCTGAGTCCCCTTCTGTATATTCTGTACACCACGACTGTGCCCCCTCTCATTCTACTATTATCATCATTAAGTTTGTGGATGACACCACAGTGGTTAGACTTATTTCAGGAAGAGACAAGACAGCATATAAAGATGAAGTTCAAAGACTGCCTACATGGTGTACTGAGAACAACCTTGCCCTGAACTCTGCCAAAACAAAATAACTCATAATAGATTTCTGGAGGCACAATGCAGATCACAACACAATATACATCAATGGAGACTGTGTGGAAAGGGGTCCTGCTTTAAGGTTTCTAGGTTTACATATGGCAGAAGCTCTCTCTTAGTCCATAAACCATGGAGGCAGTCAAAAAGGCAAAGCAGAGACTCCATTTCCTGAAGATCCTCAGGAAAAACAATCTGTAAGAGAAGCTACTAGTGTCTCTTTACCACTGTTTTATTGAAAGTGTGCTGACATACTGCATTTCCACATGGTATGCCAACAGCTCAGCTGCAGACAGGAAGGCCCGTCAAAGGATTATTAACTCTGCCCAGAAAATCATTGGCTGTTCACTGCCCTCTTTGGAGGAACGCTTCAGCTCTTGCTGTCTCAACAGGGCAACCAACATTTTGAAAGACCCTTCTCACCCTGGACATCACCTATTTGAGCTGCTATCCTCTGGAAGATGGTATAGGTCCATTCCATCTTAGATAAACAGACTTAGGAGCAGTTTCTATCCAAGGCCATACATGAACTGAAAAATGTTAAATACTCACACTGAGTACAGATAATAGCCATTTGCAGTATAAGGTATATGTTTACATTTCTGTACACCTTACTTTATTCTTTTCATATGAAATATACCCAAGTGCAATAATGTAGCTGTTTACTGCATTGCATTGCATTATATGGTATTGTTTGGTATTGTATTGTATTGTATTCTCTTATTTATTCATGTTCATTATATTTGAATGCACCTTAGGAGGATTGCTACAAATTTTGTTGCACTTGTGCAAGGACAATAAAGGAATTTTAAATAGCTATCTAGCTTATCTTTCCTGAAGCCATGTAGCGAAGTGCACCTATTTTCAAAGAGCTTGTAGAGAATATAATCATAAGTTTATTTTATTAGGAAAAATAACATTATTCACCATTAAGTAGCTCTTGGAGCTCATATTTTGGACTATTAATCCTTGTCTTCATATACCCAGTATACTTATTTATAAACTTTGATATGTGTGTTGATCATTTTTATTTAATAATAGTGCTCTAGACTGATGCAAACCAGAAATTGCATGTTTGTTAATAGCACTTTGATCTTAGACTATATTGTATTCACTTACTGTCCAATGCATATTACTATATATTGTTAATTAATACCACAAAGGTTCTAGATAATTTGATCACTCTCTGTAATTTTAAGAGTGTATATTTATAATCATGAATACCCAGAATAGTTAAGAGTTGAAGAACCTGCTTAAAGACAGTTTTCTAACCCAATGTTGTGGATGGGGTGTTTGTATGAAAATTTCTGAGTCAGTTCCAACTTATGTCTAAACTGTTCTAAACCTGACAAGTTAAAGAGTATATTGGAAGGGAGAAGAATAGAGAATAACTCATAATGTTCTTGTAGCAATCACACTACAGTTTGTACCATTATCAAATGTCTTATTCTTAAACATAAGTTGACTAACTGAATATTATGATGTGTTGACTTATTAGAAAGAATTGTGAATATCACAATGATAATATAATGAGTAAAAATAAGAAGACTCACCTAAATCGAAATAAACCAAAAAAGGTATGACAAGAAATTGAAACACCTGCACAAAAAAAGGAAAGAAAAATATATGTAGTGGATATATGCAGAGACATGACAAATAATGTATGTCTTGGTCAAGAAGTCAGTGATACCAGTACTGAGATGAGTAATAATAATAATACTCAGATAACTTAGAAATGTGTCCATATCAACTTTTTGTGATAGTCTTATACCATCCCAATATATTACAGCTCTCCCTACAAGTGAAAGTCATTTAGTATAGCCACCTGTTGTGCTTTACCTGGAAATTGCATTACAAATTAAGAAAATTAAAAAAATAATAATGAAGGCATAGTATCAGTGAGGTAGAACATGTACATTTACAGGATGGTATAAGTAAAAGAATGAAAAGAAGAGGTCTTGATGGGTCATGTCAAATTTCTGATGTAGGAGACTATAACGAATGGAATGTGCATAACATAATAATTATACAATTGTTTATATGTTGAAAACAAAACAAATGGTGAGTGCAAGGGACATCCAACAGGGAGAGAAAAGAACAAGATGCTCCTACTTCTATTAATAATAACAGCCTTAGAGTATTACTGCAGAAGGGTACATGAGTGTGGCAATTCTAAATACTTCATTAATAATAACAGCCTTAGAGTATTACTGCAAAAGGGAATGAGTGTGGCAATTCTAAATACTTCATTAATAATAACTGCAAAAAGGTACATGAGTGTGGCAATTCTAAATACTTCATTAATAATAACAGCCTTAGAGTATTACTGCAAAAGGGTACATCAGTGTGGCAATTCTAAATACTTCATTAATAATAACAGCCTTAGAGTATTACTGCAAAAGGGTACATGAGTGTGGCAATTCTAAATACTTCATTAATAGTAACAGCCTTAGAGTATTACTGCAAAAGGGTACATGAGTGTGGCAATTCTAAATCCTTCATTAATAATAACAGCCTTAGAGTATTACTGCAAAAGGGTACATGAGTGTGGCAATTCTAAATACTTCATTAATAATAACAGCCTTAGAGTATTACTGCAAAAGGGTACATGAGTGTGGCAATTCTAAATACTTCATCAAACAAGATGTCATTATAAATGAAGAAGAAAAGAACCTTTGAAATGTATAAAACATTTCTTACAGACAGAAAATAATCTGAATTAAACTATTTAACAATCATCAGCATGCTTTGAAAAAAAAAAGCAAAAGCAAAATTTTAAAACAAGTTATCAATGGGCATACATAAAAATGGATCACAAAAGATTAGTTCTACAATCAATGCATCATATCCAGTAACTTCAATAAGGATTAATGGAAATTTAATAAAAGACCTTAAACTATAGCTAAGAATTCAATATGTACTTTTTACATATGTCCACTAACAGTACAGATCTTATCATTCCTATATCATATGATTTGAATCCAGAGAATATTCTTTGTTCAGACATAGCATCTGAGGTTATTATACATGCGAATAAGAAAATCCAGGCTAATTGCTCTGTAGGACCAGGCAAAACTCCTGCCACACTTTTAACTGCACAATTTGATGAATTATGCCAAGTATGGAATAAAATTTTCAATAATCTATTAAAAGTAGGAACTGTCCCTCCATAATGGAAGTCATTGTATATTTCATTAATACATAAAAAGGGTAAAAGGTAAGATGTAAAGAACTATAGACCCACAAATCTAACTCGTATAAAAGATAAATATTTTGAAAGATGCCTTGTAGATAAATTACCAAGTCCTAACAGCATTTCATCATATATTGACCTTGTGTAACTTAGATTCATCAAGATTAGATTGGCACTAACAACTTTAGTCAAATTATATGATATTATTACAATGGCTATAGACTTTAGTCTGTCTGAAAGAGTTTTATAGATCTGGCAAAAGCATTTGATACACTTCCACATCAAGTAATTATAAATGCCTTAATGGCTGACAGTGCTATTATCTGATTAGATGAATCGATAACTGGCTTAAGGGTAGACTAATGGTAACACAGAAATCACACGTACTATTTGGGGCTCCCCGAGGATTGGTAATATGCTCTATACTATACAGTCAGGCATCTGCTCTCATGCCACTCAACAATGAATGTTGGGTAACTAAGTATGTGGATGATTGCAAAACTGGATTTGCAATTGTAAATGAACAAGAGCTAGCTGTAATTAATAACTACGTGAATGAAATAGTAACGTGGGCTACTAACATAGTTCTTCAATTTAGTACACATAATTGTAAGTCATTTTCCTTTGCTAAACCTTCATTTTATAAACTCATCACATTATAGAGTTTTGTATTAGAGAAAATTTCTGAGTTCTGTGATTTAGACATAAAGGTAATATAATATTATTTTAGACATAAATATAAAATCATTCATTTAATAGATATGCTAACATAATCCATAGTAAAGTTATAAGGCAGCATGACCTATTAAAGAAAGACATCTTTTTAAGAGGCAAAGCAGGTGTGATATCATTGCATAAAACGTATATATGTCTAATCATCAAATCTAACAATATATTCTATAGTTATAAAATTCAAGGGTTAGTAAATCTTGAGTGGATTCAAAGAAAATTTGTAAAGAAAATACCATCAGTAACTGAGCTTAATTAGATGGAAAGGTGTTAACATTTAAACCTATTTACAGTCCAATGCAGATATTTTAGAGCTAAGCAAATCCTATCTTATAAAGCTTTCCAAGATGATTCGCTGTCTTACTAAATATTAAAAGTTATACTAATTCAAGATAAGCATAAAACTTGAATTCAAGTTTTATTAAACAGAACAGAGTTGAACATTTCTTCTTTAACTCATTTTAGCATGTGCAGTGCAAATCCATGCAATACCACTGTAGTAAAAGTGATATGCAGCCAAGGAGGAGCCATCACCATCCATAAATGCAAAATTAAATCATGCAGGGTTAACTTATACAATATGTTGCGTGTATACTATCACACAATTGAAACAAACTTATCAAAGGCAGCTGCATGATTTCACCTCCATGCATGCAGGTATAGATATGCAAGATAAATGGCACTGAAATATATCACACACAGCACCCAGCTGCCAAAGCCAGTGGCATCCATCCAAAGTCAAATTCAGACATATATTGCCCATCTCAATTCAAAACACCTTACAGTCAAAATGAAATTTAGAAAACACACAAACAGCCAGCACTTCACCAGTATATTGCTTTCTTTAATTCCAGCGATCTGGTACCTCGGCAATTCGCCTTCAAGGATCACAATTAATTGAGTACAAACATCACATTTATATACATACTCAGTGAGACAATTAGTCTCCTAATTAATTAATTAGACAATGAAAAAAATTTTAAAGTGACCATAAACTTTTTATGAGTATAAAAAGAATAATTATATGTGAGCATATACAAAATATAAATAATTCATTAACTAGCTAATTCCTGATTCATTCCATTAGGCTTTAAAGTATGAAACTTGAAAATCATTCTAGTCTCAAGCTCCAGTAATTTTACTACAATGTCATCTCCTCTTTGAAGGAAGGGCTTTCCCAATATACTGAATATTAAACTACTAGAAGAGCCACTATATATTGCCCATCCTCCAGCCATGCCACTGCAGACATAAACAACAAATGAGTGAATATTTATCATGCACAGTGCACATCTGTGCATGCATAGAATATCAGTGTTTTGTTGTTTGTCTTTCGGCTTTTCCCGGTTATGGGTCGCCACAGCAGAACTCCGGTCCGTTAATAATTGGCAGTAGACTATCACAAATGCCGAGGTGCCAGCTTGACATTCAACCTTCAACGAAGGAACGCCCATTTACGCATGTCTTTCGAATGCCCACCCAACCGTGAGGAGGACATGCAGACTCCACACAGAAGGCACTCCCTGCACTCCAGCCGAGAATCGAACAGGAAAACCTCTTGCTGTGAGGCAACAATGCTACCGCTGTACCACCGCGTAACTGGCATAAATTCACAGTGGCATCCACCAAAATGGTGTCACATAGAAAGTGCAACCAGTGGTCAATGGTATGTGGAAGGAACAGAAAGACAGCTATTGACATAAAACAGGCATCAGGACACAGCAGTAAAATGTTCATAGTGTACTACTGGCATGTACAGCTCTGCCAGATGTTTGATAGCAGGATACACTGAGAGTCACAAAAATCTGTGTGTATGTGCATGTGTGTGTGTGTGTGTGTGTGTGTGTGTGTGTGTGTGTGTGTGTGTGTGTGTGTGTGTGTGTGTCTGTGTGCGTGTGTGTGTCTGTGTGTGTGTACCTCATATCATTGGCAGTTTTGTTGTAGATGGTAGACCTGTTGTAGATGATAGGCAGGGACTGATGTCTTTTGAATGAGTATTGGATAGATTATTAGACTTGTGGAGGTGAAAGAGATTAACAAAACATATGTAGGCAAGCATTATAAAAATCTGGATAAAGCATATAGACCTATAACACGCTGAAACAAAATCTCTTTCATAATAAGGTTAAATGAATACAGACATACAGAATAAGACCACATATGAATGTGTGTATTTGCTGAATCCATGTGGTGGCTCTTCAGTGACCTGCACCCTCCAGTACTGTAAATATTCTGGTCTCCTCCTGCTTGCATCATCAAAATGATGATGTACCTACACCCTAAAATGCTGAATCCATGCCTGCCATTGGAGGTCAGTGACTAAATCCTCCAAACATCATTAGAATGAAGTAGACTCCTCAGTGTCCACACAGATGGTCCTCTTAAGACTGTAGCTCATCCTACAGTACCTTTGAACCACCAGTACATCAGGATGCACACACCATGCTACATGCTGATCCACTGTATGCAGTATCTCCAGTAATTCCAAAAAACATTTGCACCAAAAGATCACTACTATAGAATGACATGCCACTGTTATTACAACTGCTGTAAATGAATGCACTGCCAAGCATGAGGTATCCAGTTTCCATTAAGCTATGGCACTCTTCTATTGCTGACACCTATTTTGACTACCCCGCCATCTCGTTGTCTCTCTGGAATATTGCAGATGGTGTCTGTGAGTTATTTAGAATGCTACTACAGTACTGTCTGTTTGTCCCAAACATGGATAATGCACTTCTATAGGTTTTAACATAAATGAAGGTGATTACTTAGTAAGGGATAACTCTCACAGTTTGTACCAGACTCTCTCTTTAAAAGGTATGAATAGCAGCACTGTACATTTGCTGACTTTATGTGCTTATACAGATATGAATTATGTATAGCAGCATTAATCTTATTTGTGTGTCACCTCTACAGCCTTGGCAATTTGCACATGCATAGGCTGTGTATTGTGTTATAGTAGTGGCAATCTGTATGTGTTCTTGCAAATTTCTAAGAAATGTACAGGTGTCCACTAGATTGCACCAAAATAATTCTAAAATGCCTGACAGGGAGACAAAAGTGTCTTTGGTTGGTGGTCATGGCACACAATGCTACTCAGCCATCATAGTGTTACAGCATACCTCTCAGACTCTTAGTGCAAAAATAATGGGGAACAAATGACAACAATCAGAAACAGGTTTTAAATAGTGATCTTATAAACTTAGAAATGTACTAGAATAATACGTTTTGAATTTTCACGCATTTTCTTTTCTTTCCAATCTTTTAATTTTTATAAATAAAATAAGACTACAATAAATCAGAAAAATACAAAAAAACTACTTATATACATATTTAGAAAGACTTAAATAATTCTAAATAATATCAAATATAACGTGTCATAAAAGATATTCCCCAGATTCATTAATCTTCCGTGCAGGACTGTCTTAGACCTGCACGGAAGCTCCCGTTTAGGGGCAGGATGGCACAGCACCATGCATATTAATGAAGGCGTGCTGCCCAAGCACCTAGGCTTACACGGAGTGTGTACGAGTGCAGGGGGCATGTCTGAGAGCAGAGCTCTCAGAATAAACACACCCCTGCAATGTAGAACAGCAGAAAGGGGTAAGAAATGAACGAGATCGTTCATAGGTGTCCGCATATCCCCACCAACAGTTCCCCATGTGTACAACAGCAACAGTACATAAAAATCAAATGAAGAAACCCCTTTATTTTTCTTTAAAAACTCCGAGTACAGCTAACCGTAGGTGCGCAGGTGTGCCCATTGTTTAGCTATGGTTAAAGCAGCTTAAAAGGCTGAAGAGGATAACAAGGAATATATGCGCCTATGAAGCAGCACAGCAATAGTGTAGTAGGCAGAGTATTCGCCTGATAAGCAGGCATCCCTGGTTTGAGTCCCACTGCAACACAGTCTATTTTACATGGTAAAGCATGTTATAACCAATATTTTTGTTGCAAAACCCACTAAATAACATATATTTATGAACTGGAGTACTGCATGAAATGCACATGTGAAGTGTCAGTGTCATAATGAATAAGGCACTAGTAAGCAGGTTTAAGCACAAATAAGCAGTAGTAAGCATATGCGAGTGTGTTTGCAGGAGGTAAGCACTGCCTACACAGACTAAGCAATTTAGAAGCTAACTGAGTGTAAGAAACTGTAACCAGAAGTTAGCCGTGCTGACCTTCATGCAAACCCTCACAAACCCACTTACAACTGCTTTAAAGTGCCTTAATCACTCTTTATCCAATGGCCCATATTCTTCCCAGCCACAAAGGAAATAGTCTCTACAAGGCTCGAACCCAAGACCCTGTATATTATAGTCACAGTAGTTAACCACTAAGCCATCGCAGCAGTACCTAACAACTGAGGTTTCAACAAACAAATCCTCACCATAGGAAAATCAAACTGAACATGTGAAATGAATCCATGTACAGTGTGATGTTGTATAACCCGCTACATAACTTAAATATGTGAACTGGAGTACTGCAGTAAGGCCAGATATGAGGTGTTATTGTAATAAAGGGCTGAAGTCCCCAGGACCCCATACAGTGAATGTACACATGAATCACAGATACCAGACACAAATATAATATGTAACAAATAATAAATCAATGTCAAAAGGAAAATATAATGCTAATTAAATATTAAGCAACGCTAAGCATTGCACAGCTCAGCTTACGTGGTGTAAGCAATGTGTAGGCTGGCTAACTCAATTTGCCCAGTGGTATACCCCTTTAAGCAATGCCAACATTAGGTAAGCAGGTGTGCCCATAGCTTAGCCTTTTCAAAACCATCTGATCATGGGAAAGTGCAGGAAATCAGATGTATTTAAACCCCACAGGTACCAATAATTCCCATAACTGGTTGCAGCTCCCTACTGTAGGCAGAATGGCTGGAGTTGGGGAAGGCACTCAATTTAGAGTGCAACACTGGGGCACCCAGGAGTCCAGATTCATGGTATGGTTCCTGGTAAAACATCATGAGGAGAGACTAATGCAGGCCCAGTACCAGGGCTCTCAGTATAAAGTGTGACCTTACCAGTGCCACTGGTATCACCCGGACTGGAGAGCAGATCAGGCATCACCATGCTGACCTGAAGCAGCAGAGGGATGATCTCTTGGAGCAGTGGATCCAAGAATCAAGGCAGATGGCCAATGCCCCAGCACTAAGTACCCATTCTACTATGCAGATAATGATTGCCTAGCTTGTGTATACTATGGATAGGTAATGGCTTAATATCACTGTATTTCTCTGACACCTGCAGATGAGCGGGCTGCGAACCAGCAAGCCCATGCTGATAGGCTGCAAAGGCTGCGTCATGAGGCAGGTTAGTAATAATCTTGCATGTATTGTCATAACAAATAAATATAACAGTTCTGGAAAGTGTTGTACCAGTATAGAAATGGATTGTGTATGGGATTTACTGAATAAACCAGACAATATGGTAGGAAGACTGTCATATAGATTGCATGGAAATAAAAGTATAGTATCTTGTGAATAAAACTATAACCCCTGGAGTGCTTGTGTACATTCTGCTGTCATATGTTGTAGTGCTGCATTCTATAAATAGTACTGTTGTATTAAGCAGTCTTACCCACACTGCTGAACACAGTTAAAATGTGTGGGAAGTTCAGTATAACAATGTTGGAAGTCCCAAGAGGTCAGTCGTATAGAACAACTGAGGGAGACTTAGAAAACATTGGAATACTTCATGCCAATTCCCTGATAGCACAGTGTACTGTGATGTCAACTATAATAATTTTACCACACACAGCAGGGGTTTGAATCTCGGGAGTGGTAGTAAGTTGTATGCATAATCATACCCCACAACTGTACAGAGTTTGTGAGAATGTTCAGCTAGAAAGCTGCATGCATAATTAGACCCAACAACTCTACAGATTTTGCTAGAATGTTCAGATAGTACGTTGTAAGCATAATCATAACCATCAACTGTACAGACCGTGGGAGAATGTTCAGGTAGTAAGGTGTATTGCATAGTCATACCCCTCAACTGTTCTGATCTGTCCAGCATGTCCAGATAAATGGCCCAAATCTGCTGCCTGGTAACCTGTTCCCCTGACAAATCAGTGAGATGATCCAAGAAATGTAGGCAGCTTATACTCACATATAATGGATAGTGAGACCTGAACATAAAAAGAGAATGTATATGAAAGCAAACCTGTCATTGTAGCATCTCATCAAAGGTGTATGACAGCTATTCCAAAATATGTCACATTAACACCTGCATCATGTCAAGTCTTGACCAGACTGTGTGCAATAACAGATTGTTAGATATGTATATAAGATCAACATGGAATCTGAGAGTATGTGTAAGTGTAGTATTCGTCAGGTAGTGTTAACAAATATTTCTCCACAGCTATAACAGGTAAGAGGTGTAGACTGTAGTTACAACACAGTTCACTTATATACTTGTCTAAAAGCATGGAATCTGAGAGTATGTGTAAAATTTGTCAGTTAGTGTTAACAAAGTTCCCTCCACAGCTATAACAGGTAAGAGGTGTAGACTGTAGTTACCACACAGTTCACTCATACACTTGCCTACAAGCATGGAATCTGGGAGTATGTGTAGAATTTGTCAGGTAGTGTTAAAAATATTTTCTCAATAGCTATAACAGGTAAGAGGTGTAGACTATACGTAAGACACAGTCCACTTATATACTAATCTACAAACATACCATTGTACAAAGAAAGGCCATTGGGTAGTATAATAATACATGTAAGGGACAGATCACTGCAGTGACTAAGAAAGTTGTGAAAACTACAGGGATATATTAGTTGTTAATTGACCATTCTCTCTCACCCCCACCATATGTGCAACAGTAACCTAAATGGGTACATGTACACTCCAATCTTTTGTTGGGGCATATGTCCTATTGGTTTATAAATATTCACATTTAGTTCTAAGCATGTGCCATGTTAATATACTCCCATATTGGTGGCCTGTTGCCATCAGTGAAACCTGCATGCTGTTGTAATGGCCACTGTTGTCCCATATATGTATGTGTTCTGCTCACCCTGCAACTGTTGTAAATCTGGTGTCTTGGGTTAATGGGAATACCTATGCATGCTGTTATAACTAATCCTGAATGCCATTGACTATTACTAACCGATATCTGTCCTAAAATGGCAACACCATAGCTCGTATTGGAAGGCAGGTCCCGGCGGACCCACCTGTCTCACCTCAGCTGGCCATGACACTGGGCACCAGCATGTCTGTGGCCCAGCCTGGGACCTCCTCCTCCACTGGCCCTGCACCACCTTCGGGTGGAACCACCTCAGGGGATGGGGCTCAGCCCCCCTGGGAGCAGGGGCGGATAGGTACCTGTCACCCACCGTCAGGTCTGGGCCGTGGTGCAAAGGAATCTCAAAAGGGAGGTTTGGGACCAGGCATGCCAGCTTGAGGGCCGTGTGGCATATTTAGAGGGTGAGCCTGCCCCTCCTACCCAGCCTCCAGCACAGCCACCTTTGGGGCCGTGAAGGTACAGTGGTGACTCCCCATGTGTGGTGACCTCAATCCCACTGTTTGCATTTGGGGACTCATGGGCTTGCAACTTCCAAACACCCCTCCCCGTCCAAGGTGTTTACCCCCCACATGTGTCATATACTGTCCCTGTATGCATCTTGTTTGTCTTGTCTGTTAACCTACCCAACCAGCCTCCCCAAATATACCTGCTACCCTTCCCCAGCATCCCACTCTCACCTGAAAAAAAAATAAGGGCAATCTGTTCCTTTGCCCCATACATAGCTGTCCATTTCAAACACATGTCCACTAGACACAAGTAATCCAGTCTAATTCGCATCACAATTAATTATTGTTGTCCTCACTCCCACCCAGGGGTTTGAGTGTCCAAATCTACCTCCAAATTCAGTGTATATGTACAGCTGTTGCTGTAGAAAAAATGGTCAGCTATGGATCTTCCCTACACCCTTCCTGCACATCCTTGACTATTTTCCCTACTGTCTTTCCCTCTTTGTGCCCCTTTTTTCACCACTTTTCTATCAAACCCTTTTTCTTTTTTTTTAAATAGATTAGTGCGGGGTAAGCGGGAGTAAGCACTTTTCAGCAACAGTAAGCGGGTTTAAGCCTGTTTGCGCCAGGGTAAGCACTGCCTACACAGGTTAAGCAATTCAGAAGCTAACAGAGTATAAGAAACTGCAACCAGTAGTTAGCAGTGCTTAGCTAAGCGCAAACCTGCTTGCAACTGCTTTAAAGTGCCTTAATCACTTTGTATCTAATGGCCCGTGTTCTGCCCAGCAACACAATAACCACCCGCTGCAAGGCTCAAACCCAGGACCATGCACACCATAGACAAAGTGATTTACCACTAAACCATACCAGCTATATATATATTTGATGTTTTCAGAAACATATCATCCAGCCCAGTCATGTAACAGTACAGAGAATGTATACCAACATCTGGATCTATGTGTGTGTAAATATATTAATATCTAAACATATACAACATATCTATATATATATATATATATATATATATATATATATATATATATGCAGAAATATATACATATATATAAATATATATGAACATATATACATGCAAATGCCCACACTGACACATATATATGTCTTCACCTATATGTCTACATATACACAGCAAGATACATATACATACGCAAACATATATCTATGTAGGTGTATAATGACATAGTCATATATATGTCAGCAGATATATATCTATATAGGTATATGTGGCCATACATCTATAGATAGCAATGGTAGATTAACAAAAACAAATATGTCCACATGCACCGTTAATGGGGTTGAGAGGCCCCAAACAATATACGTCTTGTACGAATAGGCATAGCCCCCCACAGACAAACACGTCCACCTTGTAATACACTACCAAGTGTTGCAGGTCCCATAACCAGGACCTGACATGACATGGGCACAAGATGTTAACAGTACTGCATCCCACCTGTATGATGTCAGGCTGGTATTGGTAACATATCATGCAGTACAGTCTGGCTCCCATAGAAAATGTAAAATGTGGAAGCTATCAACATCCTCAGGATACATATACAGAGACACATATATGCAGATACAGATATATATATATATATATATATATATATATATATATATATATATATATATATATTTACATACATAAATATACATGTGACTACACATACACACGCAGAGATATGTACAGTAAGAAACATATGTAGAAGGTACACAAAATATGGACCAGCCACTATGCCTGCAGTTCACATCTGAACACCTGGACACTGTATGGGCCACCCATGCAAATGACAATCATTGCCTGCAACATATACCCACTGAAAGGTCATAGGACTAAACACCACACACAGGTTTGCAGAAATGGAAAACCTTTATTTGTGTCCTATTACAGTTCTATATACTATTGCTACTGTAATTGGGATTGTCTTCACAGACATGGTGTGTGTGTCGGAGGTCACATCTGCTTTCCACATGTGTGCCATTGGCTACTGACAGACATCCTAAGGACATCATAGTAAAGTACTGCTGCTAGCACGTACTGCCCCTGTTGACTGCAGCAGAGATATTGGCCAATATGTGTGGGCATTCTGACAAACTTTGTACAGTCCAGAGGTATACACAGAACCCCTTAGTGCAAAACATGTGCACCATGCCTGACAATATGGATGTTAACAGCCATGTAGGTGGGTATAACACATAACGACTGGTATACATATGCCACCATAGGTTATGCATTCACACACATACCTGTCTGGCCTGACATGTAATAACCAATGGTACAGGGATGCCATGGCCACATACTACCCACTAGTTATTGACATACATCTGTACAGCATCCCACTACTCTGTCTGACATACATGACTGTTAAGGGAGGCCCGGCAGCAGTACATCTGGCAAGTATCTGCATATGACATCTCACTGGGTAAGTACACTAGGCATGTAACAATGAACTGTGCAGGCTACAGGCAGACTGGCTCAACACTGGGCTACATCTCCTATGGGGAAATGTTACATGTACCTGCATATATAGCAGGCTGAACACAGCCACAGCCACATATGGCAAGCTAGCATGATATTACAGTATATGGAGTATCTGTTCGACACCATCCTCATATGTGCCACATACACTAACTGACACACTAACCCTACATATACTGGGTTACTACACAGTTTGGTCTGATGGCTGCCTGTGGTATGGGACATGTGTGTGTATGGCCCTACAAACATGTAAGCCAATATGATAACATACAATGGAGCAGCATGTAACATCAGATAAGATGGGACCGAGGACGATGACAACTACCACAGTCTGTACACAGGCCAAGGTACATATAAACAATACACACATTCGACATTCACCATAAGTACACAGACCTCAGTACTGTACAAACAACCACAGTATGTCCAGGTTATGTCATCAAATATAACACCTACTGTACATAACGTGTAGCAGTCTGATATCTCACTGGCTTGTTATCAGATATGATGACACTAATTATGGTGTACAGCACATATGCACCTCTTAATGCATGACATATGTACAAAGGTTGACTGAGTTGTGGCTGGAAGCACATACACAGGGCCAATATTGACACATTGCTGTGATAACATTATACATTTACTGTTGTAACAGGGTTTGTTGCAACATATGTCCTATGAGGGATATGAAGTCAGTAACTGTCATGGCTTTCACCATCTACAGACTGCAATCCTCACACTACCTTCTGCAGTTCACAGATACATGTTCTGTGGGTAACACATGACACCAAAGGCACCACACACTGCCCAGTCTGCAGATGACCCTACAGATGGGGAGTCCTCATAAACATACAACTGAAATGGCAGGTATTCATACATGTAGGACAGCCATATCCACACACACCCTTTTAAACCAGCATTACTCCAAATGCAGTGTAGCAGCACTTGCAGTCTGTAGTCAGGTCAGGTGCATCCCCCTCCTGTGTGTTGGCCTGTTTCCACAGTGTATGTTGTTAGAGGTAAATCCCCACTCCATCTGAGATGCTGCTTGCCAAACAACAGAACGAGTTCCTGCTCACAGTGAATGAAACCGACCAACACAAACATGATGTTCCTAGATATTGGAGTGTGTTTCCATGCAATTGGCTATGGGAATGTTACCACAGCTGTTCCACATGCGATCAGCTAGGGAAGGGCTGCAATTCATGCAGATGCCATCAGCTGATCATGAGCATTACCTAAAATACACATGCTGCTCCATAAGAAAAGCAGGTATAGGTCTCCACATCCACCAGTGAGGGAGTGAGAGAGGCAGACAGAGGCACTGACAAGTCAGGGAGGGGTGGGAGAGTAAAACCTAAGCATGTTTGTGTCATACACTTACTGGCACAGGTTATCAAACCCCTGATGACTATGTAGTGCTATCACAGTCCTATGTAGTTGGATGCGCCACATAGGTTACCTGTTGTGGAGTCTGCAGAACATATATGTGATGGTGAGTGACATCTGCAACAGGGATATGGTAGCTATATGGTAGGTGATGTACACGTGCTTGTCCACATGAACAGTTGCCAGCGTCAACACAGCCACACTCTCACAGGGATGCGCACACATTGACACACTTGGCAGGGCCAGGGATACAGCTCATCCCTAGTGAGATTGCCACAACACATTACTGTGCAGGTATCACATGCACCACATGGGTCATACGGAGGTTATATGGGCAAAGGGTATGGGGAGGTGTCTGACATCAGACAGCATGCTTCAATATGCCACTGAGGGTTATAATGAGTGTGGATGTGATCATACACATCATACAACACACACACGAACACACAGGGTGCCAGTACTGACATGCATGGGTGCATTTTTGTACGGGTATGTGGTGGTCAACTGTGCCAGATGGCTATACAAGGCTAGGTGATGGGTATAACTTGGCATCAGGCCACATGACAATGGTCTGCATTGTGGCTCAGGCCTGTGGTTTCTGCATTTGTCCACAGAGGTGGGTATTGTATCCACCATGCAGTCACCTGGGTGGCTATTGTGTGTGGCCAATGCTGTGCATCGCTTGCCATGTATGTGTTCCCTAATGCATGACATGGATGGTGTCTGGGATGTGCACACCTCCCACATGCATGTACAGTGACATGTGGAACTGTACCTGGGGTGTTGTGCCCATGTTGTGTACACAGATTATCATCAGATGTGTTAGTCTTGGCCACCTGTGGCAGGAACTGGTAATGGACAAAAGGTTAACCCTGCACCTACATTGATAGAATGCTAACAGGATTCCCTGGTGTCAGTGGCATCTGTCCATACAGGGCATGTTTTCAGGCATGGTGTGTCCTTTGTGGGTCACATGTGATGGCACCACAGGTGTTGCAGGTGTCCAGTGGGGAACATGGAGAAGGTGCACTGTCTGCATGTATGTGCCTATTGGACAGATGGACAGGGTGCCATGCTCTCACTACATAGTTACTATCAGTCACCAATATGCAGTGTACTACACACATACTGGCTGTTGCCTCAGCATGTGTGTGTGTGTGTGTGTGTGTGTGTGTGTGTGTGTGTGTGTGTGTGTGTGTGTGTGTGTGTGTGTGTGTGTGTGTGTGTGTGTGTGTGTATGTGACATGGGTTGAGAATGTGCTCTGGGTAATACTGGGGGTGCTAACTGTGATTGCCTGGCCACGATGTCACATGTATGGGTATGGATTTGCACCCCAGCCTCTCGGCTATTTCACATCCGTTATCCCTGTACAGTGGACATTGTGATATAGGGCCACCATAAAAGACATTTGCAAAACTCACCCTCCATTGGACTCAGGTGTCACACCCACCTCCACACAGGATACAAGTTACAGACACACACACCTGTCATGTCTGGGAGTTGAACCCCTACCTAACTAGTTTACTACACTGCAGTGCTACACAGTAATAGTACACACCATGGAGATTACTGGAGTACTCCTTCCCCAAAGGTGTATTTCACATTGGATGACATCAGCAGGACTGCTAAAGTAGGCCACTGGAAATGTACTGAGTGTGACTAGCCTAAAATGCATTGCTCCCCACTCAGACATTGAAACACACACACACAAAACATCCACAACCAACATGTGTGGATATAGGACCCCTCACTGAGGTCTATATCACACTACAGCATCGGAATTACTGGAGAACTCCTTCCCCAAAGGTGTATTGTACATTGGATGACATCAGCAGGACTGCCAATGTAGGCCATTGGAAATATACTGATTGTGACTAGCCTAGAAAGGCATTGCTCCCTACAGAGACATTGAAACACACACAAAACATCCACAGTCGACATGCATGGGTATAGATCCCCTAACAGAGGTCTATACTACACTATAGCAGTGAGCAGTTATGGCACACGCTACGAGATTACTGCGTTGCATTCTTCCCAGAGGTGTATTTCTAGGCGGATGACATCAGCAGCCTTGCCAAAGTAGAGCATACAAATTGTATGGAGTGTGACTACCCAAAAAGGCATTGCTCTCAAAACAGACAGACACAAACACAAGCTTGCCATGTCTGGAATTAGAACAGCTACCTTCCTAATTTATCATATTACAACAGTACGCAGTTACAGGACATGCTATGGAGATTACTGGGCTACAGCTTCCCAGAGGTGTATTTCTAGGTAGATGACATCAGCAGCCTTGCCAAAGATGAGCATTTGAATTGTAGGGAGTGTGACTACCCTAAAACTCATTGCTCTCTACACAGACAGACAGACACACACTGTTGCCATGTCTGGGCATTGAACTCCTACCTAACTATTTTATCACACTACAGCAGTACGCAGTTATGGGATGTGCCTCAGAGATTACTGGGATTCAACTTTTCCAGGGATGTATTTTTAGGTGGTTGACATCAGCAGCCTTACAAGAGTAGAGCATTTCAATTGTAGGGAGTGTGATCACCATAAAAAGTATTGCTCGCTACATAGAGTCAGACAGACACTCACACATAGATAGTTGCCAAGGCTGGGGTTAGAACTCCTACCTAACTAGATTATCACACTACAGTAGTACACAGTTATTTGACACACCATGGAGAGTACTGGGGTGTGTCTCTCCCAAAGGTATATTTCACAGTAGATGACCTCAGCAGGCTTGTCATAGTGGAGCTATGGGGAGGGCAGTGTGTGTGCATGGGTCATAACCCATTCATCTAGGGGTTGACATGCCACATGTGGGCACAACCTGGGTCATATTCCACAGGTACGTGTATACAGCTGCTAGATGCCTACTTCCTTGAACAGTCATGTTGCACAGCTGGCACATGCACCACATACTCTGTAGTGCTGACAGATACCGGTTGCTAGTATCTGCAGTGTGTGACATCAGACACTTGTGTGGTTGTGGCCCTTTGGCTGTGTGCTGAGTGGGAGAGCCCTGGATGGCACCTTGTCAAAGTCACCCTCTTCCACACATCTATGTATGTCTACCTTTGGCTTATTATAGTGTGTTGTCCTTACATATATGCCTGTATTCCTATCCACTGTGTATGCAAAGCATGTGTGGTGCATACTGAGGAGTGTCTGCACTAACATCTGAGGCTGCCAGTTATTTCTGCTCCACTGGTGTTTGTAGACATGGCCTTCATGTATTTAAGTGTGTGAGCAAGTCCAGTATGACTTTTCAGTATATTGTTGACTGATATTGCCTTCATTACTCTAAGTGTGTAGGCATGCCCATTATGGATGCCTGTATTGAATGTGTGGATCAAGTCCAAGTAGTTTGTACTGCAGTGCTGACCTTTGTGTTGTACACCTACAGGTAGCATGCTGTCTCTGCAGGATATCCATCGATCATTTGGCATGGACTGTTACTATATTTCTACGTAGGATGGGGGGCACACCTGACTATTTCTACATTTCTACACAGGATTGGAGGGGTCACACCTGACTGTTACTATATTTCTACTTAGGATGGGGGGCACACCTGACTATTTCTACAATTCTACACAGGATTGGGGGGGGCACACCTGACTGTGACTAATTTTCTGTGCTGAATGGGGGACCTGACACTTGTACACATTTGCTAGGAGTGTACTAGTATGTCAGGTACTCCATTTCAGTCTGTAGTCTTACCTATTGTGCTGGCTAGAGGCTTACCAGTGTATTACAGATCTTAGCTTTTTATTACCTACATATTAGTTTCTGACTTCCTACCCTTCAGAACTGATATCCCACTGCCTGACCTGCTGTAGTCTGTCTGTGTAGGCCTGTTGGTGGAGGTTACCCATAGGCCTCATTCAGAGGCCATAACACAGCTTTTGTTTGTGTTTGTCTACACCTGTCCTGCTAGCTGTAACTGTTGTTGTGTATTTGACCCCCTCCCCGACTGGCATGTGTGAGTCACCTACCTCATGGGTGTCCCAGTATTGATGGTGGTGCTGCAGGGCCTCCTATGTTGGATGGACATACCACACTCCCTACACATGGTTATGCATAGGTAGTGTACTGTTTGGCATCCCTTTTACTGTATGTGAGAGTTGGAGAGAGGTGTTATTCCCTGGGTCCCTCCTGTGTCAGTGTATGTGCTATGCGTTGCCTCTTTGCCAAGGCCAGGTCATACTGTGCATGCCTCCTTCTGCCTACTGGGGCAGGCTCAGGTTGTTCCTCCTCCGAGTCACTCTGTGCCTGTGCAGGCCTTGGCAATGGTGGGGGGCTGTGTGGCTCTGCCCTGTGCTGTTCCTGCTGCAGCTGTTTCCACAGGATCATATTGTGTAGCATGGCACACACAAGGACAATTTGGGTACATTTAGCTGGTGAGTACTGCAAGGCTCCACCAGATGTGTCCAGACACCGGAACCATGACTGGAGCATCCCAAACACATGCTCTACTATAATTCTGGTCTGTGCGTGTACCTCATTATGGAGTTCTTGTTCAGGTGTGTGTGCATTTCTGATGGATGTCATCAGCCATGGCTCCAGTGTGTATCCAGCATCCCCCACTAGGTGATCATGAGGGATGTCCCCATTGGCAAATCTCTGGTACAGCTGCATCAGATGCCAGATGTGGGAATCGTGATAGCTTCCAGGGCAGCCAATACATGCATTCATTATTATGCCCTGGGCATCACACATGGCCTGGCAGTCGATGGAGGGGAAGTCCTTGCTGTTGATGTAGACCCTACCCCGCTCACCAGGTGGTGGTTTGATGTGTATGTGCATGCAGTCTATAGCACCCACTACCTCAGGGTATTCTGCTATTTGGTGGAACAGTTGCATATTGCTGGTCAATGCCTCATGGGTGAAATATACATGCTCACTGACATGTGCTGACATGGCATCCAGGAACTGGTGGAGTACCCTGGATGCTGATGCCTGTGAAATCCCCATCATATCCCCAGTTGGTCTTTGGAAGCTATGTGTAGCTAGTATTCTTAGGCCTACACATACCTTGGTATCCACTGGGATGGGTTCCCCTCTGTTAGTTCTGTGTGTCAGGCATGGCCGGCACAGCTCAACAATTTGCTGTAGGAAGTCCCTGCCCACCCTATAGCACCCAACTATCTCCAGCTCATGTAGCCCCTGGTAGGTTACCCTGGGTCCGTACACTCTTCTCCGTCTCCTCACTGTGGGTTGGTCGACAGCATTCACATCCTCACCACCCTCAGCCTCTTCCACAAGTTGTATGATACCTATTGCAGACCCTATCATTTTCTGTTGTGAGTGTTAAAAGTTCCCCACTTGTTTACACTGGTGGTGTAGAGTGTGGGAAAAACCAGAGGGGAAGGTGTCTGCTTAGTTTATAGTAGTGTTCTGGGCTTGGCTGGTCTGCTGCCTGTGTAATTGGCTGATTCTGATACATTTCACCTGCCAGCTAAGCTAGTTCTCCTTGGTTACCTTCATACTGCTGTTTTCCCTTCCCATTGCCTTCCTGTTTAAGCCCGTGTGCGTGACACACAGAGTGCTCAAATGTGCACAGTGCTGCTGTTTCCTGGTTAAACCTCTTTTTTTCTTCCTGTAAAACCTGGTGCTCAGCGCGCATACCCACTTAGGCTTTGTAAAGACTGCTAAGCAAGTTTAGACACATGCCCCAAACCCGAGTCACAGGGTTCCAATCTGCTTACAGTATGCCTGACACAAACACCCATGATGTCACCTAACTCCTAGGCTTGCACCAAGCTATTCTTACTCTTACACTGTTGGAACCTGACTCACATGTTGGGGAAAACATGGGATTCACTATCCTTCCCCTCATTTGCATAGGATTGCCTGCTAATGCTTAGTTACATGTCTCACACTGAGCCTTCTCCTTTAGCAACCAATGCTCACTGACAATGGTTGTCTACTGCTTGTCATTGACTTGCATGGCAGAATAGTGATTTTAGTTAGACTGCTTATTTTGGGTTTATTTTATTATTTTCCCTGATCCCTTTTGAGCGTCATTGCCCTACGCTTAAATATACGAGATTGGCTAAAAAAAAGTTGATTTTTGTATTTTTTTTCTTTTTGCAATGCCAATGGCCTTATACTTGGCTATTGACATGCTTACTACATTATATGCAGCCTTTATTTGGAGCTGTCATAGCTCCATTTTGGATTTTGAAGAAATGTACTCTAGTCTTGCACAGACTGTTGCAAGCTTCTTGGATTGCAATATCACCTCATTTGCATGGATTCCACCTGTAAATGGGGTGATTTGCATACCAGGGCTTAGTCATTGCAGAATTAGTGCAGGAGCGCTCGTGCACGTCCTTGCAGGCTGTTTCTGGCTCGCATGGCAGACATATTGCCTGCTTGTACTCCTGCACCAATCTTGCACTTTGTGCAAGCTTTTGAGAATACGGAGATTGTAATTTAAAAAGAAATTGGTGAATAACTATAACTCTTCAATAACTGATCCAAATTTAGCTATTTGGTCTTCTTGTTCTTATTACAGCTCATGAATGTAATTGACATTTCTTTATAATACACTTCAATGACTATCTTGATAAATGTTCTAACCTATATAACAAAGCAAAAGCCTCATAGTCCTAAAATAATACTTTTAAATCCTATCACTCAAAGAAGCACTTTAAAGCAGAATGCTTTCAAAGTGAACTTAACGCCTGTGACTGGTCACCACTGAAACTACTCAAACTAGAAGAAGCGGTTTCCAACTTTAATACTAAATTCCTAGAAATCCTAGATCTCCACGCCCCCCTGCACTCTTCCCGAGTTAGGAGCAAACCAGCCCCATGGCTCACAAAACAAACCAAGGAAAAAATATTCCTTAGGAACAGAATATGGGCCAAATGGAGAGCCACTAAGAGCTCTGCAGACCAGCTACTATATAAACAACTAAGAAATGCAATGAAAAGAGACATTATCCTAGACAAAAAAAACTTTTATTACCACCTTCAACAATCTCACCCAAAAAACCCTCAAAAGTTCTGGTCAGGCATTAATAAACTTCTCCAACCAGGACATACCAAAATGCCAGCCCCTTCCTCTATTCCCAACAACAATCCCCTACTAATAGCTGATGCCTTTGACAAGTACTTCACAGAAACTGTCATAACTCTTGCAAAGACACTACCTCACACCCCCCCACCCCTTTCCAAAACACTAGCAGCTCAGTGTCCTCCTTCCATATACAATCCATACCAACATCCTATATCTGTAAACTTCTTCAAAAGCTCAAACCCTGTACCCCTTCTGCAGACCACTTACCACCCAAATACCTCCAAATAGCAGCCAAAGCCATTGCATACCCAATATCCATCCTTATTAACAGAACAATCAAGGAAAGTAACATCCCATCCATATGGAAAGTCTCTCACATCATCCCATTACATAAAGGAGGAAAATCCACTGATATCTCTAATTTCCGACCAAATGCACTACTCTCCCCACTGGCCAAAATTATGGAAAAATGTGTTCACCACCAACTACTTCAACATCTGCTCTAAAATAATCTACTGGCCAACTGCCAGCATGGCTTCAGACCCTTTCATAGCACAACTACCGCCTTGCTAACCTTCACTGACTGTATAAACAGGAATCAAAATAATAACTCCCTATCTTCTGCACTATTCATTGACCTATCAAAAGCCTTTGATATGGTTAACCATGACTTATTAATTAGTGAGCTAAAAACCCAATCTCTTGACCCACAAACAATAAATTGGTTTACATCCTATCTAGAAAATAGACAACAAGCAGTACTCTGGGACAACAATCTCTGCTCACCTATTCCCGTAAACATTGGAGTCCCTCAAGGCTCTATTCTAGGCCCTCTTTTATTCTCCATTTTTACTAATAATCTCAACAATATTTTTCCTAAAGCCACCTGCATACAATACGCCGATGACTCAACTTTAATCTGTGCAGCTAAGTCATCAACCTTTCTTCAGACCTTGACTCAAACAGTATTTAATACTGTAGAAACATGGTTTACCCACCATTGCCTCCTCCTAAATCCAAAAAAAAACAAATTACTGCTTTTCTCTCCCACCCAAAAATCACCAGAAATCAACTTTACAATTACCTCCAACGATGGAACTACGATTACCCCAGATACTAACACACGTCTCCTGGACATAACCATAGATAATAAACTTAGCTATGACAACCATATCAATAACACCATCCAAACTGTCAATAAAAAACTAGGCTCCCTGTATAGACTCAGACCCTACCTCACACCACTAGCGAGAACCTCTATTGCCCAAATTCACCTCATCTCTACCCTTTTCTATGCTTCTGCTATATACACCAACCTATCAAAATACAACATAAACAAACTGGAAACTAGCTATAACAACATAACCAGATTTTCCACAGGGAACCCTTTCAGAACCCACCACTGCCACAACTTCAAACAACTAGGATGGTCAGAGCTACAAAACCAAGTATTGTATTATCAACTTATCACACAAAAAATTCTTCATCACCCAAATAACTCCCCAATCCTCACTAACCTGATCACCCCTTATAAAAATCATTCAACACTTTGCTCTGCAAACAAACTATTAATTTCTAATGTCAAATCTAACAATAAAGCGGGGGACTCACTATTTACCAATATTGTGGGCAAATTTGGAATAACCTTCCTATTAGACTCACATCTCTCTCTCATCAACATCTCTCTTCAAGAAACACCTGAAAGAACACCAGCAACTACTCTGGCTCTGGCCCTGTTCAAAACCAGACTTAACCATAGTTCCCCTTGCACTACCCCTATCTTCCCTGCTATGACCTCTTTGTAACTAAACTCCTCAGAAGTCACCTGTACACTATCTAGTGCTTTGTTTGTTCTTTCTTCTTTCATCTATTTCCTTCAATCTTTCTTCTTTCTACCCCATATGACTCAATAACTCTGAACCCTTGTTTTCTCCTATACCTTTGCCAATTATAAAGTTTTCCTGTGCCTCTATACTTATTTCTTAAACATAAGTCTTATTTTTTATATCTTTTCTCTATCCAAATATTAATCCTCTCATGTGTAGTAATTCATATAAATATGCTTTTTAAGTATTGAAATTTTAACTATTGTAGACTTGTTTTTATCTATTGTATTTTTAATTACTGTTTTTATGTAATTTTACTTAACTCGGAGCTTATCTCCCTGGGCCTCTGCTGAAAAAGGATATGTATCCAGCTAGACTAGCCCAGTCAACAAATGTAAAATAAATAAATAAAATAAAATAAATTCCTTAAATTTCAGAGCAGATTCTTTTTTTCCAATTTAAGGTGATTACTCTCCTTGTCACTGCTAAAAGAGTCCATGTTATAGAAAAATCTTGTGAACTTATATATTCTGGAATGCGGACAGTCATCACTATAAAGGATTTAGATATGTCACATCTGTAAGACTGCAACACTTTAAGAAAATTATTAAAAATCTAACCAAAACTTTTTATTTTTATACAACTCTAAAAATATGTCAATCAGCCTTTAAATATTTTTACATGTCAAATATAGAAGATCATCTTTTAAAAAAATATTTTACTTATTTTATATGGTGTAGTAAAAGTTCTTTGTAAATACTTCCAAATAAAAATCTTCCAATATATATTCGAAAATTTATAGTCAACAGACTTTAGAATTATGGGCAAATCTTTTTACATATAACAGATGATGCAATTGTTGCAGGATGAAGGTATCTATTTATTGATTTCTAACAGGGAAGTAAAGGCTATCATAGATAGGGTATCAGTGTATATCTTTGATTTGCTCATATCTCAACAGATTATTAAAGAGATATTTAATTATTTTCAAGTTGAACACCCTGTTGTACCTATGATTTATGGATTACCAAAAGTCCATAAAAGCATGACATGCCCACCTATGAGACCCATTGTCTCGAGCAGGGGATGGGCTATGGAAGCCCTATCCATCTATGTTGAAAAATGTTTACATACAATTTTAGAAAGCTGTGATACTATACTTAAGGACACAAAAGTTTTTTTTGAAATCTTTATATAACAAGATTGCTAATATTAGGAAGAAATTACTTTTTGTCACCATGGATATCATTTCCTTATTCACGGTTATACCCAATAGGTGGGGTATTGATAGGGTACATGGCCTGCTCAACACCAAAAAGGCATTTAATGCTGCCAAAGTTGAATTGATCTGCAGTTTACTTGAAATTATTCTGGACAACAACATTTTTATCTTTAATGAAAGGTTTTATCTGCAGAATGTTGGCAGCATTGGTTTCATGGGAATTGGATTATTTGCTAACAGGGAATGAGTTTTGTGAGGATGTCCGATGGTATACATGCTTTGTGGACAATGTTTTTTACTATGGGGAGGAACCATAGATAGGTTTGAACTATTTTTTAACTATTTGCATAGCACCACAGATTTTTTTTGAAGTTTACTTATCAATATTCTCGAAATGAGATAGAATTTTTGGATGTGAAGGTTCAGAAAACACCATTGCAAGAAATTGCTACTAGCTTATACAGGAAACCCAGCCGTAGGAATAGTATTTTGCACAAGAATAGTATGCACCCACACTATGTTTCGAAAAATGTAGTAAAAGGGCAGCTTATGAGGATGAGCAGACTTCATAATACTGAAGAAGGTTTGCACACAGCAGTCACATTATTGGAAGGTGAACTTAGAGATAGGGGCTATAATAAAAGAGATATAAGCATGAGTATTAAAGAAATGTATGAAAGACACAATTCCAAAGGTAAGCTTTTCTTCTCTGAAACTATCCATGATGTACAACGCATAGACAGAGAAAGTACACATATGGTTAGGTTTCCGATAACTTACTCAAGTAATATAAAAATATTCTGTGGCATATTTGAGGAAAAATTTGAACATCTTAAGATCTATAGATGAGCTGGAAGGGGTGATTAATAGGAAACCTGATTTCTCCTTCAAGAATAACACATCTCTAAAGAGACAATTATGCTATAGGACAAATTTTCACCATAAGAATAAGATATACTCACAAAGAGTAGGAACATTTCCTTGTAGGAATTGTGTTGCCTGCAATTATAGTTATAATAAACCTATCTATTTACATCCAACTCTTAAATTCACAATAAATATAAAATTTTATGCAGATAGGAGGACTCGGCACTTGGTATATTTTAGTTTCTGTACATATTGCCATGTATTTTACATTGGCAAAACCAATAGGGTATTTAAAGAATGTATACAGGAACATTTAAGAGACATTATCAACACAAAAGAAACCAGTGCTCTGGCCAAACATGTTCAGACTGAAGGTCCACAGCATGTATTTCATTTTATGGCTTTGGAGGTGGTACAACCCAATATTCGGAGAGGAGGTATTAGCAGTAATGTAGAAGAAAGGGAACTGAAATGGATTCTACTGCTGCAGGCAGATAGATTCCCATGTTTGAACAGTGCAGTATTACTCAAACCGTTCCTGAGAGGATGACCCTTAAAGCATTAATTAAGGCAATAACTGTAAATATGTTTTTAAAATGAATTTTATATAAACTTGAATATTTTTGTACAGTGAATTGCACATATGTATTTACATTGATAACACACTTCTAAGTATATTTATATATGCCTTTTATAGTTTGGTATTGCTGTTTTAAAACAATTAATTGATGATGTCATTATTGAGAAGTATCTTTGATTGGTTATTTCAAAGAATAAATTAGGATGTCTTTTTTTGTAATGTAGAGTCTGAAGAAGCAGTTTGTTTTATATTGCGAAAGCACTTACTTTTATCCATTAAACTCATTTATTGTTTTCCATCAGTTGTGGTCAGTTTGTTTTGTTATTATTTTTTTACATTAGACTTTAGAATTAATTCCTTAGATGACTGATTATAGTATTTAGTTTATCAATTCAGAATACATTTATCATTCATCTTATTTGTAATTTTAATAATAACTCATTCATTTTTGATAATGTGGGGAAGTTATATATCCATTACCATAGATAACTATACAAATAATCTAATAACAGTGGAAATTCTTCAACTAATATTTGCTAATTAATTTTTATTTTTGTTAAAATTTAAACTAAGATTACAAACATCTTGTTTATATGACCAGTTAAGATTATACTTATTTGCAATATCCTCTGGTGATAACAATTTATTTTTATCTATAAAGTTTGGCAAATAAATACATTTATTTTCTTTAAGATATAACATTTGTTCAAATTGTTTACTTACATAAGTAGCCTTAGCAGAAGCTATAGGTAAAATAATGAAAAAAAATTAAGTTGAATATTTATAGGATTATGGAATCATAGGAGATTACTAGGCTAATAGCTCTAGGGCCCTTACAAACCTAGCCAAGAGTTTATCCCCAGAAAAGAAACCAAAATCAGCACCTGTCACCCCTGTCAATGTGGGACACAGGTGGAACCCCTGGGACAAATTTGTGGTTGCCCATCCACTCATCAAGGTTGCACTTGAAGAGGGTCAGCAACGTACTTTGCTTGATGTTTATGGGGACTCTATTCCAGAGACTGGGCAGCCTCTGGGAGACAAACATGTCTCTCCAGCAAGTTTTATTAATGTCACATATTAGATTCAAGCCTTTTGATTGGGTACTAAGTGAGGAGTTAGGCTTACAGTTATTGAGCATCTGTAGTAGAGCAGTGTCTGAGATTGCCTTGTAGGTAAGACACAGGTCACTTCTGAGCAATCTGTAAGATACAGAGTAGAGTGATAGTGATTTGAGCTTGTCCACATAGGACAGGTGTTGGAGGCCATGGATTCTCTTTGTGAGGTATTTTTCTGGCCTCTCCAGTTGCTGCAGGTGTTTGGAGAGGTACATATCAAACGGGGCATTGTACTCAATTAATGGCTTAATGAAGGAGGAGTACAGAGAGGTAATAACCTCCTTTTTTCTGGATACAATCCCTTTACTTATGAGATGAACCAAGTAAAAGGCTTTTCTGACCACTGCCGCTACATGATGATCAAATGTGAGATTGTTGTCAATTTGTGTACTCAGGTCTCTCACCACAGGTTGTGTGCTTAGGGGGTTGCTGGTAATTTGGTAATCAGTAGGGGCTGTCTTTTTGCAGAATGGTATGATAATATTTTTTTTTTGCATTTAACTTAAGGCCATGATTTTGGCACCAGTCATTTGTTGCTGTGAGACCCTCTTGAAGTATGTTACCATCATTTTGGGAGTCAATGACAGCACCCAACTTACAGTCATCCACAAACCTGGTCAACCACAGGCCTTTTGTCTTTGCCTGGACCTCTGAGAAGTAGATGCTAAACAATTGGGGTCCCAGGACAGATCCCTGGGGACACCACTAGTGACGGGTCTGCTATTGGAAGTAGTGGCACCTATTTTGACTCTGCAGGTCCTATCAGTGAGCCAGTTGGCCACCCACCTGATGAGATAGGGATTTACACCAAGTTCTGTTAGCTTTTCGATGATGCCCAAGTGGGGGTTTGTTTAAAAGGCTTTGGCCAAGTCAAGGTAAGCTGTGTGTACTGACTTTCCCTCATCCAGTGCCTTGGTGACAGTCTCAAAAAAGTCAACCAGGTTCAACAGGCAAGATCTGCACTTGATGAATCTGAGCTGGGTGGGGTCAAGTGCTTGGAGATTGTGTATGTCCTTGTTTATGAGGTCCATAACAATATGCTCCATGGCCTTACAGTTCAGACTTGTCAAGGTAATGGGGCAATAGTTACCAGGGTCAGTAGTGGCACCACCTTTGTGCAAAGGGATGACAATGGCAGCTCTCCACTGTGCTGGAATGAAGCCTGTACTTAGGCTATGGTTGAATAGGGTCTATTTTAGAACACTGAACTTTCAAAATTTCGAGTGTTCTAATATCGAACCCTATTAATCGAAAATTTAAAACATCGAACATACAGAACAGCAAATTTTTTCCTAGGGAAAAAAATTTCTGTTCCAAAACACATACGCACAACACAAGCACACCAAACAAACAGCAATCCACATACATACACCTAAACTCTTACACCTAACCCTACACTAAACTATACATACACCACTAACTATCCACTTACCTTAAACCCAAACCCTAACCCTAAGGTCATCACTATCGCACAGTCACCTCACCTGTGCCCTAAACCTAACTCACCTACCCCGCCCTAACCCTCACGTCCACACAATCGCACACTTACCTGACCCACGTCCTAACCCTAGCTCACCTACCCCACCCTAACCCTCACATCCACACAATCGCACACTTACCTGAACCTGACCCGTAACTTTCCACCACAGTGCTGAAAATACCAAAGCAACAGAAACAGACAACCAAATTCTTTCCCTAGGAAAAAAATCGTCTTTTGTTTCTTCGATATTTTCAGCATTCACTGAAAACAGGTCGATATTAGAACACTCAACATTTTGAAAGTTCGTTATTATAATATAGACCCGTTGAATAGGGTGCTCAATGGTGAGGCTAGTTCTTGTTAGAGATGTTGCAGAATCCAGCCTGGGATACTATCAGGTTCCATGGAAGCTGTGTTCTTTGCCTTGGATAGGGTCTTTAACACTTGATCTATGGAGATTTGAGGTGCGGAGCAAGTATCAGGGATGTCAAATGGGCCTTTGGGGGGAGAGGGTGTGAAGTTTGTGCTGAACCTATCTGCTAGCAGGTTGGCTAAGTCAGCAGGATCAGTGTAAATGGCTCCATTAAGAACTAATTCAGAACAAACCTGGGCTTTGTCATGGAGGTTTCTGAAGTATCTGAAAAAGGCTTTGTAGTTAGCCTTTGTTCCGGAGGCTAGTTTTGATTCATAATTGGCTTTGGTTCAATATGTTTAAAAATTATATTGTAATTTTAATTTATAATTTGATATACATTATCACACATATATATGTGTATGTATGTGTGTGTGTGTGTGTGTGTGTGTGTGTGTGTGTGTGTGTGTGTGTGTGTGTGTGTGTGTGTGAGTGTGTGCATGTGTGTGTGTGTGAACGTGCACAATTGTGCATATGCATTCCTAGGTATATTTTAATTAATTCAGAATTTATGTTTATATTTTTATCATCTTTATTTTGATTTACCAATAAAATCTCAATTTTATCTTTATTACATTTCATTTTTGAAATATTTTCAAAAAAGTAATGGAATTTAAAATTTCTTATATACAGCTATCTAAATTACAAATTACCAGTTAACATAATATCATCAGTAAATAATCATATTTTGGTATAATATTTTCAGCAAATAATTATATTTTGGAAAATATCTATTATTAATTTCAAATATTTCAAATTTTAAATTATTCCTTATATGTTCAGCAAAAGTTCTATACTAAAATTATATGACAGAGAAGAAAGAAGGCATCCTTGCTTCATACCCTTCTTAATATCTAAACCTACTGAATGGAATGTATTGATTTTGACATAAGCTTTATATATATATATATATATATATATATATATATATATATATATATATATACTCATTAATAAATTAAATTCATTCAGAAATCCATATACCTCTAAACATTTTAAAAGATATTTTTAATTAATTGTATTAAAAGCTTTCTCCAAATCTAAGCTTATAACCTTTAATTTATGTTCATTAAAATTAGAATAAACTATAATAGATACTATTTTCTTTATATTATCATGAGTTTTCATATGAAGAATAAAACCTGTCTGATCATTATGTAGTAGATCTTGTGCAAAAATAATAGTTAAAATAATAATTTGCATGATTTGTAATATGTATTTAGTAATGAAATAGGTCTATAAGATGTGCATCTTTCAGGATATCTATTGTGTTTAAATATTGGAGTTGATAAACAATATTTCTAGGATAGAAGGATTTCACCTTCATTTTGTAGTATAATACAAACTTTCCAAAATAACAACATATTATGGAGTAGAAGCCTTTAGATTTCTGAAATAATGCCATCATGTCCTGGTGCCTTTTTACTTTTTTTTTTAATTTGTTCTTTAATTTCATTGATAATGTGTTTTCACTAGACTATTACTAACATCTTGAGATAATTTCTTTTAAATATTATTATTTAAAATATTTAAATTATTGTCATCTAAAATATTACTATCAATATTTAATGTTTTGTGAAATATTCATTAAATATATGTAAGATGTCTTAGAGCTGACAATTTTTACCATTAGTCTCATTAATTAACAATAAGGAGTACGTTTGATTTATTTTAACTAGTAGTTTAGATCTAGTTCAACTCTATGAAGACCTCTAGGAGTATATGCATAAAAGTTTAATTTTATCTTTTCCAGAGCTAACTCTATTTTACGCATTAAAATTTGTTGGCATTTTTTTATTAATTTCTTCACTTATTCATTTCTTTTCTTTTCTTTACCACCTTTTTGCAAATCTAATTGAGCAATATACAAATTAGTTTGCAATTCTTTTAAAACATCATCCAATTTTTGATTTTATTACACCAATGTTTAATTTTAGATATGTATATATCATTTTTAAAATAGCCCCATAATGTAACATCACTTATTAATTTATTATTTAACACCACATATTTTAAAATTTCTTTAATTATCCAATCTTTAAAACCAGAGTAATTGATCAAATATGCAGGAATTCTATAAGTCATTAATATATTTCTATTATTAAAGTTTAAATCAAAATTTAAAACATTATGGCTTGAAAATGGACATTCATGCATTTTCATAAGCAGATTCCAATATATATTGTTTATCTTGTTGAGTTGGTGGGTCCCCATTAATAGAGGTGAAATAATTCCAGTATGAATCTACATTAAGTTTACCTTTATCAGAAACTTTATGCTGTAAATTTATTATCAAGTAATCAATCAGTTTTGGAATAAGATTCTTTAGACTTAGATATAGACATTAGATCTATTCATCAAGATGATGTTGAAACCTCTAAACTCTAACCAGCAAGTTTCTTCTCTTAGATCAAATTCTTGTTTTTTGAAAATTTATATTATCAGATATCAGCTGCATTCATGCATTTTCTGATGGATATGAAACCTGAAAATGAAATGTCTGTCATTATTTGATGACTTCAGTGCTTAAAGATTTGTCAGAAAGAAAAAAAAAAACACAAGCTTTTATGAACAACAGACAAACAATATGAAGCAAAAAAATCAAACATTCTGTGAAATTCTGGACATTTGAATGGTATATGCCACAGACATGCATGTCCAGGCATGTTGATAAAAAGATATGAATTCTGCAAAATATACCATGGGTGGTAGCTCTCCTACCATCGCATTTGAGAGAGCTTGACAGAGCTGCAAATTCAGGATGCATGGAGTTGCCCCAACACAAACACAGACAGGTCTTTTTTTAAAAAGAAACATCTTTATTGAATTATCATGTATGACATAGGTCAGGTTACATTTATATAAATGACAATAAACCATAACGACACAATCTCAGTTACAAATATTATGCATTCCAAACTGCATGATACAATTGTAGCTGCAAACATTATTTGTCACTATTAACATATCCAGTCATTGTTAGTCAAATATTACATAGCTCATTCAGATCATGCCTCCTTTTAAACTTCGTTCCTCCTCTGCATTTATTCATCCCCCAGTTCTCACCTTTTACTATGTAATTTCCTCCTACCCTTTTCTAAAGATCCCAGTTCCAGTTGTTTTAACTTTGTTACTATCTTGATTACTTCTAGTAAAGTTGGCTTAGACATTAATTTCCATTTTCTAGTAATTGCTTTTTTGGCAGCAATCATAGTTAGACTCAGCAAGGCCTTACTATGTTTAGGTAATTCCAAGTTTGTATCATAGCTCAAAAAATAATTTCTCTAGTCACTCCAACTTGATCACCCAGCATCTCCAACAAAGCAGTCTGCAGGGAATCTTTAAAGTTTTGTTTCATATTTGGGAAACATACATATGTCTCCCCATTGTTTTTTTGTGAATTGCTTATCTAATCTCTCTTCCCAGTCCTTCCTAATCTTCTCTAATTGATTCTCATAGTTAGTATGCAATATTTTATATGTTCTATTAATTATTCCTCTCTTAATGGCAACTTCTGTTCTAGATTCTACTAAAATTTTACCAGTGCTGGTCTTTCATTTAGGACCCCCTATTTCTTTTTCTTTGCCTATACTCTGATGTCAATCCTTGATATGTAAGGCGATCTTTAGCCTGCAGTCCAGATAAGTTCTTGGCATCTTCCCATTCTATTACCTTTCCCTCTCTAGTTATTTGCTCCCAGTATCTTGGTTCCTTTTCCAATTTTCTCCAATACACTTCCACCCCCTTTTCTCTGTTGTTTGCATCCTTAACTGCAGTCATCTCTATCAGCAGAATCTCCTTTCTCCATTCCCATGTTGGCTTAGTTCTTAGAAGACCTTCTGCTACTTTATGAATATAATATTCTGTATAATTATAGTTGTCCCCCTTAAAGGTCTGCATCCAAAATCCCAGTCTCTCCCTGTTACTTGAACTTGCCCCCTATTTCATCATCATCACCATCTCTTTCCACTTTGAATTATAGTTTCCTGCTTGTGGTATGTATATGAGCCTTAACTGTGTTGGTCTGAAATACCCATTCAACTCAGCTAATCCCAATCCACCCTGTTCTATTGGAAGAATAAGCTTATTCCTCTTGACTCTTGCCATCTTCCCTTCCCAAATAAAATCATTCATCTATTTTTAACAGACAGGAAATTGCCAGTGACTCATTTTTATTTCATTACCCTGTGTTTTTATTTTAGTTATTATTGGTGCATGATCTGAAATAGCTATTGGGTGTGTATCAACAGCTTCAATTAAATGCACGTTCCCCTGAAATGTAAATTCTGTCTAGCTTAGCCCAGTTTTTCTGTCTTGGGGAATAATATGCAAATTCACTCAGAATTCCTAGTACTGAAATCACATCTTCCATGCCAAATATTTTCATAAATTCCTTTACAAATCTACGCTCCTTTGTTATATTTCCCTTTCTGAGCCCCTCAGACACATCTTCACTGCTGCAAATCAAATTCCAGTCCCCACCTATAAGTAATATTCCTTGCTGAAAGCTGATTATTTCTCCCTGAATTTTCTTAGTTGTATTATAGCAATTTTTGGTGGGATATAAATACATACCTGTGTAATCCTCCTCCCTCACCAGTAGCCCCTTAGTACTACAAATCTATTATTTTATTTGTTTCCTCTTCTATTACTATTAGAGCTCCTCTTCCAATTAATATAAGTACACCTCTCTTCCTTTGCTCCAGGTATTCTGCTGAATAACCATCATGAAAACCTTTCTTTATCAAATTCATATGTTCAGTTCTTTCCAAGTGTGTCTCTTGTAGCATAGCAATTTGCACTCTACATTTTTTAATATAGTTCACTTCTCTTTCTTTTTTGGATTTATCTCTGACACCATTAACATTTAAAGACATTATAGAAAGAATCATATTCTTGAGGGATTATTATTCCCACCTTTTATATATAACAGTTTTTTGTTTGTCTAGTTCCAGCTTTTGTGTTACATGCATGCACAGTCTGTCAGGTTAATCTTTTATACAACTTTTTCTTGTCATCTCTATTTGAGCTTATGTCACATCTTGCAGAACTTTATGTTTTATTTAAACCCTAAAATAAAAATCCACACACCCAAGTACTCCCCTAAAAACCAACTTGTGTACATCTTCAAATATTGAAGTTTTACTCCTTAATGGGAACAAAAGTACTGAACTGACAGCCACACACACAGACTTGAGCTAAACAGAAATAAAGGTTATCCATGCTAAGACACATGGTAGAGCCTGTGATTCTATTAAGTACTGTCTGGTTTTGCCTTATTTTTATAGCTATCCCAGCTGGGAAACACTTGAATGCTTTCAGAAAATATTTTCTCCAAGCCATTTTTCTTTATCAGATTGTCTGCTTGTGACATGAGAACCAGATACAGAACTGTTTACTAAAAAAAAAGACCTTATAAGATTTAATATTATTTTTCATTTACATGTTTCCTGTCAAAAGTTGTTGCTATATAAAGCTAACACAGCCATTCCCATATGCAAGAAAAAGCACACTCATTTTTCTTTTGTCATGCAATTTTAACCAGTTCTCCATTTTACATTGCAGTGCCTACATTTCTTAAAACTAAACAAGGAGAAAGAGAAAGAAAGGGAGAAAGAAACAGAAAAAATAAACAGAAGCACCTATTTACATTAGTATGGTTCTCTATTGATTTGTCAACAGCTTAGGTTGTCGAATGCATATTTATCGACATCTAAGCATCGAACACTTAAAATAGTGGATGGCCACATCATCAAATTCTTTCCTCGGGAAAGAATTTGCGTGGCCGTTCTCAGGGATTTACCATTTCACTAATGTAGAGCAGTCTCAAAGTTGGTATATTTAGTTTGGGGGTGTGTGGGACACAACCTCTCCCCCACATCAGGGGGTGTGGGGGGCAAAGCCCCCTACTATGTTTGGGTGTGTTTGTTTATTTTTTTTGCTGACAGCCAAGTGAATTCTTTCCCTAGAAAATAATTTGTTGATTTGGCCATTCGCTGTTTTAGCTTTCAACGCTTAGGTGTCCATGATTTTGTATTTGACAACCTAAGCTGTCAATGTTATGATATAGGGACCATTAGTATCCCCATTACACTTAAATATAACTGAAAAAATGCAGAGAAAATCATACACCACATAAGGAATACTATTAAGAAAAAAATTAGCTTTACTTAAAAGTTAACTCCCTCCCTCCTTTTTTTTGTTTCCTAAGTAATTTACCGAACATTAATGACATAACATAGGACATATGGTTTAGAGTCCCCTACAAGTTTAAAAAAGTCCAAGAATGTCCAATATTTCCAGATTATTTTGTTTTATTCCTGTTCATCTTCATCTCCCAAACCCTGTCTCTGCTTCATATCCAGTGCACTCTCGATTTTTCTAGTCACTTTCTGTGCTTTTTTTCTCTCTCTCAATCATTTTTCATTGAAACACTGGGAAATATTTTACTGGCACAGTCTCTATGTGGTCTTTATTACCAGAAAAACAAAAACAGAATCTCCTTCTGTTTCACAGCTCACTTTTTGTTGGACAAACTTTTGTATTTCTTCCTTAGCATGTACTTCATCAAAAATGTTTTTATTCCTCCAGGGAAAACTATTTTGAGGATAGCTGGGTACAGCAGTATGAATCTCATGCCTGCCTCTTGGCATGCCCTTTAAAATGGAATAAATGTATTTCTCTTCTGCCTGGTGTGCAATGTGTAGTCATTCTCCATAAACACTCTGCTGTCTCCCACTTTTAGTACTTTGTCTTTCTGCCACAGTTTTGTCAGAATCAACTCCTTCTGCTGGTCAGATTGCCTTTTTACTATTAAAGGTCTAGGTTGTTTTCTAATAGCCAGGTATGGAGCATACTCATGATGTCCCCTTTTAATTAACAATTCCTGTAGTGGAATATCAGTCCAGTTGCTTATTTGTACTTTCATAAATTCAATACAGTCTGTTCCTTACAGCTTCTCTGGTGCAGCAGAAAATCTCAGGTTCTCCCTACATACTCTGTCCTCTAATTCTCTTATTTTTTTGAAACATCTCTTCTTGTGTAATCTCATATTCAGCCAGCCTTTTCTTCATTTCATCCTCTGAGTTTTGCAGTTCTGTCACCTTATCTGAATATCTGTTCAAAGCTTCTTCCATTTTTTCCAGCTTTTAATTCCTTCATAGGTTCATAGGTAGGTTCTAGGCTATCTGCCCAAAGGCATTTATAAGCCTAGCCAGAATGTGTTGGCTTTTGCCGCCCCCTTAGATTAGTTCCCTGTGCCTCTGTCCAGCCACTGAAGTGATCCCCAGGGTAAAGTTTCTGTTTCCCATCCACTCGTCAAGGTTTCTTTTGAAGAGTGTTAGTGAAGAGCTCTGCCTAATGTAGATTGGAATCTTGTTCCAAAGCATGGGAAGTCTCTGAGACAGGAATCTATCCCTCCAGCATGTCCTATTTATTGTTGTGGTGAGGTTTAGATCCCTAGAGTGTGTGGCTCAAGGGGATAAGGTTTTATTTAGGTGGAGCATGTCCATCAATTCTGGGTTAGACATGGCCTTGTATGTCAGGCAGAGATCACCCTCTGAGTAGGTGGTATGCAACTGAGTACAGCTGGAGTTTCTTCAGTTGAGCTGCATAGGGCATCTGTCTGATGCCAGTGATCCTCTTGGTGAGGTACTTCTGTGGTCTTTCCAGCTGTTGCAGGTGTCTTGTAAGGTACATCCCAAATGGGGCGTTGTACTCAATGATGGGTCTGATGAGTGATGAGTAGAGGGGCACAATGACCTCTTTTGATCTGGATGCGAACCCTTTTGTGATTAGGTGGGCCAGGTAGAAGGATTTTCTAACCAATTTGGCAATGTGATTATCAAAGGTGAGATTACTATCTACTTGGGTCCCCAGATCCCTTATTACATCTTCCGTATTTAGGAGATGACCACCTATGTGGTAGTTTGTGGGTACTTTGTTTTTTCCAAAGGGGATGACTATGCACTTTTTGGCATTTAGCTTGAGGCCATGATTTTGACACCAGGTATTTGTCTCATTGAGACCCTTTTGGAGGATGTCTGTGTCAGCCAGAGAGTCAATTATAGCCCCTAGTTTTCAGTTGTCTGCGAACTTGGTAAGCCATAGTCCTCCTGTGCTTGCCTGTACCTCTGAGTAGTATATGCTAAACAGGAGGGGTCCTAGGACTGAGCCCTGGGGAACGCCACTTGTAACCAGTTTAGAGTCAGACCTAGCTTTCCCAACTCTCACCATGTGGGTTCTGTCCATGAGCCAGTTAGCAACCCATCTTGTGATGTAGGAGTTTATGTTCAGGCTGGTGAACTTGTCTATAATACCACAATGGGAAATGGTGTTGAAGGCCTTAGTGAGGTCTAGGTAGGCTGTGTGTACCACCTTTCCATCTATAGCCTTGGTAACTGTCTCAAAGAAGTCCACCAAGTTTAGGAGGCATGATCTGCCCTTAACAAAGCCAAACTGGGTAGGGTCCAGTGTTTGGAGGTTCCCAATGTCTCTGTTAATGAGTTCTATGATGATGCACTCCATAGCCTTGCAGACCAAGCTAGTCAGGCTTATAGGGCGATAGTTCCTAGGGTCTGTTGTGGCTCCACCTTTGTGGAGCGGAATAATCATTGCTGTGCACCATGCTATGGGTATGTAGCCTGTGGAGAGACTGAGTTTGAACAGTGTGTTTAAGTGAGGGGTTAGTTAGTCTTTGAGGTCATGTAGGATGCAGCCTGGGACACTGTCCGGTCCCATTGATGCTGTGTTGTTGGCTTTGGAGAGGGCTGTTTTATCCTGAGTATCTGTGATTTCAGGGACTCTACATTCTTCTGGTATGGTTATGGGCCCTTTTGGGGGTGAGAGGGGGGTGACGTTTGCACTGAACTTGTCTGCCAGGATGTTGGCAATATCAGTTAGTTCAGTGTATTTTGTGGCATTTTGCACTAACTCCGAGCAGATCTGAGCATTGTCATTTAGATTCTTGACATAGCTAAAGAATGCCTTGTGGTTATCTTTGGAGTCCTTAGCAATTTTTCTTTCAAAGCTAGCCTTGGATGATTTTATGAGGGATTGTAGTTTCTTGCTGATACTAATCAGGGATGTCTTCCCTTCTTGGGATTTTATTCTTTTCTGTACTAGTTTCCTCCTTCTATTTTATAGCTTGTTTATGGTAGGAGTCCACCAGACTGGTTTCCTTTTCTTGGAGGAGTGAGTCTTGGTTTTGCTTGGGATGGCATGATCCATGCATTCTTGTAGGTGCCCGTAGAATGCATTAGTAAAGGATTTTGCAGCTTGGACAGCATTATCCTTCAGCATGGGGGCTTTGAAATGTTCCACCTCGGTCTTAAGTAATGTGAAGTTTGCTTTTGAAATGTTTTTCATGGTGATTTCCTTGTCCAGGGGTGGGGGGTGGAATGTGGATATCCAAAGTGATTTGTTTGTGGTCAGATCTAACCAGCAAGGGGTTGGCCTCCAGTGTGGAACACCAGTCGCCCATGTTGGTGATAACCAGGTCCAGTATGTTGTCACCTCTGGTGGGAGTGTTGACCAGTTGAACCAGGGCATTTGAGTTTATACATTCTAGGAAATGTTGTGCAAGGCAGTTAGTACTTGAGTAGTTCTCCCAGTTAATGTATGGGTAATTGAAATCCCCCAATATTGGGGTGTTTGATTGGACCTTTATGTTTCCCACTGTTTCCAGAAACACGGAATGAGGGTACTGGGACATGGTGGGTGATCTGTAGCAAGCTACAATTTGAATTGCAGTTTTGCACATTGTTAGTTGCACGTGGATGATCTATGAAGCATCGTGCTGTGCCACTAACCTGGAGGTGTGGCTATCCTTGATGAATATGGATACGCCCCTGCCTTTTGTATTTCAGTTTGGGTTCTGTGGTCGAAATGTATGGTATGAGTTGTAGCCTGGTAGTGCTGGGGTGCTCTCTGGAGCCTTAAACCAGCTTTCTGTTACTGCACATATATCGATTTTTTCCATACTGAGGAGTGCCTTGAGTGCATGCATTTTGAGGTTTGGACTTCTGACATTGAGTAGCATTGCCCTCAGTTCTTTGTTACTTGTGCTATTTACAGTGATGGGTTTGTCTTTTGAGCCTTGCCTAAAAAAGGCACTATGGGGGTGGCAAGAGCCTTGGCCAGTATTCAAAAGCCTAAGGGTGACAGCTGCAAGCCATCTCTAGTGAAGCAGTGTGGCTTGTCGAGCATGTCATCCCAGGTGGAGAGACACTGGATCTCCTTTGAATGACACCAGAAACTTAGCCAATTGTTGAAATCGAGATTTTTTTTCTTTATACTGTGGTATCATTTTTGGTGAGGGCAGGATGCTGCTCAGGGTCATGATCATACAGGCCTGGGCTACATGATCAGAGAGCTCTTCCATGTCTCTTTTCATGTAGTCCAGGGAGGTACAGCTCAGGTCATTCACACCAACATGGACAATGACAGAGTCATATTAGTACTTGTTCTGGAGTGACCTGAGTGCTTGTGTTATGTGGCGGATCCTGGCACCCGACAGGCAGCTAACAGTAACCTTCTCCTTATTCAGCCTAGTGAGTGGGACATCAGTGTGCCTGACCATAGAGTCACCTATTACTAGTATGTTGGGTATGTTATTTAGCCTTAAGGACTGTGATTGCATAGCACACGGGTTTTGTGAAGTATGTGTTTCATGGTTTGTGTTGGTGGGGTGGAGGTTGCTTGGTTATTTGCTTTGGAGGTCTCTGTTGGTTTTGCAGATTTTTATTTAGAGCCTCTGAGTATGTTTTCATGTATTTATGTGTGTTTTTTGCTGGTGCTAGTTTAATGGGTCTATGTGAGACTGGTGGTGTGATGCAAGTATTTCCCTTCTCCTCTTGACTTTCTGATCCAGTCTTGGGTTGAGAGAGCTTAGCCTCCAGTTTGGCTGTATTATTGCATCTCTTGCATGTATTAGTATTTGGTGGTAAGAGGAGAGGGTTGTCTGTGTACATGAGGCAGTTGCAACATTGCCTCAAAATGCCCAGATTCACCAGTTGGACTGGAGAGTACACCTGAAACTGCCCTTTGGACATGCCTAGATAGGTACAGTGAACAGTTTTACTGGATGGCTGGTAAGGTCGAATAGAGAGCATCTTCATTCTGTACAGTACAGGAGGGTCTAGTGCTAGGGTTTACAAATGCTTGCTATAGGTTTTGAGCAAGTGCCGGGCTGAGAAATGAATGGATTGAGTGCTTAAGTTGAAAGTTTGTCTAGTTCCAAGAGAAATTGAAGAGGAGACTTTGTGGATCCGGGAATAGTTTTTCCCTAGCTAACCAGCACTGCCCAGCGCGCAAAAACGGACAAATGCAGTATTTATTGCAGGGAAATTAAAGAGATTGAAATTAGACCAAAATGGCCAATAAACTACTAATTTCTGGGCTGAAACAACTCCTCCAGGGACAGATAGGCTGCTCAAAGCTCCCCTCTCTCACAGGTGAACAGAGAAACTTCCTTCTATCCAAGTAAGGTATGGGCAAACACAGATGATGGATGGATGGATGGATGGATGGATGGATGGATGGATGGATGGATGGATGGATGGATGGATGGATGGATGAACATTTATGCTGATATACTCCATCCATGTTTCGTTTATTTTAACCAGGTCTGTGTGCAGCTGCTTTATACCTTCCTCTAGGTTACTGGAAGTCATGAATGGAACTTACACTGCTTCTTTCTGAACAACTGCAGTACTTTTACCAGTCTGTGTTTTTCCTCAACTTTTGTAGATGATTTTCCTCCAAGTCCTTTATATTTCTTTTTTCCTGGCATCTAGGCAGTGTACTTACTAGTTAGTTACTGAAATTTACCCAGAAATCTAGGTTCACTGGCTTTCTCTGTTAAGTTTCTATTTTTAGACTGGGAAAGCCAGAATTAAACTTTTACTCAATGTGCAGCCATCTTAGAAGTCAACACAAGTAGGTCTTGTTCACATTCATATTCACCTTAATGTGGTGGCATCCATATGCTCCTGTATGTCTATTCTCAATTATCTCTCTGATATTTATGATACTGACCAGGATGGGCTGCTTGTGCAGCATCAATAGATAATGGTAGGCCAAGTAAAATGTGTATATGCATGAATATCATATCATACACGTAGTGTGTGTGTGTGTGTGTGTGTGTGTACTGATATGCACCTTTTCCACAAATGTCATGCAAGTGTTACAGGACTATTATGAGTTGTGCTCCAAGCATGGAGTCCTGTAGATGGGTTGCACTTCAACATAGTACTTTTCTGCATATGTATATATAAATCATATAGTTGTACCCTAAATGCATGCTATTCTCCTTGTAGCATCTATATCTTAGGTATATTCACTACCTATGACAGCCATTCCTATTGAAAAAGGATATCCACATTTGTATGGCGACTCAGGCAAGCTTAAGACTCTGCTCACTAGTAGGATGCACTGAAATGAGGCACATAACTGTTATGCCAAAGAACATGCATGACACTGCACTGCCAGACACACTGATAAGACATATGCATTCTTGTCCACTCAAGCTGGACTGCATGGGGCTATAACTGAACTTTTTGGACAATGCTTTCATTTGGGAGGAATCTGGGATGGTTGCCATCATGGCCCATCACCTATTATAGAACATAGTCCAGACACAGCAGAGAGGCAGTCAACATTAGCTGGAAATGTGAGTGACAAGGGTATGAATGCACAAGAACAGCAGGATATGAAAATGACATGTGCTTTACCCTTACCAGTATGCATGTAGGTGCAGACCAATGAGCACCTGCAGCAATTCTTCATGGGTTCATGGATTATATTACTTGGGGCACTTTATGGTGCCCAGTTGTTCTGGCAAGTAGATGGCAGTTCTGGAAGTCTACATGTCAAACATATGGGGACTGTAGTCAAGATGATGCTTAAATGGAGAAATATAATATCAGACCACAGACAGGCTCTCCATTCACAACAGCACCAGCTAACAATGGTGGCATATGCAGTTCTCTACATAAAAATGTCTTTCCCATTGGAAACATCATATAGATGTATAAAAACATGGCCATAATGCACAGTGGTCATCACTGTCAGCTGGCAATAGTACTACTGTGCAAGCTGGGGGAGGGCAGTAGACCTACTGCTTCACAGCTGGTTTCCAGCACATCCCACTGTGGCATCTACCTGGTGATGAACCTTCTTTATGTACATGTAGTCCTTCACATGCAGCACTACTGTGCCCAACAGTGTGAGTGCACTTGCTAGTCATGGCTAAAATTCTCCCATTCCAGCTGTGCAGTATTTAGAGAGAAGGGTTTTCAATCATGTTGTCTTACTGAGTGCTAACCTTGACTGTATGTCCCACATGATATAGGTAACCTCTATGTACAGTGGAATATCTCCTGTTCAGCCTCTGTATGTCTATGCTAATGTATCTTTTGTGACACCTGATGCCTCTACAGATGCTAGTTGTTCTGTCTTCTTGGTGGAACTTCATATTTATTGTGTCTGATGGCACATGTTATCAGAACATGCACATATCAGCATGCTCAGGGTTGATATTGTCATGTCAGTGGTGTACCTGAAACCATCCACTATTGGTTTGTGATTTACTGTGAAACTGTTTGGTAGGAGAAGATGTATTATGATTTATATTTTATTTTTATCTCTAATTTACACTGCTTGTTGAAAGAAAGGAACAGATTGAAGACAGCCATGCTAAGAGGCAGCCAGTGATAAATTCACATAGACTGGAGATAGGATACTTCAGAGCCTATCAGAAACTATCTGGTTTTGGTTTGTGATTTACTGTGCAACTGATTGGTAGAAGAAGATTTATTTTGATTTATATTTTATTTTTACCTCTGATTTTCACTGTGTATTAGAAGAAAGGAATACATTTAACAAATGTTAAATAAATTAAATAAATAAATAAATAAAATAAATAAAAATTGAAGACAGGCAAATTCTAGCCATTCAAAGGACCCTAATCAACTATACATTTATACAGACTGTAGACAGGACACTCCAGTGCTTATCTGAAACCATCCATTGGACCAGGCAAGTTTAAGTGTCTCTTTACTAGTGGGATGCCCTGGAATGATTTGTTTATGATTTATTATGCAACCGCTTGGTATAAAAAGACTTATCTTGATTTATATTTTATTTTTTATCCTGAATTTCTTTGTTTTGGGGAAGAAATGAGTGGATTGAAGATGGGCAGATTCTAGCCATTTCAAGGGGACTAGTCAACTATAAATTTATACAAACTGTAGACGGAACACTCTAGAGCTTATCTGAAACCATCCATTGTTGGTTTGTGATTTACTGTGTGACTGCTTGGGAGGAGAAGATTTATTTTGATTTATGTTTTATTTTTTTTTACCTCTAATTTTTACTGTTTATTGGAAGAAAGGCAAAATCTACTCATTTCAAAGGACTAGTCAGCTATAAATTCACATAAACTGTAGAAAGAATAGTCCAGAGCATCTAAAATAATCCAGTGTTGGGATGTGATTAATGTCGTGTGATGTACTTAATGTGTCTTATTGTTTTAATTACTTTGAAATCTGTTGTCACTGATTTCAATGTTTTTCTTTTAAAATTCTTTAATTGTTCATAGCTGCGAATGAGTTCTTTAAATGAATATGCCATTAATGATTTGCTGAAGCACAAGTGCCATGCCCTGTGTGCTAAATGTTCTGTATATGCAAAGGTAAGTCATGATAACAGTGGAGACTTGTGTTCCTCATGCTAAACATTAGATGATTTGCTTGCTATTGCAAATAATATTACTGAAGATGATTGCTCTTGTGTAATTGGCACAGCATGAAAAACTGTGGTTAAATATATTAATGACCGGGTTGATAAATAATATTAGGCAAAGTGCAAACAGAACACGTTTATGAAAGAAAGTGTCCTCTGGCAATAAAGATCACTCAACCCCTATTAAACATGGTCCTACTGATAACAACTTTGGAATTCAAAATACAAGGATTTAGAGCCTAGAGAAGAAAAGAGAGAGAAAGACAGGGATACATTTACAACAAATAACTAGGAAGAAAAAGAAACTCAGTGTCTGTAATGCAAATAGATTATATACTGAAAAAGATTGCTTTGTAATGTAACACACATATATCAGAGAATGATAACATTGCTCAATCGCAAAATATTTAGTTTACAGAAAATGACAATTTTCTGACATAAAAGCTTGAGAAAAGAGACCATTTATATTAATGGTATACATATACACGGTAAACATAACAAACATTATTTAGTGTGGACCTTGTATAAGCTTCTTTTAGGTTGTCTGGTCATTTTTAGTTGTTTATTTATTATAACTGTTGTAATTATATACAGGTTCATTATATGCTATACCTATACTATTTCTTTTGTGTATAGCAGATATATTTTAGCCACTATTTTTAGTAGTAAATATAATATATAATGGTATAGTATTTAACATTTTAACATTTGGAGATGGTTCCTTTAAAATTGCATGATTTAATTTAATTTTGATCACATGATGAATTTGCTAATTAGTGAAAAGCCTTTTATATGGGCTTGTTGGATGTTTTTTATAAATCTGATGAAGTTGCCTTAAGGAAGGCTTATTAAATTTCTTTCTTTAACCTACAAGTGATTTCTACATCTTTATTACACAGGATTAGTGTGCCTGAAGCCTTGGAATTTGTTATTTGGTTTTCTGTCTTTGCTCAAGTTTGTGCACGTCAATCGCAAAATATTTAGTTTACAGAAAATGACAATTTTCTGACATAAAAGCTTGAGAAAAGAGACAAGGGATGGGGTAAATGGTAGAAATCTAAAGTGAATTTAGAAGGATTAAAGAACATTACTGTAAGAAAAAAAAAGAGAAAGGCTGAAGTTGACAACATGGTTCAGACTGTGGAAGCAAAAAAGACAGCTAGATGAGAATTGTATGTTTGTAAATGAAATAAGAGGTGAAAATACAAAATTAATAAGACTAATGATGATGAAGCTAATCCTTTTGTAACAACTGATGGACAGACATTACTGAGGCAGAAGTGGGGGGATTCTTCAGATCTTTTCAGAAATTATATACTAGTAATTTCAGATTAATTTATTACAGGAACTGATACATTAGCAGAGTGGATAATAAACATCAAATAGTGTTATGCTTGCCAGGAAAAATACAGGATATGAGTGGAGCTTTAGAATACCTTAATGTAAGGAAATCTGGAACTACTTTTATTCACGTTGGTTCAAATGATCTCATATTCAAGGCCTCACTGCCTGTTAGTAGGGAATTTACAGTCCTCATAGATAGCATGGCTTGGACAGATGTTATAATATATTATTCACAAATCATATATAGAAAATAGAGTCAGATCAGCATGAAAGAAAACATTTTCTAGGTAAATACCTACATGAAAAAAATGGCCCATTTTAAAAAGCAGAAATGTGTAGAAAACATCTGTATTTAGACAGGATGGAGTCCACTTGTCAAGACAAGGAAAAATAATTTTTGCAGCACATATATTGAGATATTTGACTAAAATAAAACAGGATTTTTGCCAGAACATAAATTTAAAAGTTCAGAGACAGCAAAATGTGATTTATCTGTTCTGGTTGTTAATGCTAGGAACATTAGCTAAGATCAATGTTGTTATTATTTATGAAACATGATTAAAAAACAATGACTAGAAACTAGTTCTATATGGATATAAATGTCTACCGTAACAGACATTCTAACAACAGCTGGAGGTGTTATGATTGTAATGAGACCTGTGACTATTATGTTTTGATTATAACACCAATACTGCAGACTGTGTAACTGTGACAACAAAGACAACCCTGGAGCAGATTACATTTGTTGAAGTATATTCATACATAACTTGTATGGAAACAGGAGGAAAAAATGATAGTAGCTGAGGACTTAAATTTACCAGAATGAAATAATATTGATTTCATAACATTAGTGAGGAAATTATTTACAATATACTTTCAGGAACAATAATTGCTGCAGACTGAAAACCCAAACCTTCCAGGGAATGTAACACACTGAACATTCATAAGATGTGCTATGAGTGAAAACATACAAACTGATAAATGGTATACACAACTAGGTTTTAGTTTAACCTTTATAAGATGAATAGCTGCATGGTTTACAAATAGGACATGGCAAGTATCATACAGCAATTGGACAGGTAAAATAATAGGTTAGTCAGTGTATCCCACAGGGCTCTGTCTTAGGCCCTTACTTGTTTAGATTGTACCTTTCAGATCTATCTTTTTCATCTGAGGTGTTCTATAGTCTATATACAGATTACTTAAAATGAGTGAACTGATAACATCTGTTACAAACGGGATGTGTCTGCAAAAGAATTTGACTAAATTGACCATTTGAGCACAGGATAATAAAATGCTGATAAATACATCAAAAAACTAATGAGATCTGGGGGACAGAGACAGAAGGGTGATTATTTAATACAGCACACAGTGATTGAAACTAGGTTCGTTTAAGGACCTGGGTATATTGGTCAATCCAGCTTGGAGTTTTCTCATCATATCAGCCACTTGGTTAATGGTAGTCATAAACCTGTAGGCTGTATAAAAATATTTATAAAGTCTAGGCAATCAGAGATGATGAAATCATTGTTTGTAAGTTTCATCATACTCAAACTAGGGTATGGAATAATAATATGGAAACCTTATAAGAAAACTAACAAGAGTAAATTGGAAAAAAGTACAACGGAAATATACCTAGGGCATCCATTGATGTGAAAATGTAAGTTATTATGAAAGATTAAAATGTCTGACTCTGCACAGTGTTTCATATAGATATTTAAGAGAAGACCTTATTTATATAAGGGCATTTAGTGACAACTACTTTGGAGTTATAAAAGAGTAGCAGATAATCATTAAACAACCTGTGCAGGTGACTATATAAAAATTAGGATGTATTAATTGGTTTTCAAAGACAGGAGCTGATGCATTGAATAGACTACCAAATTATATTAAGGTAAGCACTAGTTAGATGCATTTAAGAACAATCTGGACATTTAATATTATAGGAATGATTGTTAATATTATAGGAATGATTGCTTTGATATATTGGCAGGTTAGAAGGGAAATATTGCCCATGCCTGCAATATTTATATTATATATGCATATATTATATATTAGGAATATTTTATAAATATATATATATATATATATATATATATATATATATATATATATATATATATATATATATATATAGGGATTCACTTCAGAAGCTCGAAATACTGAAATATTGAATTTCAGTATTTCGAGCCCAGAAAGCCGAATCCACAAAACCATAAAAACTCAAAACAGCGAAATTCAAAATCTCGCACATCGGAGATTTTGAATTTCACGGTACTACTGCACACACACACACACACACACACACACACACACACACACACACACACACACCATTCTCCCCACACACATATATAATCTCTCTACTACATGAAAGCAGGGGGGCAGGGGGGCAAGCCCCCATGCACCCTCCAAACCCCTCTACTTAAATATTCTCACTACGAGGTTGCACTACATACAAACACACACAAAACACCACCACACAAGCTACATTCTCCTCGCACACACACATCACAGCAACAAAACACACTGACACACACCACAGCCCCTACCCAAAACCCTTAACACACACACACACACACACACACACACACACACTTACCTGAATACATAACCACAGAGAAAGTTCAGAAGTGCAAAATTCAAAACCTCCGGTATTCGAGGTTTTGTATTTCACGGTTCTGAACTTTCGTTGTCCTCAGGATTCGGCTTTCTGGGCTCGAAATACTGAAATTCGATATTTCAGTATTTCAAGCTTTATAGATATATATATATATATATATATATATATATATATATATATATATATATATATATATATATATATATATATATATATATATATATATATATATATATATATATATATATATATACATGTATGTAAGTATCATATCATGTTTGCTTCTTTTATCTGCAGGGTGTTGTAGACAAAGTTTGTACCAAGCACTGCCTTATCACTGCCATTTGAGAATACCATGAGCACTGACCTATTGCATGCTACTGGTCATTCTTCTTCATGTCCTTGATGCCATTCTGTTCTGTGTCCTATGACTGGTTAGAATCAGCCATATCAGTTAACTCAGGCAGGCTTTCTGCACCTTGTATATGATGGTCACAATGTTTGTGTGCTATCATGTAGTGCAGGCTTGCCATCATAGTGACTATCTAAGATATTGTCTCAGGTATGAACTACAGAGCATCCTCAGGTGTGTCTGACATCTGAATATAGACTTCTCAATGATTGCTCAGTCATGTTTGTGATTATTCTGTGTGCTGTGTTATATTCTTCATCTGCAAGAGATTAAAAATGGTTGATAAGTGCCAGGACTTTGGGGAGAGCACTTTCTCATATAGAATTGAAGCACACATTTGTGTCACAGCTATTTTACTTTTCATTTGGTTTAACAGTGCATGTACATTCAGTACTAGCCTTCTAGGTGCCCCTTTTGAATGTTCTTATTGATAATGACTCAAGTTTTTCGTATAAATCCATCATAAATATCAGAGGCAATTATGCTGTAATCTGTAATATTCATCCTTCTGGTGCACAGATGATGCACCAGTTGACAGAATTCCCTTCCAGTTGATGTGGCTTTAACTATTTTCACTGGAGAGGGGGATTGCAGTTTATAGCTCTGAATGCAGAGGTGTGATGTACAAACCACAGAGATGTACCATGACTGCATGGCACTCAGCAGATGTCAGATGCAACTTTATGTATTTCTGCAGCTCAAGATTCACAACAGCCAAGAATTTGTTCAGGATATTAGAGGCTTCACTGGGTCACCAACATGATATTGGAATCTTTCAGATGTGAATGTTCCAAGTGACAGGTAAGCCTTTATTATTTAATGGGATGAGGTTTCACCACTGGCTGCTTGGGCTCCTGCGTGGTACACACAAATCATACATGACTAGTACCTATTCTTGGCTGAGCCAGCACCTACATGTAACATCCTGGTGAGGTAGCTGTCTACTAGAAGTCACTGATAAAACCTACTAAGGTACTCTTTGCTGCAGGGATCCAGCAGGTGGTAACCATTACCAGATGATTTGATAAGCCTCTTGGACTACAGCCATTTAAACTGTCTCTAATGTGAAATGCCCACCAGGTTTTACTTCTTCCGGATATGGTTGCATAGCTGTATCTGGTTCATCTAGTGCCCAGTACTGTTCACTGGCTTTTCACCCGTCAACTCTAAGTTGAGGAGAAAAAAAAAGATCCATTCTCTGAATTGGCACTCCTCACCTCTCCTTAAATCTTACAAGGTCCTCTGTGCCTCTCAACTCAAAAAAATAAAGACTCTTCTACTTTTAAAACATGTATCAAGCCACTTGCTATAAAGTTCTGAAGCAAGCACTTCAACAGCAAGAGTAGGAAAAGAAAAAAAAACTTATCAGAATTCAGTTCTATACTATCACTCAGAAATGCCTTTACAGAAATTAATACCAAGTACCGAGTTCTGTACTACCAACAGTTTGGCATCTGCCAATTGCAGACCCTAATACCAAGGTTTTGCCCTTGAGGTGGCCATTCCTTTCAGTTTCACCCCACCCAAGCTACTCTTGTGTAGGGATACTGTAATGGCACAATATTTTACAGAATCGTAGTACTCCAAAACAAGTACCATTCGATTTGTCAAGCTAGTTGAATGCAGTTTCTGATGCCAGAAGTGGTTGCATTCATATTTGGAATGAGTGCAGAAAGTGTCAAATAGTAGAACATTGAATATTAGATAAGAGAGTGGGTAATTGTGGCAAAACTTCCATATATAGCAAAAGTTTCAGCACTGGTGCTGAGTGTCTGTGTGAAAATGTTCACATGTTATGGTTAAAGTAAATATTAGGGAATGGAATAGTGTAGTGCTTGTGTACCTGTATGTCTGAAATGGGTGCAAGTGTCTTGCTTAGCAACCTAATATATAGGGTTGTGGTTAGGGACGGGGTAGGGTTAGCACACATGAATACAGTGGTATAGGAGGCAATTTTACATTGCATTCTTCCTTTCTCAGAAGACTTCATATTCATTATTGTGATTCAGGGAATGTCTCTACAATTCATTTTGTACACTTCGAACAGCAAGGTAATCTCCATTGTTTGCTATCCAAGTTTCTCCAAAGTCAGTATAAATACTACCTCTGGTCTCCACTAAAAGCAAGATATAATCCTTATGAGACTAAACTAGTCAACCAGCTATAAATTAATAAATGCATACAGGCATATTGAGGAATATATAATGAATTGCCTTATCCTAAGTGTTTTTTTTTTTTATTTATTTTGGAATATTATATAACATCTCAGTTTAAACTCCACTGGACTGCCAGTAGATAAATTAATTTCAATTACAAGATGCCACATTCTACAGCTTCCTTCTTGCATAGTGTAAAATTAATGACAATACTAAGGTCCCAGTTCATTGCACTAAGAAGAAAATATTTTTCCAACACTTAAAATATCTGTGGCTAGGAATTAAGCAAAGTTTTTTTAGAGTGTGTGTGTGTGTGTGTGTGTGTGTGTGTGTGTGTGTGTGTGTGTGTGTGTGTGTGTGTGTGTGTGTGTGTGTGTGTGTGTGTGTGTGTGTGTGTGTGTGTGTGTGTGTGTGTGTGTGTGTGTGTCTGTGTGTGTCCTTGTAAAGATATCTATATATCTATATATACATACACGTGTGTGTGGATCTATGTGAGAACATTGAGTTTTCAGATTTTCAGAAACTCAAAATTCATATGGTTGGCATCATATGATCAAGTTTCTGAAAACTCAAACTCAAAAAAAACCACAAAAAAATACAAAAATCTTTTTTAGCACTTCCTGCAAATTATATATACCAACTCTGAGAACATACTACAGTAGGGAAAAGGGTAAATTTCCTGATCCTCAAAAACTCGATCATTTAGTCTTGGCTATGCAAATTTCAAGTTTCTGAAAACTCGATCATCTGATAGGGACATATATATATATATATATATATATATATATATATATATATATATATATATATATATATATAGATAGATAGATATAGATATACGGATTCACTTTATAATCTCAAAATACTGAAATATTCAATTTCAGTATCTCAAGACTATAAAGCCGAAAAATCAAAAACCTGAAACTTTAAAACCACAAAATTTCAAACCACGAACGTAACAAACAAAACACTACACCACACAAACACAAACACACCTACCTGCCGACACTACAAAAAAACAAACCAACATACACAAACACAACAAAACTAAAACACACACAAACAATCTTGCTAAAAGTGGAGGGGCAACCCCCCCTGCACCCCCCCACCCCCCTACTTATATATACTAACGCTGAGGTCGCACTAAACACACAAACACATAAAACTCACCACTACACACACTCACACACACAAAAATCCCTACCCAATACCCTTACAAAAACACCACTTACCTCAAACCCCAGCTAAATCCACGAACTTCACCACACGTCACGTACGTGAACACATAATGGCAAATGCAACACTTTTGCATTCGCTATTATGCAGTTTTGCGTAACTGCACCTTTGACTTTATAGACTCAAAATACTGAAATTCGACATTTCAGTATTTCGAGATTTTAAAGTGAAATCATATATACATATATATATATATATATATATATATATACACACACACACACACACACACACACACACACACACACACACACACACACACACACACACGCACACGTGGGAATGCTTTTAATAAGCAAAACTCTCAAATGTTGTCATCTATTTTGTTGACAGACTTTAATAAAACAGACAACCAACACGTTTGTGAAAATATGCCCTTTCCCTGGGACATATTCTCACACGCCTGAGACAGTATTAGAATATGCCCCTTCCCCAGTGACTGTGTGATCTTAGAGTTATTATATATAATTATATAAAATTGGCAAGGGGTGCAGGAGGTGCAGGGTGGCTTACCTTCCTGAAAAAAAAACAGTAGATTTCTTTTGCATGGTCCAATGTTATGCAATGGAGCATGCACATTAGAGGGTCTCTGGTTTTCCTAATTTTTTTATCTATGTTTTTAGTGTCAATCTACCAAAGTTTAGACTAACTTCAGTAAATCCACACATAATATATAATATATAACATATAAAACCACCATAGTTTGTGACATACTTCTCAAGGAAACAGAGCAACAGAGACCCATTATATGTTAATTATTAACAAGCAGTACTCAATGCTTAAATGGCAAGTGTGTTTTTCAATAGAGTACTGTGCAAAACTTTCTAAACTAAGCCTACATTTTAAGAAAATATCAATATGCTTTGCTTATTAATTCTGAGCTGCATGATGTATAAAAGACCACTTCTTGTGTTTATGCATGGCAACAGTCTTGCGGCTCTATCATATTAATTCTTGCTTAAGCAATTTATACCACAGAAAACAAATTTCTCTAATAAAGCAGCAAATCAAATTCTATGCAAGGATACTAATATATAAAAATTGTGCTTAGCAAATAAGGCTTGGTTTATTACAGATTACATCAGGTGCTTCTGTATCTGATTTTGTTTCTGACTGAATGACTAACTTTGTTATTTAGGTGACTGGATACTTTCATCTTTGTTTCACATTGCGAAATTGAAGCATCTGCTTAAGAAGCAGATACAATAACTCAAATGTAACACCCTTAATAAGATGAATACGTCTGTTGCTAAACATTTTAATAATGTCCATTCTTGGAGTGTCACAGTTTTCATAGTGCTGATTTAGAATATAATGGTAGGATATAAGGACGGAAATGACATGTATGTGCTTGCTAGAACACAACAGAGATTAAACTCTCAGTCTAATGCTTTGTGAAAACAAAATAAAAATACAGTTCCTTCTTTTGGAAGAAAGAATAATTTGTAAATGCTGTCTTCCTCTGGTGACAGTACTAGAATATCATAAGTTATATTCTGTTGTATATGCAGAGTTAATATTTGACTTCTGTTACTTCATGTATTCATAACCTGAGTGTGGCATTCCTACCTTGTTTACATTTATTTACAGTTGTTTGATATCAGTTTTTACTTTTCTTGTTGGCATGTATTCTCGATGTATTATTTTTTTTCTAAGCAGCAGCATTTTATACTTATGGATATTTTTGTTCACAATGAGTAAACAGACGTTGTTTAATTTCTTTCTTGTTGCCTACCCCAAAGGAAAATATGCATCAGGCTTGTTATAAGCTTATTTTTTCCATATTATAGCTGCACTATTCAGCTTTGCAGCAGCAATGAGCACAAACAAAGGTAAAACAGGTCTACACCTAGTACAGTCTTGCTTGTTGGCTTCAAAGCATTACTAAAGCCCCATGTGCCATTCTGCATTCAGGCCCAATGCACTATAACATTTTTATTTATATTTTATATTTTCCAATGTTATCCAACTTGTGTAATCTATGTAAGTTTGTCTATTTGGAGCTTTTCTCCCCGGGCCTCCACTGAAAATGGACATGCATCCAGTCAGACTATCCTGGTAAACAAATGTAAAATAAAATAAATAAATAAAATAAATGTATTATTTGCTTATTTTAGAGGCAATCTGTATAGTTTTCGTGATGTGTTTCTAAAGAGATGTTAAGAAATAGTTTCGAAAAAATATAATATTACAATACTATAGTATTAAAGCATTGAAAATGCTCACTTGTTATAAAAAAAATGTCAACTTGAAAGAAGATAATTTTACGGTGAAGGAGAAATATTTGATGGCATTAGATAATAAGACAGGGAGTAACCATCCAGTATCTGCAAGATACTTGCACAGCGATTTCTTAAATTATCTAATATTATCCATCAGCCTAATGCATTCACGGACAGAGTTTCCAGACACTGGGCAATTTTGCTAAATAACCTTTCACATAAGTGAGACAAGGACGGGGGTGTGTGGTATTTGCAACTGCATACCATCTGAGGTATGAAGACTATAGGTGGCATTTCTAGATGACAATTTGTTTAGATAGAGAAAGATGGTATATTTAGTTCCTAACTTTGAAGGTAACAGTATTCAGATGAACAGAAACCCAAACACTGGTAAGCAGACATTTTGCTTTACTTAGTGTGGTGCAGTGGTATTCCCTGTTATTGGAGAGGTGAATAAAGCTAATAATTTTATTTTATATGGTTGGAAGAGGGGATTATTTTATTTAGAGCATGATGCAATAATATTCTAATCTAGGGATCATAACATTTATATTTATGGATCATCTGGCCACTGCAGTAAGAATATCAGGCAATTTGCAGGATACTTTAAGTTGAGTCAAGGCTGTATGTATGTATGCATTTATTTATTTATTTGTATGTACTACAATATTTTTATTTCTGTCAGGAAAAATTTGCATAATTCCCACATAACCTTGGTAAATGGATGTTTGCAAATATATCAGTGCAGATTTTTCTCTGTTTTGCCAGAATATCTTAAGCTGGACTCTGATCGTTGTGGGAAGGATTGCTCTTTTCTCTTGTTTCCTTCATTTTTTTAGTATCTCCAAATATTTAGGGTTTCTAATACTTTAATAAGAATGGAGCCCATTCCTATGTCAAGGAATGATTAAATTCTTTGATGTTTGCCAAGACTGATATTCTCAGCATCCACAATATACCCAGATATGCCTCATTCTACAATTCATGTGGAAATAACTGTGCTGGCAGCATATTTAAATATACTTGAAAATTATTTTTGTATTACCCCTGTTGATCATACAACTATTGGAACTATCCAGCTGTGTTTATCCACAGAACAAACTCTCAGTATACAAGATGCTAAATATAGCTATTTTTACAATTAATGCTATTGTTGTTCTTTTTTTCTTAAACTACAATATCTAGTTTTCTCATTTCTATTTTTTGATTGCAGGTATATGATCAGAACATCTGCATTCTCAAAATTTTTTGAGGTTTATGTTTCCATTGCTTCTCATCTGCCAACATGCTGTAGCATTTGCACAATCCCCAATGTAAATAGTCTTGCTACATTATTGTGTCTGTCAGTATACAGACCCCTAGACATGAGTATATCACAGCTAGCAACATAAGTGCAAGTGCTTCTAGCTGTCTTCCAGACCAGATATTTGCATCATCTCCCACTTTTTTATTGACTTTCTAAACTTAGTGTAGTCTGCTATCTCGAGTTGCTATTATTAATCTTTTATCTTTTGGTTTAAATGCATATATCTTTGGCCACTCGTGGAATTCTTGTAGTTCTCTTTATTTGCCTCTGTAAATGTGAGCCTTTCAGTTTTCTTTCCTTTTTTATGTCATGTTTTTATATTTTTTTTCTATTTCTGGTATGATTTACATTCCCACACCTTTTTCAAAATATTTCTGTTAATCTGAGAATAGCTAACATGTTAGATATGTTTGCTTTGTGTTTTAGAACTTTCAATGTGTTTGGATCTGATGATGTCAACAAACAGGCCAGCAGTTTCATGATTTCAGGTCTGTACATATACTCAATTTCAAGTAGTCTCATACATCCTACAGATAGAAGGAGATATAACCATGTTATGCACTTTTTTATACATCATTTGATAAGCATGAATACGTTTTCTTGTTTTCTTCTCCAAATGATCCAATACTTTTTGTGGCCAATCAATAAAGTTAAGGCTGTAAGTCAGAACAGGAAGACCAATCTGATTTATTACCTGAACTTTATTCCTAAAAGTCAAGACAGTTTTTAATTTTAGTTTTAGTCCTACAAAATATTGCTTACAAAGCCTTACTCTCATTTGTTCAGGTTTTGTTGCTGACCCTTCATCTATTGCCAGATATTTATAACACTCCTCCTTATTCAAGTTATTATACATTATATTCTTCTTCCATAATGAGGTTTTCTTGATGCTTCAGTTTTCTACCAAGTTTTATTGTTATATTGTCCAAAAAAGAAAAAGTTTTAACTATTTGCAGTTGTATTTTCTGTTGTTTGTCTGATGAGCTATACAGTTTTTAATCATGAATCAAAAGTATATGAGCTGTCATTGGGCAATGCTGGTTTCAGGAAGCTCAGTTGTAACCATAGCCTAATCTATTATGTAAATAGCTTAATGGGTTAAGAACAAAGCAAAACAGCAATGGTGATAAAAATCACTGTAAACTACACATTTTGGGGTTTTTATCTCTGGCATAATTTCATTTATCATAACTTAGTTGTAAAGTCATTTGACAATGTTACATAGTGACTGCAGTGCAATTTGTCAGGAAAGGTTGTATTTTATACATTTGAATATCTTAATCCCTGAATAAAGAATGCATTCAAATGCTTTCTTGTAATTGATCCATGCTGTTTTTTATATTCTGTTCCTTTATGCAGCTCTATATTATTGCATGTTTTAATAGATTATCCTTTGTTGTATATAAGTTTATTTTATTAACTTGTGTTGTATTGCCATGATTGGTGATGGCAGAATGATGTCAGAAGACCTGGGTTTGATTAGCAGCTTGACTGACTAATGGAGTGGTAGGGAGGGCATTCATGGCTGACACTCCCTTAAGGGATGCATGGTCCAAACAGGAAAGTTGCCCTCAAACATACCCAATGAGCATGGGAGGCAGGCTAGGGAATTGGGTAAGGCATATAAATACCCGCCCCAGCCAGGATAGAAGCAGAAATGGTTGAACCTCCAAGATGCTTTTAGGATCTACAACTAGCTCCAGTGATATAACAGCAACTCTTGGGGAAGAGCTCAGAGATAAGCTGGTAGACCTGATGTGGACATGGAGAACTGAGGTCTGGACAGGTAATATGATGTCTCAATGGGACAAAAAATTAAATAGAAAGAAGACTGTCACAGAGTACATCCTTCGAAGCTAAGAAAATATGTGCTTCCCTACTCTAGTACTAATCACATTGATAATGTCCACTGACCATGTTCTCATGGGGTGATATTCTTCACAATGGAATCACCCCTAGAAACATATCCATTCCTTATAGTCACTGAAGCCTAAGTCTTCAGTGGAAGAATGCATTCTGGAGAGGAGTGTACAGTGATTTTGCAAAGATGCATCTGATTTCTTCTGTAGTCTAGTAGAAAGTATAGTTGTGTAAGTTGAACTTGTCATAACAGTAGATGTTCATGTGATTACTGTTGCAAAATCCTTAGCTAGATGGGTTATATTCTGCCAAGCTTGAGATGAGCTGACTAAAAGACATATTTGTGTGTGAAGCCCTTAAGAGCTTTCCTGCCAGCAGAGAGGGAGACTGAGCCCTGAAAGGACAAGATTGAGAATAACTAAATGTTCTCACCCTGGCACAAAAAAAACAGCAAACTAAAACAAGGGGGGGGGTGGAAGGAGGGAGTAGATACTGCAGCAACAATCATTCAAACATCTACTGTTATCATAAGTTCAGTTTACACAACTGTACTATGTTCTTCATATTGATCACTGCTGCAGTAGCCTTAGCTATATCGGTAGACTACTATTTTAATATATTTGTGTGGTGGAAGTTGAAGAGTCCAGGAACCCCTGGAGAATGGTCCTAGCAAAGGTTGACCTAGGATTAGAGAAAGAATCAAGCTTATAGTGCTTTGTAGAAGTATGTATAGAGGACCAAGCAGCAGCTTCTAGAATACTTTTATTTATTTATTTATTTATTTTACATTTGTTTACAGTGAAAGTGCAGCTGGGCATGTGCCCATTTTCAGTGGAGGCCTGGGGAGAAAAGCTCCAAGTAATACAATGGCAAATACACAAATCAACAATTCAGACAAGTATCCATTGGCATATACATAGGCATATACACAAATCAGCAATTCAGACAAGTATTCAATGTTAATCAACAATTCAGACAAGTATTAAATATGAATTATATCAACAAGACTTTATGTTGTGATTAGAGCAGTAATGAAGCTGCACAAGTAGCATTTGCAATACATACTTACATACAGAGAATCTGTTAATTTTTGTCATGGAGATACAATATTTAATGGTAGTTTAGAGAAAGACCATATTTAGTTATACAGATGGTATAGAACATGAGTTAATGTTTAGGGTGAGGTTTATCCTGGGGGAATGCAGGGGAAGAGTCAGGAATGATTTGAATTGTTTTGATGAGGAAACAGAGGCAAGAGTATTCGGTAGAGTGTTCCATAGTTTGGAAGTGTAGTTGGAGAAAAGGCCTTCTCCAGCTGAGTTTTTTGCTTTAGTAACTTGTTGTAAGTATTTATTGTTGGAGTGGAGGGATCAAGGAGCAGAGTATGGCTGGATTACATGCCTGAGAGGTGGAGTTTGTTTGGGTGGTATAGAATTTGGTGGGCTAGACTTAACTGGTTAAAGTGTAGAAGTTGTGGGAGTTCAAGCCAAACGAGCTGTTTGAGGGATTGGCAGTGATGTGACCTGTATGGTGATTTAGTGGCAAATTTGGCTATTTTATTATAGCAGGCTTCTAGTTTGTTAAGGTCTGATTTACGTAGGTTGATAAGGATAGGGGATGCATATAGAAGTGTAGATAGCAGGTGGGTTCTGGCCATGATGATACTTGTAGTAGTTGTTAGAAATTGGGCATTTCTGTACAGGAGGCCTAGCTTCTTGTGGACTTTTTTGATGGTTTGGTCTATATGGAGGTCAAATTTTAGATTGTTGTCAATTACTATCCCAAGTAGTTTGGTATGGGTAGTTGGAGTTATAATGGTGTTATTTTTAAAGTAAATGTTGGAAGTTGGGGGGGGGTGGCATGCAGTCCTAGTGGGACAGAAGAGTAGGAGGTTAGTTTTACTGGGATTTAGTATCAGGTGGGAGTTGGTTAGCCAGTTGTCCACTGATAGGAAGGCACCTTGGGTAAAGGTTTAGAGAATTGTAAGGGATGGTGCTGCACAGATCAGGGTTGAGTCATCAGCATATTGAATTATGGGGGGTAGCAGAGTGTAGCTGGTTGGTAAAGAGTGAGAATAGGAGGGGTCCAAGGATAGAGCCTTGTGGGACCCTGATAGTGACTGGGAGGGTGTGAGAGAGGGTTTGTTGCCAACGAATGGCTTGTTGCCTATCTGCTAGGTAGCTCTGGAATCAGTTAAGAGTTGTGATATTAATGTTGAGGGAGGAAAGGACATTAATGAGTTTGTGGTGGCTGGCCATGTCAAAGGCTTTTGACAGGTCTGGGAATAAGGCTGATACAAATTGGGAGTTGTTTCTATGTTGGTTAACTTTGTTAGTAAAAGTCAATAGGGCAGTTGTTGTACTATGTGCAGGATGAAAGCCATGCTGAGTACTAGATAGTAGGTTTTGTGAGGTCCAGATTTGCTGTTCTGAACTGTTTGGAAGTTTCTAGAAGGCCAGTGCTTGCTTGGGCTAAAGGGAAGTCTCTGTGTTCACCAGTGGGAGTGGTTAACTCTGTACAGCCTGCCTGTCCCTGGAGGAGTGGTTACTACCTAGAAGCTGTAGTTTTACTGGCCATTTTGGGTCAATTCTAAACTCCTTGATCTCTCTTTCTCTTAAAACGTGGCTGCCTTGTGGTTTTGGCATCTTTCCAGGCTTGCTAGTTGTTGCTGAAGCACCTACCAAGGGGAGAAAACGCTGAGAGAAGAAAAGTAGCCACTTTGGTGATTTTAAGTATTTTCTTTTGATTTTTTGTTAAGTTTTACTGCTTTGCCGCCTATTTTTTGACATTTTCTGGCTTGCTAAAGTTTATATCTGTAACAGTAACAGTACTTGGAACACATCTAGAGCCTGTTTACTGCATTTCCTGTGTTGCACTTAATTTAAAATTGTTTTTTTCTCTAAAAACTGCATTTTACCTGATTTTGGCGTTGCACTCAAGTGTGGGGTCATTTATTGCACTGTTGTCATTATTTTGCTGCTTGTGTATCTCTGCTACCTTTAAACTACAACAAAAAGAAAAAAAAAATCTTGCTTTTTTCCCACTTTATGAAAGTTAAGAAAGTTAATTTACAGATTTGCTGTTCTGAACTGTTTGGAGGTTTCTAGAAGGCCAGTGCTTGCTTGGGCTAAAGGGAAGTCTCTGTGTTCAGCAGTGGGAGTGGTTAACACTGAACAGCCTGCCTGTCCCTGGAGGAGTGGTTACTACCTAGAAGCTGTAGTTTTATTGGCCATTTTGGGTCAATTCTAAACTCCTTGATCTCTCTCTCTCTTAAAACCCGGCCGCCTCGTGGTTTTGGCATCTTTTCAGGCTTGCTAGTTGTTGCTGAAGCACCTACCAAAGGGAGAAAATGCTGAGAGAAGAAAAGGAGCCACTTTTGTGATTTTAAGTATTTTCTTCTGATTTTTTGTTAAGTTTTACTGCTTTGCCACCTACTTGTTGGCATTTTCTGGCTTGCTAAAGTTTATATCTGTAACAGTAACAGTACTTGGAACACATCTAGAGCCGGTTTACTGAATTTCCTGTGTTGCACTTAATTTAAAATTGTTTTTTTCTCTAAAAACTGCATTTTAACTTTTTTTGGCCTAGCACTCAAGTGTGGAGTCATTTATTGCACTATTGTGATTATTTTGCTGCTTGTGTATCTCTGCTACCTTTAAACTACAACAAAAAGAAAAAAAAATCTTGCTTTTTACCCACTTTCTGAAAGTTAAGAAAGTTCAGTTACAGATTTGCTGTTCTGAACTGTTTGGAAGTTTCTAGAAGGCCAGTGCTTGCTTGGGCTAAAGGGAAGTCTCTGTGTTCACCAGTGGGAGTGGTTAACACTGAACAGCCTGCCTGTCCCTGGAGGAGTGGTTACTACCTAGAAGCTGTAGTTTTATTGGCCATTTTGGGTCAATTCTAAACTCCTTGATCTGTCTCTCTTAAAACCCGGCTGCCTCGTGGTTTTGGCATCTTTTCAGACTTGCTAGTTGTTGCTGAAGCACCTACCAAGGGGAGAAAACACTGAGAGAAGAAAAGGAGCCACTTTTGTGATTTTAAGTATTTTCTTCTGATTTTTTGTTAAGTTTTACTGCTTTGCCACCTACTTTTTGGCATTTTCTGGTTTGCTAAAGTTTATATCTGTAACAGTAACAGTACTTGGAACACATCTAGGGCCTGTTTACTGCATTTCCTGTGTTGCACTTAATTTGAAATCGTTTTTTTTTTTCTCTAAAAACTGCATTTTACCTGATTTTGGCCTAGCACTCAAGTGTGGGGTCATTTATTGCACTGCTGTCATTATTTTGCTGCTTGTGTACCTCTGCTACCTTTAAACTACAACAAAAAGAAAAAAAAATCTTGCTTTTTTCCCACTTTCTGAAAGTTAAGAATGTTCAGTTACAGATTTGCTGTTCTGAACTGTTTGGAAGTTTCTAGAAGGCCAGTGTTTGCTTGGGCTAAAGGGAAGTCTCTGTGTTCACCAGTGGGAGTGGTTAACACTGAACAGCCTGCCTGTCCCTGGAGGAGTGGTTACTACCTAGAAGCTGTAGTTTTATTGGCCATTTTGGGTCAATTCTAAACTCCTTGATCTCTCTCTCTTAAAACCCTACAACTCTCTTTTTGCACTGTTTTGCACACTGAGCAGCGTTGGGCAGCACCTCCTAAACGGGTTTAAACTATTCCAGGCTCCACAAAGTCTGCTCTTCACTTTTTCCCTTAGAACTGTTCAAACTCTCAAAGTAATCACTCTATTATCTTTCTAAAGCCCTGCTCTTGCTCAGCTCATATAAGGAAACACTAACTAACTAAAACACTACACCCTCCTTGACTTCTCATAAGTATTAGGCTCCCGATTGGTCCTTCCTGATCAAGTGAAAAATCAGTTCCCTTCCCTAATCTGATCAGTAAAAAAACAGTTCCCTATACTAATCTGGTATGTCCAAGGGTCAGTTTTAAGGTTACTCTCCAGTCCAGCTGGTGAATCTGGGAATTTTGATGCAATGTTACAATTGCCTTATGTACACAGACAACCCTCTCCTCCTTCCAACAAACTCTAATACATGTGAGAGATGCAGTTACATAGCCAAACTGGAGGCAGAGCTGTCTCAACCCAAGACTAGCACAGTCAGTCAGGAGGAAAAGGTAACCACCCACACCACAAATCCAGTCTCACACAGACCTATTGCATCTGCATACCCAACACATAAACACACAAAAACATACTCAGAGGTTCTAAATAAAAATCTGCCTAAACAGCAAAGACCTCCTAAGCAGATATCCAAGCAAAAGCCACCCCTCAACAATACCCACGAATCACATATCTCACAAAATCAGTGTGCCTCACAGTCACAGCCCTTAAGGCCAAACAACACACCAAATACACTTGTTATAGGGGACTCTATTGTCCGGCACACTGACGTCCCGCTCACCAGACTGAACAAGGAGAAGGTCACTGTAAGCTGCTTGTCAGGTGCCAGGATCCGCCACATAATGCAAGCACTCAGGTCACTCCAAAGCAAGTACAACTATGACTCTGTCATTGTCCATGCTGGTGTGAATGACCTGAGACGTACCTCCCTGGACTACATGAAAAGAAATATAGAGGAGCTCTCTGACAATGTAGCCCAGGCTGGTATGACCCTGACCTTGAGTAGCATCTTGCCCTCACCAAGAATGATGCCACAGTATAAAGACAAAATGATCAGTTTCAACAATTGGCTAAAGTATTGGTGTCATTCAAAGGGGATCCAGTGTCTGTCAGCCTGGGATGACATGCTCGACAAGCCACGTTGCTTCGCTAGGGACAGCTTGCACCTGTCACCCTTAGGCTTTCGTATACTGGCCAAGGCTCTTGCCACCTCCATAGTGCCTTTTTTAGGCAAGGCTCAAAGGACAAACCCACCTCCATAGACAACCCAAGGATAAAAAAATTAAAGGTAATGCTACTCAATGCCAGAAGTCTAAACCTCAAGATGCACGCACTCGAGGCTCTCCTCAGTATGGAGAAAATCGATGCCTGTGCAGTAACAGAAACCTGGTTCAAGGCTCCTGAGAGCACCCCAGCACTACCAGGTTATAACTCATACCATGTGTTTCGGCCCCAAAACTCGGACTGAAGCACAAAAGGAGGGGGAGTATCTATATTCATCAAAGATACCTACATCTCCAGGTTAGTGCACTGCATGAAGCATCAGAAACCATCCATGTGCAACTAACAGCAGGCAAAACTGCCTTTCAGTTTGTAGCCTGCTACAGAACACCCTCCCTATTACAGGAACCCCACTTGGCATTCCTGAGAACACTGGAGAATATGAAGGTCTCTCCAAACACTATGTTATTGGGTGACTTCAACTACCCAAACATTGACTGGGAAAACTACTCAAGCCCAAACACCCTCGCCCAATGGTTCCTTGAATTTATAAACTCTAACGCAATGGAACAACTGGTCACCACTCCCACAAGAGGGAACAACATATTGGACCTGGTCATCACCAACATGGGGACTCTATGTTCCACACCAGAGGTAAACCCCTCATTGGTAAGATCAGACCATAAAAAAATTTCCCTGGACATCCATATCCTGTCCCCCACACCCAGTCAAGAAAATCACTGTAAAGAATTTCTCAAAAGCCAACTTTGCACTTCTCAAGACTGAGGTGGAATCCTTCAAAGTCCCTGGGCCAGAGGATAATACAGCTCAATCCACAGAATCCTTTACAAATGCATTCTATGAGCATCTGCAGGAATGCATGGATCGTGCCATCCCAAATAAAACCAAGACTCACTTCTCCAAAAACAGGAGACCAGTCTGGTGGACCCCGGCCATAAATAAGCTATACAACAGAAGGAGGAAGCTACTACATGACAGAGCAAAATCCCAAAAAGGGAAGGCATCTCTGATCAGTATTAGCAAGAAACTTTGATCCCTCATAAAATCATCAAAGGCCAGTTTCGAAAGAAAAATTGCCCTAGACACTAAAGATAATCACAAGGCCTTCTTTAGTTATGTCAGGAACATGGGCAGAAACTCCCAGATATGCTCTGAATTGTTGCATAACTGTACAAAATATACCGAACCTACAGACGTAGCCAACATCCTGGCAGACAGATTCAGCGCAAACTCCCCCCCCCTTTCCCCCCAAAGGAGCAAATGCCTATCCCAACTGAATGTAACCTCCCTGACATCACAGATGCACAGGTGAAAGCTGCCCACTCCAAAGCAAAAAACACAACATCTATGGGACCGGACGGTGTCCCAGGCTGTGTCTTACACGAGCTCCAAGAACTGAACCCTCACATTAAGTCAATGTTCATACTTAACCTTACTACAGGAATGTACCCAAAGAATGGTGTACAGTTACAGTGGTCCCACTCCACAAAGGTGGTGCCACAACTAACCCCAGAAACTATCGCCCCATAAGCCTGACTAGCCTGGTCTGTAAAGCTATGGAGTACATTATCATGGAACTCATAAACAAAGACATTGGGAGCCTCCAGACACTGGACCCTACCCAATTCTGCTTTGTTAAGGGCAGATCTTGCCTCTTAAACCTAGTTGATTTCTTTGAAACAGTTACCAAAGCTATAGATGAGGGCAAGGTAGTCCACACAGCCTACCTGGACCTCGCAAAAGCCTTCGACACAATACCCAACTCGGGCATCATAAATAAGCTTACCAGCTTAAATATCAACCCCTATATCACAAGATGGGTTGCAAACTGGCTCAGAGATAGAACCCACATGGTCAGAATCGCAGGTGCCATGTCCAAATCCAAACCAGTTACAAGTGGCATCCCACAGGGCTCAGTTCTGGGACCTCTCTTGTTCGGTATATACTTCTCTGAGGTTCAGGCTAACACGGGGGGATTATGGCTGACAAAGTTCGCAGATGACTGCAAACTGAGGGCCATAATAGAATCTCCAGCTGACACAAACATCCTCCAAAAGGGTCTCACAGAGACGGATGCTTGGTGCCAGAGTCACGGCCTCAAGCTAAATGCTAAAAAGTGCATAGTCATCCCCTTTGGGAAAAACAAGGTGCCCACAAATTACCACATAGGTGGTAATCCATTAAGTATGGAAGAAGTAATTAGAGATTTGGGGACCAACGTAGATAGTAATCTCTCCTTTGATAGTCACGTTGCCAAAGTGGTTAGAAAGACCTTCTATATAGCCCACCTTATCATGAAAGGGTTCGCATCTAGATCAAGAGAGGTCATTGTGCCCCTCTACTCGTCACTCATCAGACCCATAATTGAATACAATGCCCCTTTTGGGATGTACCTTACCCGACACCTGCAGCAACTGGAGAGACACCAAAAGTACCTCACCAAGGATCATGGGCTACAAACAGATGTCCTATGCAGCTCGACTAAAGAAACTCCAGCTCTACTCAGTTTCTTACCACCTACTCAGAGGCTATCTATGCCTGACGTACAAAGCCATGTCAAACCCAGAATTAATGGACATGCTCCACCTCAAAAAATCCAAGTCCCTTAGAGCTACATGCTCCAGGGACCTAAACCTCAGCACAAAAATAAATAGGACATGCTGGAGGGACAAATTAATTTCCCAGAGTCTCCGCTCACTCTGGAATAGAATCCCAATTCATGTTAGACATAACCCCTCGCTGACCCTCTTCAAGCGAAATCTGGACGCGTAGATGGGAAATTGCAAATTCACCCCTGGGATCTCTTCTGTGTCCCTGCTAGACAGAGGCACAGTAAACTAATCTTAAAAGGGTACCTTCTGTGACCTACTTTACAGAGGCACAGTAGGCTAATCTAATAGGGAGGCGGAAGCCAAATACACTCTGGCTAGGCTTACAAATGCCCTATGGCAGATAACCTAGTATCTACCTATGAACCTATAAGATATTTCATGAGCTGTGTGTATACTATTCTTTCTAAGATCTTGGATAGGGGAGTAAGAATGGCAATGGGGCAGTAGTTAGTGAGTTCATATGAGGTCCCACCTTTGTGGAGGGGTATTATGTGTGATATTTTCCAGAGAGAGAGTACATGTGCTTCAGCTAATGATCTGTTAATGAATATGGCTATAGGATAGGAGATGGCTTCTGCTGCGATTTTAAGATAGCCAGTCAGAAGTTTGTTGGTGGCTAATGTTGTAGGTTTTAGTTTTTTCAGATGCTTATTGATGTAACTGGTGGATATTGGGTGTAATTTAAATTGGGTGGAGGTGTCTTGTGAGGGTGAACTATTGATTGATTCTGGGGGGTATTTGTGTTAGATTCTTTGTTGGCTAAATTTAGAATGGATTATGTGAAGAAGTTATTGAATTGGGTAGCTATGCCTTCATTGCTGTTAGCTGTTTTTGGAGTGGGAGTAGCAATATTACCTGGTTGTAATAGGTTTTTAACTGTGGCCCAGAACTTTTGTGGATCTTTTTGGTGCTTGTTTTGGATATTTAGGTAGTATTTGGATTTGTCTATTTTCACTTGTTTTTTGGCTTTGTTTCGAAGTTCATGGAAGTTCTGTTTAGTGGTATTGGATATGTCATTATGGTACAGTGACAGGCTTTATCTCTGGCTTTAAGTAGGGATCTGGTTTCTTTGGTTAGCCAGGGAGCGTAGTTGGCTTTGACTCTAACATGTCTTGGTGTTGCATGGGTGCTGAGAATATCAAGAAAGGTGTTGTTGAAAGAGGACTGCTTCATCTAGAGGTATATGTCTGAGGTGTCCCCAGTGGCACTTTTTTAGGGCAGAGATAAAGTTGTCAGGATTAAAATATTTGTTATTCCTGATTGTACTGTAGGCGGTTTGGTGTGCTGGGTGGATATGATCATGAAGAAGAAATGTGGGGGTGTGGTCACTCAGGTAATCAGGAAGATGGCCTGAGTGGGATACAAGGTGGGGTGAGTTTACTAGAATCCAATCTAGTATAGACTCTCATTTGGAGACCTAGTCGGTTCGAGTGGGAGCTGTGATGGTTTGGGTGAACCCATAAAGGTTCATGTGAATAGTTGGACTTTGTGAGAAGCATAGGAGCCAATCAATATTGAAATCTCCCATGATGATGGTCTCTTGGGGGAGGTGAATAGAGCACCACTGTAATAGGCTTTCAATGCTTGAAGTGTTATTACCATGTGGTGTGTATCCTCCTATAATGTTAAGGTTTTTGCTGGAGTTAATATTTAATTTAGCTATAATAATCTCTGCATTGTCTATGTGTCTATGTCTGGGATAGAGGAGTTGTGGAGTTGTAGAGAGAAGTGATTTTTTTATAAGATTGCTATGCCACCCCCTTTTTGTTTGTTCTGTCTTTACGTAGGATGTTGTAGCCTGGGGGTGTGATCTCATTACTATCAGTGAGGGGTTTCAGCCAGGTTTCTGTTATTGTTACTATATCTGGGGAGTAGTGGGATAGTAAAGCGTGTAGATTATGAGTTTTTTTGGCAATATTTTAGACTCCAACCCTTTCCAAAAAGCGATAGAAGAAGCCAATGTCCTTGTAGAGTGAGTCTTGACCTTGCCTAGAAATGATTTGTAGTGGTGAGTATAACAAAGGGTAATATCCTTAGACAACCATTTGGAAATGCTCTATGTTGACACTGATTGTCCCTTCTTCTTACCTTCATAAGCAATGCACAATTGATCTGATAATCTGAAAGATTTAGTTCTTCCTATATAGTGCCTGAGTTGTCTTTGGACATCCAAGGTATGGAGTATCCTTTCTCCCTATTTTTTTTGATTCAGGAAAGAAAACAGGGAAATGGATAGTTTGACTTAAAGTAAACTCAGATAGCACTTTAGGCATAAAAGAAGGATTTGTTCTCAAATAAACCCTGTCCTTCTATAAAATGAGGTAGGGTTGACTCACCATAAGAGCTTGCAACTCAGATACAAGTCTTGCAGAGGTCAGAGCAATCAATAAAAGTGTTTCCTGTGTTAAGAACCTCAGGTCAGCCAGATTAGCCATTTTAAATGGAGCAAGAGTTAGCTTTTCTAACACAAACACATAGGATAGTAACTCACACAAATTCTGCAAAACCAGAGAACAACTAGCCCTGAATGGGTGCTAAATATGTTGTTGACACCAACTTGAAAACATTTTCCATTTACTAATATATGATTTTCTGGTAGGCTCCATTAGTACCTGCTGCATATCCGCAGAAAACAGGTGCCTGAAAGAAATGAAGACTTTATCGTCCAGGCAGTCAAATAAAGATGATTGATGTTAGGGTGTATCAAAAAACACTGTTCTTGTGTGAGTAGATGTATTTTATGAGAAAGCTTCTGGTAATTGCCCCTAGCCATTTTCAAAAGAAGGGAGAATCACAGTTGCCTTGGCCAGAATGGAGTTACCATAATGATCTTGGGGGATTCCTTCTGAATCTTTAGAAGTACCCTGGATATTAGTTGAAATGGTAAAAGGCATGCAGAAACATTCCTGTCCAAAGAAAAGAAAAGGCATCTGTCCTCCAGGCCTTCTTTCATGGAGTCCTGGAACAGAATTTTTCCAGTTGATTGCTCATACAGGAGGCAAGAAGTTGTACTTGAGGAACTCCCAACAGTTGGAGTAAATCTCGGAAGATCTCCCCCCCCCACCCCGATCTAGTTCCTATTTGTGAGGGTCTGCTCTGGTCCTGCTCACTTTGTCTGCCACACAAAATTGCTCTGATAGAAATATAGGATGCCTGAAGAGTGAGATTGTACTGTGAAGCCATATCCCAAGCCATCATGGTTATTCTGCAAAGGGAATACAACCTGGTTCCTCCTTGCTTGTTGATATACCACATCACTGTGGTATTGTCCGTAACAACTTGAAGAGGTCCTAGGGACCAAAGGTTCGTAGAATTGAATGCCTTCATCAGGGCAAGCATCTCCTTGATATTTATGTGCTTGCATCTTTCCTTGATATCCCTCACCCCCTGCACTTTTATCTCTCCTGAAACTGTTCCCCTAGCAAAGTCAGAAGCATCTGTGGTGACTGCTTTGGAGCAGGGAGGAAGAAGGGGAAACCTTGGTTTAAGGATATCTGTTGTCTCCACCAAGTGATTTCTTTTCTGACAAACCGCAGTACTGAGATCTGAAAAGATAAAGGGTACTGATGATGGTACCAAAACATTTTCAGATACCGCTGTATATTTCTATTGTGGAGTCATGCCTGGTGTATTATAAGAATCAGAAATACCAAGAGAACCAAAATCCTGAGGCATTCCCTAGCAGTGACTGAAGTCTTAGTGGAAAACCTCTGATTTTATCTATTTCCTGCTCCAACTTTTGTTTTCTTGACAATTCCTAACAAACTTTTAACTACTTAATGCCTCCTCCTGATTTCTCTTAACCCCCTAATCACCCTTTTCTCTCCCTCAATCCACTTTCCTTCTACTTCATTCCTCTTCCTTCTCTCCTATATTTTTCTTTTTTTACAGTCTATCCTACTTACTTTTCCCTCCCAAACTCTCATCTTCCTCTTTTCCCCCTTTCTTTCCTCCCTCATTTCTCTCTATACATATACTTTATTATTCTCTGTAATGCATGGATTTACATGCATTCCTTGGTTCTCATAACTGTATAATACTAAAATACTTTGTTTTGCCTAGCATTGTGTCATGTTATTATTGTCTGTATCATGAACATGTTTAACTTCATTATTTTCTATCATTTTTTATGTAATTTCTACTAATTTTCTTTTTTTTGTAATTCTCTTGATATTTTTTGAAATTATTATTGAAACTTCTTGAAACTGTCCCCGGGATTCAGTAAGGTTCTGTGCAGGAATAGCTTATTCCTGCATGGAAGTGACCGTTTAGGAGCAGCACAGCAGCGCGCCATGCATAGTAATGAAGGCACACTGCCTCTGCTCCTAAATGGACATGGAGCATAGATGAGTGGAGGGGTTATGTCTGAGAGCAGTGTTCTCACAATACACATGCCCCTGCACTCAGGAAGTGCTGTTCGGCAATAACAATGAGCGAGAATGCTCATAGGAGGTTGCATACCTCCCAACTGTACAAATCAATGCATAATGTCCACATATTTGTTGCCCATGCAGTTGGCCTGTACCCCAGTTGTACTCTGAAATCACGGGATGTCAGGAATGAAGCCGTGAAATAATGGCATACATATGAGTGTCATACACCAAAATCCATCAGAAAATGTATATTAAAACCAATGCTGTTATTCCAGCAAATGTTCCAGGTTTATAAGAGCAATAATTAAAATATGTGAGGCGAATCATCTCTGTGTCACTGCTGGACAGAGGATGAACCTATGAACCTATATGTCCATATTTGAACCTCGTGTTGTCAAGCTTTGTCCAGATAATGTGCATTAAGAGGTTGAGAGGTATGGGGGGGTTGTTAGGATGTCTGCCAAATGTGCAGATGCATGCAGAAATCTACAGCAATAAGTAAAACCTGTCCATTCCAAGAGAAAATAGCAGTAGAATTTTTTTTTATCAAACAGATTAAATTTAACCGAGGTGCGTGGGTTTGCCCATTGCTTAGCTATGCATACTGTTGCTTAAATGGCACAAGAAGATAAATATCAAGATACATGAAAATGAAGCAGTACTGCAATAGTGTAGTGGTCAGGGCGCACACCTTGTGAACAGTAATTCCCAGATTGATTCTCACTATAGTAAATTCCATTTTCCATGTCAAATCACTTTATGAACATTTCTTTTGCCGTATAACCTACTAAATAACATATATTTGTAAACTGGAGTACTGCATTAAATTCAGATGTGAGATGTCATTGTAATGACGTGAAATCCACAGATAAACACAAGTGCCCCATGCAGTATATGTACGCATGAAACAAGGATACAAATTGACGGTATAATGTGTAATGAATGATAAATCCATACATTGTCCAAATCCACCACCTTCCCAAGAGACATGTTACATTTCTGTCTAAACTGGTGCAGCGGTAAGCAGGAGTAAGCACTTGCAAGCAGTAGTAAGAGAGTTTAAGCCTGTTTGCGTGGGGGTAAGCAATGTGCACACAGGTTAGGCAATATTGTGGCAAACTCCCTGTGAGCATATTTAACCGAAGTTAGCATTGCTTACCATCATGCAAACCCACGCAAACCAGCTTAAAATTGCTTAAAAGTGCCTTAATCACTCTGTACCTAACAGACGCTGTTCTGCCCAGCAACAAAATAAGCAACCCTTGCAGAACTTGAACCCATGACCCTGTACACTATAGTCACAGTAGTTAACCATTAAGCCATCACAGCAGTACGTAAGACTGAGGTATCTCCAAACAGATCCCCACTATAGGAAAATCAAAATTTACAAGTGAAAAAAATCAATATACAGTTTTATATTGTATAACCTACTACATAACATAAATATTTGAACTGGAGTACTGCATTAAGTCCAGATGTGAGGTGTCATTGTAATAAAGTGTTGAAATCCCCCAATAAACACAAGGACCCCATACAGTGTACGTACACATGAATCATGGATACCAAACACATATACAACATGTAATGAATACTAAATCAATGCCAAACAGCAAATAGTGTGCAAATTTAAAATTAAGCAACCCTAAGCATTGCGCACCCCTGCTTACTAGGTGTAAGAAATGTGTAAGCCAGCTAAATCAGTTTGCCCATTGGTATATCCCCTTAAGCAATGCCAGCCATAGGTAAGCAGATTTGCCCATAGCTTAGCATTTTCAAAACTGTCCAATCACGACAAAGTGCGGGGAAATTGGCCCTATTTAAACCCCACAGGTGGGAATACATCTCATAACTAGTTGCAGTTTCCTCCTCTAGGCACTATGGCTGGTGTGAGTTAAGGATTGTGCTTCTGGTCACAGTGCTGGGGCATCCAGGAGTCCAAAGGCATGGCAGGACTCCTTGTTAAAGACCATGACCAGAGACTGCTGCAGGGCCAGTACCAGGGTTCCCAATATAAAGCAGAAGCCTGGGGCCATCTCACCCATGACCTCACCAGTGTCTCAGGCATCACTATGCTGACCTGAAACAGAGAAAGAGGGAGCTCTTGAATCAGTCGATCTAAGAGGCTAGGCAGACGGGTGATGTTCCAGCTGTGTGTATCAGACTACTACCTGTTTAATAATTGCCATCTCATGTATATTATGGGATAGGTATGGCTAACTATTCCTTTTATGCCTTTGACAGTGGCATATGAGCGGGCTGTGAATCGGGAAGCCCATGCCTGTAGACTGCAGAGGTTGTGTCACAAGGCAGGTTAGTAATAATCTTGCATGTACTGTCATAAGAAATAAATCTAAAAGTAGAAGAAAGTTAATTACCAGTATAAAACCTGTATTGTGTATGGCATGTACTGAATAAACCAAACAATATGGCAGGAAGAATCTCATATAGGTTGTATGTAAATAAAAGGGTAACAGCCTGGCAATAACGGTCTAACTCCTGGACTGCTTGTGCTTACTCTGGTATCATATGGTAATGTAGTGTTGCAATCTCTTAATAGTGCTGTTGTATTAAGCACTGTTACCCACACTGTGCTACCTAAATAAAATGTGTAGGAATGTCTGTATATGACTGTTGTAATCACAAGGTCATATTGTACAACTGAGATAGACTTAGAAAACAGAGAAAAGGTAGACAACATAATTCAAATAGCACACTCAACTGAGATGTGAAGTGTTATACTTTTAGCACACAGCCAAGGTTCGAATCCTGGGAGTGGTAGTAAGCTGTATGCAGAATCATACCCCACAACTGTACAGATATTGTCAGAAAGTCCATATAATTGGTGTAAGTCCCCTGCCTATCACCCTGTCCCCCTGGCAAATCAGTAGGATGATTCCAGAAGTTTAGGTAGCAAATAATAACATACAACTGACTGTTAGACATCATAACTGTCAGAAATATATCCATAAGAACAAACCTGTCACTCTAGCAACTCACCAAAGTGTTATGAGAGTAATAAGCAAAGTGTGTCCCAACTCCACCCCCATGTTGTGAAGCTATAACCAGAGTGTGTGTAGTAACAGAGTGAGACGTATGTGCATAATAATAATGTGGAATCTGGTGATATGTGTGGCAACATTCAGGGAGTGTTAACAAACGTTCTCCCCACAGGTCTATCAGATACAAAAACTGTGTCTAGAAATAAAAGATTGAAATCCTGGACTGGTACTGTTTAGTCTGGTCTTGTATGGCAGTGTTAGTGTTGCAGTATCTCTGACTAATAAGGCATTAGTCATCACTGTCATCCACACAGTGCTACATAATAAAACTGCCTAGGAAACCCTGTATAAGAGTGTTGTAATTACAAGGTCAGATTGTAAAACCACGGGAGACTTATAGACAGAATTCAGAGAAAAGATACACAGCAATATCTATATAGCACTCTCAGCTGTGATGTACACTGTTTTATTTTAGCACACACAGCCATGGTTCGAATCCTGGAAGTGGTAGTAAGCTGTATGCAGAATCATACCCCTCGACTGTACAGATATGTCTGGAATGTCCATATAATTGGCTCATATCTGTTGGTTGTTACCCTATTCCCCTGGCATATCAGCGTGCTAATCTCTGACATTTAGGCAGCATTTAATGTCATATAACTGTCTGTCGGGCCTGTAAATATTTGGATAATGTCTATGAAAACAAACATGTTATTGTACAACTCACCAAAGGTTTATGAGGGCAATAGTCAATAAGAGATGGAGAGGTATGTGCATAACATCAACCTGGAATCTGGGAATATGGATAGAAACCGTCAGGTAGTGCTACCAAACAATACCTCCACAGGTATACCAGGTATGAGGTGTATACTGAAGGTAAAACACAGTTCATGTATATAGTTGCCTACATCCATACCACTGTCCAAACTAAGGCCATAGGGTAGTGTAATAATACCTGTAAGGTACAGATCACAGCACTGACTAGGAAAGTAATGAAAACTACAGGGATATACAAGTTGTTAATTGAAATCTTTCTCTCCTGCCCACCATATCTGCAACAATAAACTAAATACACAACTCAGTCAGTATGTGCACAATTAAATCTACTGTTGGGACATAGGTCCTATTGTTTGATAAATATTGCAATTTGTTTCTATGCATGTGCCATGTTGAAATACTCTCATGTTGGTGGCATGCTGCCATCAATGTACCTGCATGCCGTTGTAATGGCCACTGTGTTCCATATATGCATGTGTTCTGTTTGTTATGCAACTGTTCGATACCTGGTGTTTTGGGTTAATGGGAATATATATACATGCTGTTATACCTAATCCAGGAATGTGTTGACTATTACTAATCCACATATGTTTTAAAATTGAAACACCATAGCACATTTGGGAAGGTCGGTCCCAGTGGACCCACCTATCCCACCTCATCTGGCCTTGGCTCCGGGCACCAGCATGTTTCTCATCTGCTGGTCCTGCACCAACTTTGTGTGGAACCACCTCAGTGGATGGGTCTCACCCTCCCCCCGGGAGTGGGCATGGAGAGGATACTGTGACCCATCGTCAGGTCCGGAGTCTGGTGCGTAGCAAGCTCCGCAAAGAGTTTGGAGATCTGCTACACCAGCTGGAGAGCTGCATGGTGCAACTAGATGGTCAGCCTGCCCATCCTACTCAGCCCTGGGCACAGCCACCTTCGGGGCAGTAAAGGTGCAGTGGCGACTGCCCATGGGTGGGGACCTCAGTCACACTGTTTCCACTAGGGGGCTCATGGACTTCTGACTTCCAAACACCCCTCCCCATCCAAGGTGTTTACCCCCCACATATGTCATATACCACCCCCATATGCTATCTTGTCTGTAATGTAAGAGGGAAAGACTATAAGGAAAATAGCTAGGGATGTGTAGGATGGGTGTAGGGAAGGTCCATAATGCAAGCACTCAGGTCACGCCAAAGCAAGTACAAGTATGACTCTGTCATTGTCCATGCTGGTGTGAATGACCTGAGACATACCTCCCTGGACTACATGAAAAGAGACATAGAGGAGCTCTTTGACCATGTAGCCCAGGCTGGTATGACCCTGACCTTGAGTGGCATCTTGCCCTCACCAAGAATGATGCCACAGTATAAAGACAAAATGATCAGTTTCAACAATTGGCTAAAGTATTGGTGTCATTCAAAGGGGATCCAGTGTCTGTCTGCCTGTGATGACATGCTCGACAAGCCACGTTGTTTCACTAGGGACGGCTTGCACCTGTCACCCTTAGGCTTTTGTATACTGGCCAAGGCTCTTGCCACCCCTATAGTGCCTTTTTTAGGCAAGGCTCAAAGGACAAACCCACCTCCATAGACAACCCAAGGGTAAAAAATCTAAAGGTAATGCTACTCAATGCCAGAAGTCTAAAGCTCAAGATGCACACACTCGAGGCTCTCCTCAGTATGGAGAAAATCGATGTCTGTGCAGTAACAGAAACCTGATTCAAGGCTCCTGCGAGCACCCCAGCACTACCAGGTTATAACTCATACCATGCATTTCGGCCCCAAAACTCAGACCGAAGCACAAAAGGAGGGGGTGTATCTATATTCATCAACGATACCTACACCTCCAGGTTAGTGGCACTGCACGAAGCATCGGAAACCATCCATGTGCAACTAACAGCGGGCAAAACTGCCTTTCAGTTTGTAGCCTGCTACAGAACACCCTCCCTATTACAGGAACCCCACTTGGCATTCCTGAGAACACTGGAGAATATGAAGGTCTCTCCAAACACTATGTTACTGGGTGACTTCAACTACCCAAGCATTGACTGGGAAAACTACTCAAGCCCAAACACCGTCACCCAACGGTTCCTTGAATTTATAAACTCTAACACAATGGAACAACTGGTCACCACTCCCACAAGAGGGAACAACATACTGGACCTGGTCATCACCAACATGGGGACTCTATGTTCCACACCAGAGGTAAACCCCTCATTGGTAAGATCAGACCATAAACAAATTTCCCTGGACATCCATATCCTGTCCCCACCCCCAGCCAAGGAAATCACTGTAAAGAATTTCTCAAAAGCCAACTTTGCACTTCTCAAGACTGAGGTTGAATCCTTCAAAGCTCCTAGGCCAGAGGATAATACAGCCCAATCCGCAGAATCCTTCACAAATGCATTCTATGAGCACCTGCAGGGAATGCATGGATTGTGCTATCCAAAATAAAATCAAGACTCACTCCTCCAAAAACAGGAGACTGGTCTGGTGGACCCCGGCCATAAATAAGCTATGCAATAGAAGGAGGAAGCTACTACATGACAGAGCAAAATCCCAAAAAGGGAAGGCATCTCTGATCAGCATTAGCAAGAAACTTCGATCCCTCATAAAATCATCAAAGGCCAGCTTTGAAAGACAAATTGCCCTAAACACTAAAGATAATCACAAGGCCTTCTTTAGTTATGTCAGGAACATGGGTGGAAACTCCCAGATATGCTCTGAATCATTGCATAATGGTACAAAATATACCGAACCTACAGACATAGCCAACATCCTGGCAGACAGATTCAGCGCAAACTTCTCCTCTCTTCCCCCGAAAGGAGCAAATGCCTATCCCAACTGAATGTAGCCTCCCTGACATCACAGATGCCCAGTTGAAAGCTGCCCTCTCCAAAGCAAAAAACACAGCATCTATGGGACCGGACGGTGTCCCAGGCTGTGTCTTACATGAGCTCCAAGAAGAACTGAACCCTCACATTAAGTCACTGTTCAAACTTAGCCTTACTACAGGATATGTACCCAAAGAATGCCGTACAGCTACAGTGGTCCCACTCCACAAAGGTGGTGCCACAACGAACCCTGGAAACTATCGCCCTATAAGCCTGACTAGTCTGGTCTGTAAAGCTATGGAGTGTATTATCATGAAACTCATAAACAAAGACATTGGGAGCCTCCAGACACTGGACCCTACCCAATTCAGCTTTGTTAAGGGCAGATCTTGCCTCTTAAACCTAGTTGATTTCTTTGAAACAGTTACCAAAGCCATAGATGAGGGTAAGGTAGTCCACACAGCCTACCTGGACCTCGCAAAAGCCTTTGACACAATACCCCACTCGGGCATCATAAATAAGCTTACCAGCTTAAATATCAACCCCTATATCACAAGATAGGGTGCAAACTGGCTCAGAGATAGAACCCACATGGTCAGAATTGCAGGTGCCATGTCCGAATCCAAACCAGTTACAAGTGGCGTCCCACAGGGCTCAGTCCTGGGACCTCTCTTGTTCGGTATATACTTCTCTGAGGTTCAGGCTAACACGGAGGGATTATGGCTGACAAAGTTCACAGATGACTGCAAACTGGGGGCCATAATCGAATCTCCAGCTGACACTAGCATCCTCCAAAAGGGGAACCACGGCCTCAAGCTAAATGCTAGAAAGTGCATAGTCATCCCCTTTGGGAAAAACAAGGTGCCCACAAATTACCACATAGGTGGTAATCCATTAAGTACGGAAGAAGTAATTAGAGATTTGGGGACAAACATAGATAGTAATCTCTCCTTTGATAATCATGTTGCCAAAGTGGTTAGAAAGACCTTCTATATAGCCCACCTTATCATGAAAGGGTTTGCATCTAGATCAAGAGAGGTCATTGTGCCCCTCTACTCATCACTCATCAGGCCCGTCATTGAATACAATACCCCTTTTGGGATGTACCTTACCCGACACCTGCAGCAACTGGAGAGACCCCAAAAGTACCTCACCAAGAGAATCATGGGCTACAAACAGATGTCCTATGCAGCTCAACTAAAGAAACTCCAGCTCTACTGAGTTGCTTACTGCCTACTCAGAGGCGATCTATGCCTGATGTACAAAGCCATGTCAAACCCAGAATTAATGAACATGCTCCACCTCAAAAAATCCAAGTCCTTTAGAGCTACATGCTCCAGGGACCTAAACCTCAGCACAGAAATAAATAAGACATGCTGGAGGGACAGATTAATTTCCCAGAGGCTCCCCTCACTCTGGAATAGAATCCCAATCCATGTTAGACATAGCCCCTCCCTGACCCTCTTCAAGCGAAATCTGGACGCGTGGATGGGAAATCGCAAATTCACCCCTGGGATCTCTTCTGTGTCCCTGCTAGACAGAGGCACAGTAAACTAATCTTAAAAGGGTACCTTCTGTGACCTAATTTACAGAGGCACAGTAGGCTAATCTAATAGGGGGCGGAAGCCAATACACTCTGGCTAGGCTTCTAAATGCCCTAGGGCAGGTAGCCTAGTATCTACCTATGAACCTATGAACATATACACACAAAGATATGTATAGGAAGATACATATTTAGAGGGTGCACAGCATATTGAACAGCTAGTATTCCTACAGTTGCCACCTTTTAACATGGACAGTGTATGATTCACTCATACAAAAGACAATTTTGCATGAACATATACTCACAGAAAAGTCAAAGGATATTACACCACACACAGGTTTGCATAAATAAGAAATGTTTATTTGTGTACTATTACAGTTGTACGTGCCATGTCATATAGCTGTGAGGTTTTTGAAATACATACTAACTGAGTAATGCAACTCTCAAGCAGATCGGTTTATACAGTAATCCGAAAACATAACATATGTTGCTGTCCAGGCCAAGGCCTTCAAGTAGTACAACAGTAAAGAAAGACTGGGCCAGAGGATAACAATCAATCAACAGTAAGTAATGCAGATGTAGTTCAGCAGCCTCCAATTACACTCTGTACTCAACCCCTAGGGGGAAAAGAATTAAGTTGCCACAATGAGGATGTATCTGTTACATAACAATGTTTAACTGAAAGCATCACTATCAAACTGACAAACAGAACAGTCTGTATGACAGTAAGCACTAGACCACCAATGTTCCCAAGGTGAAATGTATGAAAATATACAACCATATACCTTAAGCTGTCTTACTACTGATATCCCTCACATGTTGTAACAGCCTAGGTTATATATGGTGCATACTCCTCCCTCATAGATTGTCTTACAGGGGTATATACATGTTACATACACTGACCTCTGGACTGCAGAAGGGCACACATGTTTTGTCCAGCTGTAGCCCACATATATATGGAGCCTACCCCACAATATGTGTGGGGACCATCAACAGCACTGGAATGATGGCAAGAATGGCAGCACAACATAATCACATGCCACTACATAATAATCTCTTACTGCATGTCATATGGACAGAGCCTGGTATATAGGTGGAGGACAGAGGACAGAACACATGGCCATATTTGAAATAGTGTGGTTATACACTGAGGAAGTTGCTGGTGTTACAGGATAGTCTGCAACATACCATTAGTCAGGAATATGAAGTCAGAAACACAAATGGATGTAGCCATGTACTGATAGCACTCAGCAGACACAATGCCAGTGATATATCTGACTCAAGACTCAAGTGTGGTGGACAGACAAAACATGACAAGCAATCCTCTGGCCATGATGTGGATAGGCCCACAGTTGAGAGCTATGCAGACAGACTGCATTCCATGTAAACTAGTATGTACACACAAACCCTGTAACACTGGTGGTATACAATGCATGTAACAACACTACTCACACTGTCTGTAGGTCTGGAACCTTATTCAAATATGTAGCTGGCCTGAGTTTAAAAGTCCTCTTGTAAGAGATATTGCTACCTGCTGTCTGTAACACTGCTGCCCACACACAGGAAGCATGTCCTCCATACAGGAAATGTAAAGGGACCACGCCCACATGATGGAGGGTGGGAGGTTGGCATAATGGTTAAGGTCTTTACCTTACAGACACAAGGTGCAGGGTTTGATTCTCAAAAGGGGTAATTGGCTAGGCTTAAAATGGCCTATAATGGCAGTTAGCCTAGTACTAACCTATGAACCTATGTAGGAGTTTATAGTAGTGGCTTGCCATGACAGTGGTAATTGGAAGTACTACATAGCATGCTGCATGCAGGTGGAAAGTAGCGGACACTGATTGGTGTATAGGTCATCACCTGATCATGTGCATCACCTACAAAATCCATGCTGCAATCTATTCAATGCAGCTCAATCCAGTTAGTGGAGAGAGACTGAGATAGAGAGAAAGAGAGAGATAGAGAGAGAGAGAGAGAGAGAGAGAGAGGGAGAGAGAGAGTGAAAGCAAAAAAAAATACAAAATAAATAAAAAAGCACATCCATCCAGCCATCAACACAGCAAACTATCCAAAAGAGATATTATTCCCACAACAGGTATGTGAAGTATATATGCATGTAATTGAATGTAGTACTTGGTCCATAATAATAGGATAGATGATGTGGAATTATTTATATGTGTCATCAGGTGTTGTTGTTGTTGTAATGATGTCCAGATGAACAACTTCTATGGACAATAGTGTCTGTCCCTGTCGGCAGTGAGCCATACCTGTCAACATTGCAGATCAGCACTGACTGATAAGATGTAAGTCATCATAGTGTGTGTTGTGTAATGCAAGACATGTATATTAGTGTGACCAATAGATGGTGGTGGAAGTAATGCCGTTATGATAGACACGTGGGTTCCAGAGCCCACCACTTGCAGCACAGTCATGTTAACATGTAATGTAGCATGCACAAATGCCATAGGTGTGTAATAGGCTTACCTGCAATCTGTCCCTATATATACCCCACTAATGTTAGTCTGTGTTGTAGCAAGGCAGAACAATGCAGCTGTACAGGAAGGAGAGTTAGAGAGTGTGGACCTGATGTCTGAATGAACCCCATATATATATATATATATATATATATATATATATATATATATATATATATATATATATACAGAAAAAATAGGTGTGGACCTCTTGGGTTTTCGATCCTGAGTGATGCCTGCCCGGAGGGAAGGAATAACCAATTTTACAAAGCCTTTCACTCTTGATCCTAAACGGTGAACAGATTTCTATGTGTAGTCGGTGGTGGAGCTAGCTCTAAAAAGAGCTGTTTTAGCCCTGTGGGCAGCTGGAGCTCTATATAGAGCTGTTACAGATCTCTATGAGCTCTGAGAAGAGCTGTTTTGTGTTTAGAATGCCCTTTCAGGCAGATGCGGTAGTTCTAAAAAGAACTGTTTTGTTTGGTTCACCAAAGCTGTGTCTGTGCCTCCGGCTGGTCTTACCAAAGCTGATACAGATTTTTGTGAGCTCTGAGAAGGGCTGATTTGTGTTTTAAATGCCCGTTCAGGTGTTGGTGGTAGCTCTAATAAGAACTTTTTTGTTTTATTCTTCAATGTGTCTCTGGTTGCTCTTACCAGAGCTTTTGCAGATCTCTGTGAGCTCTGAGAAGAGCTGTTTGGTGTACTGTGAGCTCTGAGAAGAGCTGTTTGGTGTAAGGTGCAGATCCACGTGAGCTCTGAAAAGAGCTGTTTTGTGTATGGACACAATGGGCTCTGGGAAGAGCTGCTGTTGTGTCCTTCGGTGTTCCCCAGTGGTGTCGATCTCCGTTGTCCTTCTTCTTTAACAGATCTTCGGTTCTTTTGCTGTGTGAGTCCTAAAAAGGACTATTTGTGCACTCCCCAAGTGCTGGTCAGAATGACCTGAGAGCTGTTGCTGTGCTTTTATGCTCCTGTGGAGGGGGCGTGGTTGAGAGATGTCCAATGAGAAGTGACTAGTTGGGGGTGTGGCCTTAGTAGGCCTACAATGTGAAGACGGACCTGGTTGGAAGCATCTCATTCCTCTTATTTAGTTCCTTTTTATTAACCAGCTACTTGTTCATATGTGCCATTCCTAACCTCTAGCAATGCATTGGAGCCTTTTGCTTTGTCACGATTATACCTATGTTTGAAAAAAACTGTACTAAAACTTAAATTTAAATGTAAATGTAACCAAAAAATAAAACATAATAAAAAATAAAAAATTAAAATTAAATTTAAAATTAAATTTAAAATTAAAATTGAACTGTAAAACTCTGGGGTTACTGACTATAGTTCTAAATATAGACTTGCCACTACCATCTGTAAAACAATGGAAGCAAGCTTGGTTCTGAGAAAGATTCTGAGATGTCCGGCGCTTTCGGGGCAGATAGGAAGGCAGCCTGTCTGCCGCTCCTTCATCAGGGAGAGCGTACATTAGGTAGTAAAAAGTTAACTGTAGTTTGATATTGAAATTTTACCTTTTAAATTAAAAATAATTCAAAGTTGAGCTAACAATTGTAACTTTTGTGAGGGCTGATACATTAACTTACTGCAATTTTAGTTCTGCTTATAAACAATTAATGTTCAAAAAATGAATACATTATGCCTTATACCAGTGAGAAAACAGTGAGCGAAATATATAGCATATCTTACTAGGAGCCGATTAGTTGTAGTTAGCATGGTTAAGTGCCCTGAGGTTTAGGACTGTGGTGATGGTCTCCATGTAGTTGAGACCCGGAGGGTGCCTTGCTTCAAGTTGTATCTGCCAGATAAGTTCTTTTCTCTCTAATCTTGAATTGAAGTCCCCATTGAAAGGGAGCTTCTCCAACTGTTCGAGTATCAGGAACTTAAATCTTTCATGTCCTGTTTTTTTTGTTGCGTGTATTGCTAGTTTATTTGTCAGTATCTTGTGCCTGATGTTGTATAGGTGTTTGGCAATCTTGGTTTTGAGGGCATTGATGGTCTTGCCCACGTAGAAGGCTTGACATTTGCAGCAGTTTGCTCTGTAGACCACACCTTCTGTGTTGCAGCCTCCGAATGCTCTTGTGGTTATTGTTTTTTTGTTGTTGGGGCAGTAGAAGCGGTCCGTGCCTGCCATGTATTTACAGTAGAAGCAGGGGGATAAGTCACTACACGGATAGGTGCCGTATCTGTCGAGTTGTCTTGGTGGGGGTCTCTCGAGGTGGTCTTTTAGGTTGGGTCCTCTTTTCATCATGAAACCTGGTGCTTCAGGGAAGATGTGTCCAAAAGATCTGTTTGAAGTGATGATGGTCCAGTTTTCACGGATGATCTTTTGTATGTCCTTATAGTCCGTGGAGAAATGCAAAATAAAGTTGAGCCTATATTTGTTTTCATACCTGTTTTTAGTCCCTAGGCTCTGTTGAAGTATGAATGGTTTTTCCTTTCTATTGTTCGTGATGGGGTACAGAATCTGGTGTAGAGTCCTGTCCGTGTAGCCTCTGGCCAGGAAATCATTTTCCAGGTCTTTAATGTTGTGGAGAAAGTCGTTAAGGTCTTTGGTGATTCTGGAGATTCTGAGTCCCTGTGATTTTATCACGTTTCTTTTGAGCTTGTACGGGTGCATGCTGCTGCTGTGGAGTAAAAAGTTTACTCTTGTAGGTTTCCTGTACAAGTTGTGGTTGAAGTCGTTGCTGCTGGTGTTCTTGGAAAGGAGCAGGTCCAGGAATTCGACTTGTATTGGGCTGGTTTTGGTGGTGAACCTGAGGAAGCTGGTGCTGCTGTTGATGTGGTCTAGGAAGTCCTGTAGTTTCTGGGGGGTCCCATTCCAAACTAAAAAGATGTTGTCAATGAAATGGAAGTAGCACCCCATGTCCTTGTAGAACTCCGAGTTGTATACGTGGTCTTCTTTCCATTTTCTTAAAGCCGTGTTAGCTAGGCTTGGGGCCATGGCTGCTCCCATTGCAATTCCTGTGGTTTGTCGGTAGGTTTGACCATTGAAGCGGAAGTAGTTGTTGTTGAGAATAAGTGAGAGGATTTTTCCAAATTTGTCTGTTTCTCCAATAACTGTTGCATTGTCTTTGTTGTAGGCCTCTACCATCGCCCTGATGCAGTAATCATGTGGAAGCACTGTGTAAAGGGCCTCCATATCGATGGTGATTAAAATGGCTTCTTCTGTGAGGCAAATGTCCTTGATTCTGTTGAGAAGGTCCATAGAGTCCTGAATATATGAGGGATTCTTTTCTGCCAGTGGTTTGAGTGTGAAATCCATGTATATTGCTAGGGGTTCTGTAATTGCTCCTCCACTGGCAATCACTGGTCTGTATGGCGGGTCATCGAGGTTTTTGTGGGGTTTCGGTATCCCGAAGAACTGAGGTAATTTTGGGTGTGTGACGGTTAGGAAATCAAGTAGGTCGTCGCTGAGGAGCCCCTCTGCCCAAAGTTCCTTCAGTGTGTTCTTGACCTTGAGGTAGGCTGTTGTGATGTGGTCGGTGTCTCTCTTTTCATAAAATGTAAGGCTGTTCAGCATCATCGTGATTTTATGGTTGTAGGTACAGGTGTCCGTGACTAGGATGCCTCCTCCCTTGTCAGCTTTCATTGCTCTCCTGCTACTGTCCTGGCTTAGTTGCTTTAGGGCTTCCATTTCCTCTTTGGAGACATTATAGATCCGCTTTTTGGAGGGTTTTTTTAGGAGTTTCTTTAGGTCCTTTTCACATTTGTTCTGGAAAGCACTGATAACTTGGTTCTGTGGTGGGCAAAAGTTGCTTGGTCTTTTCCAGTTGACCTCCCTTAGGGCATGGGTATCTAGTCTGTTCTTGTTTTTTCCTTTCTGAAAAAAGAAAAGTTTGAGTTGTAGTTTCCTTGTCCATAGCCTGAGGTCTATGATGGTCTGGGCAAAGTTGGCCCGCTTGGTGGGGATGAAGGTGAGACCTTTCTGTAGTACCCTCAGTTCATTGTTGGTAAGTGCTTTTTGGGAGTGGTTCCAGACCACTGGTGGTTCGATTTTACCAGTCTCTTTTGTGGAAGGTTGTCTGGAGGTTGCCAGAGATTGGATAGGTCCCTGATCCCTCTCCATGATCTGTCCCTCTTCTCTTGGAGGGGGGTTGGGGAGGTTAACCTGGGTGGTTGGTAATGGTCCTTGCTGTGCGAACCCTGTGGGATGGTACAGGGACTCATCGGTGTGGCTGCTGTGTTGATGGGTGATGTCGTCTGAGGGTTCTGTTTTCCCTCTACTTGTGCCCCCATCATTTGTGTTCCCTTGTTCGGGGATGGCTCTGTGTGTGGTTTGGTCATTTTCCATTATTTTTGTCTTTCTTCTCCTGTGGGTGTTTGTTGCTGCTGTGGTCCGCTTTGTTGTTGGTATTGGGGGTGGGTCTCGCTTTGTTTGATCCTGTTACTTTGGTGCTCTCCATTGTGATTCTGTGGTCATTGTTTAGAGGGTATCTTGTTGTTAGTACCTTGTCTGTGTCCCTGGGTGTTCTGTCCTCTGGTAAATCCTGGTGTTGTCTGTTGTTGTGGTTCCTGTGCCGTTCCTGTTGCAGGTCATTCATGTCCCTGGCCAGTTTTTTCAATTTTCTGCTTTTGATTTTGGTTTCGAAGTTGGCTAGATTTTCTTTAATGGCGTTGAATACCCTGTCAGTGTCCACATTTGTTGGACAATTCTCTTCACACTCTGTTATTGCTCGGATGTTTTTTGTTTGCTGGGTGTGGTTGTGCTCCAGGAGGGCATCAATTAGTTGTTTGTCAATATGGATTGCCACAGGTCTTGTAGTCTTTTGTTTTTCCTTCTTATCAGTGGTTTCTTATACATTTTGAGACCTTTGGGGATTACATTTTTGGTTTTGCATTGACTCTGATAGAAAATGTCCCATTTAGTGCAAATATAGTTCTTAAGGTGCTCCTCTAGATTTGTATAGGAGTCACCATTCGGATTAGGTCTGAATGAGGGGAGGTTGGAATCTTGAGTCCATTCTGGTGTTGTTGAGAAATCCTTAAACTTGGAGTTGTTCATCGTCCCTTTTTGAGGAATCACCTATTTAAACCCTGGGCCTCTGTGAGGTCCAGAAAAAGTGTAATAAAACCAGAAAAATAGGTGTGGACCTCTTGGGTTTTCAATCCTGAGTGATGCCTGCCCGGAGGGAAGGAATAACCAATTTTACAAAGCCTTTCACTCTTGATCCTAAACGGTGAACAGATTTCTACGTGTAGTCGGTGGTGGAGCTAGCTCTAAAAAGAGCTGTTTTAGCCCTGTGGGCAGCTGGAGCTCTATATAGAGCTGTTACAGATCTCTATGAGCTCTGAGAAGAGCTATTTTGTGTTTAGAATGCCCTTTCGGGCAGATGCGGTAGTTCTAAAAAGAACTGTTTTGTTTGGTTCACCGAAGCTGTGTCTGTGCCTCCGGCTGGTCTTACCGAAGCTGATACAGATTTCTGTGAGCTCTGAGAACTTTTTTGTTTTATTCTTCAATGTGTCTCTGGTTGCTCTTATCAGAGCTTTTGCAGATCTCTGTGATCTCTGAGAAGAGCTGTTTGGTGTACTGTGAGCTCTGAGAAGAGCTGTTTGGTGTAAGGTGCAGATCCACGTGAGCTCTGAAAAGAGCTGTTTTGTGTATGGGCACAATGGGCTCTGGGAAGAGCTGCTGTTGTGTCCTTCAGTGTTCCGCGGTGGTGTCGATCTCCGTTGTCCTTCTTCTTGAACAGATCTTCGGTACTTTTGCTATGTGTGAGTCCTAAAAAGGACTATTTGTGCGCTCCCCAAGCGCTGGTCAGAATGACCTGAGAGCTGTTGCTGTGCTGCTTTTATGCTCCTGTGGAGGGGGCGTGGTTGAGAGATGTCCAATGAGAAGTGACTAGTTGGGGGCGTGGCCTTAGTAGGCCTACAAGGTGAAGACGGACCTGGTTGGAAGCATCTCATTCCTCTTATTTAGTTCCTTTTTATTAACCAGCTACTTGTTCATATGTGCCATTCCTAACCTCTAGCAATGCGATGGAGCCTTTTGCTTTGTCACGATTATACCTATGTTTGAAAAAAAAAGTTCTTATTAGAGCTACCACCAACACCTGAACGGGCATTCAAAACACAAATCAGCCCTTCTCAGAGTTCACAGAAATCTGTTTCAGCTTCGGTAAGACCAGCCGGAGGCACAGACACAGCTTTGGTGAACCAAACAAAACAGTTCTTTTTAGAACTACCGCATCTGCCCAAAAGGGCATTCTAAACACAAAACAGCTCTTCTCAGAGATCTGTAACAGCTCTATATAGAGCTCCAGCTGCCCACAGGGCTAAAACAGCTCTTTTTGAGCTAGCTCCACCACCGACTACAAGTAGAAATCTGTTCACCGTTTAGGATCAAGAGTGAAAGGCTTTGTAATATATATATATATATATATATATATATATATATATATATATATATATATATATATATATATATATATATATAAAACTCATAAGATATATCTACACATAAATACACATCCTCTACCTTTGTATGACAGTGCTGCATGATATGTGTGAGGGAACATCACACATATCAATACACACACACACACACACACACACACACACACACACATATATATATATATATATATATATATATATATATATATATACACAGCATTAAGTGTGTGCAAAATGGATGGTTATGTCAGGTGTGAACCCCATGTTGAGAACGCATTGCCCCTGTTTGTGAAGGTGGGATTGGTAATTTGGGGAAAGGATAGCAGGTATATTTGTGGAGGTGGGTTGGAAGACAGAGAATACAGCCTACAGGGGTTGTATATGACACATGTGGTGTGTAAACACCCTGGATGGGGAGTGTCGTCTGTGATGTGTAAGCCCATGAGCCCCCATATGGAAACAATGGGACCAAGGTCCCCACCCATGGGCATTCACAACATCAGCTTCACGGCCCTGAAAGTGCCTGGGCTGAATGCTGAGCAGAAAAAGCAGGAGGACCCTGTGATTGTGTACTGAGGGACTCAAAGTGTTGTAGCACATCCCCCAAGTCTCTGTGGAGCTCCCTATGCACCAGACCCTGGACCTGACCTCAGGTGACAGGATCTTGTCTGTGTGTGCTCCCAGAGGGGTTGAACACCATCCCCTGAGGTGGTTACACCTGAAGGTAGAGCAGGACCAGTAGATGAGCAGGCCGCAGGGTGGGACCAATATGTGATGTGGCCCGGTAACATGGCCAGATGAGGTGGGAGAGGAGATTCTGCTGGCAACTGTTCCCCAAATGTGCTATTGTGTCACTGTTATAGAAGATATGTGGGTAGTAATAGTCCACACATTCTCAGATCATGTCCAACAGCATGCATAGATATCTCCAGTAACACAAAACAACAGATGTGCAGCAATCACATAGCAAACAGAACACATGAATATATGGAACCATAGTGGTCCTTACAATGGCATGTTGGTAACAGGCCAACAACGATAGTGTTCCCACAGGGAGTATGACTACAAACACATAGCTCAAAGTGTTGTAGAATACAATATATGTCCCAATGGTAGGTATTCTGTAGACATACCTGTTGAGTAGTGTGATCAGATTGTTGTTGCAGATATGGTGGGGGGGAGACAGAGATGTGTATTAACAACTATGATAACCTTGCAGTATGAGGTCCTCAGACCTGTTTCCATCTTTATATCTTTCAGGCAATATGTCCAGGGAGAGGCTGCCCATTTATACAGTGGAGGAGAATGAAGGCATCACCTCACACCTGGTGCAGCACTACCAGGTGTTGTTCTGCTCAACAGCCCATGATCAGCAGGTGCGGACTGCCCTGTGGAACAATCTAGTCCACGGGGTAAACGATGTTGGCCTGCATAACCGCAGTTATGAGCAGGTCCAGCATCGATGCACAGATCTACTTCGCCATGCCCGTCGGCATGCTGCTGCAGTCAGGGGGGACCAGCTCACAACAGAGGGGAGTTATGTCATCCAGCCCCCCCCTGACACATGTTGAGGAGCTCCTTTCCAGCCTTGGGGCACCTGCCTGCCTGCTCACACAGCACCTGGTGGAGAGCATAGTCGAGGTGGGTGATACCCACACAATAGTAGAGGAGCATGCAGGTAAGGCCACAGGGCACATCAGTAGACCACTGTTGTGTATCCATCTACATCTGTACAGTTAGATAATGCACATGTGAGATGAAATATATATAGTCTGTAGTAATAAACAAATGTGCATAAACTGTAGTATTGTGGGCTTGTACTGTTGATGTACTGTAATGCTGCACCCACCCTGTACTGATGCCACAGCTGTGGCTACTGCCATCACATCTCTCACACACTTATGTAGGTCCCTCTGGTATACCTCCAGGGCAGCCTGTAGCTGGTGAGTATGGTGTTTGTTCAGGTTTGCCAATACACCGGTCATGTTACGGCCATGATATATTCCATGCACACATTTAACACACCTACCCATAATACATGCTGTACATGTTCAAGTATTTTTGCTGTTAACTACACTGCATCACAGTGGTCACCATGATGGTGTATCTGAAGGGTATGTCAAACTCCTGCAATATAACTAACATCCTGTCATTGCAAAATGTGTGCACAGAGATGAACATAATGGTGGGACAAATGGCCTACAGTAGGAACATGTGTGAAACATCACCCTTATACAGTGCTACAACAGTGTACATACCAGTATTACAATGGCAACTGTTACAGATCTACACTACGGCATATCACAATACTGCAGTCCACAACCCATACAACCTGCAATGTGGTCCTAACATGAGCAATGAGTGTGTAATATGGAATCATATGTTAGGACAGCAAATATGGGGAATACATACCTTCACAAACACTGGAAGCATATGTGCGCACACATTCCAGATAAAATATAGTGGAAGCAGCTGCTGAGGTACTGACAGCATGCATTCTTCATGAGAATGCACCTTCCAGCAAGTACACATCCCCAGTGTCACACCAAGAAATAGTCTGCTGTCCAAGATGTTTGGTCATCAAATGTGCCCACTTACCTGCAACAGAGGCAGCCATGGCTTGCACACATATTACATGCCATGGCATGGACCCCATACCCAACAGGTAGCACCCAGGAGTTGGACATGTAGCCATACCTTACCATTGCATATACCATGGCAAACAGTGCAGACAGTCATGTATGTGGCGAGGATGTATGGGACAGGAATAATGTAGGAAATAAACAGATGGCCATCCAAGACAGATGGTGTCACATGTAGCAAACCAGTCATACAGGCTGCCTAGTAACATGCCACAACACTGAGGGAGTTGCAGGAATGTCTAGCAAGTACTAGCTGTGCAGTACCTGTGCCAGCAATTGCCTGGACTCTGCATATGTGTGGCCCATGGGTTAGGGTAATCAGATGGGACAGTTGTACCACAGGAATCATCAGCCAGGCCTCTCTACAGGTAGCATATGTATAACAGAAAAGGTCCCTAAAAGGCATGCGTTGCAATGTGTACTGTTGTACTAAGACCCATGTTGGAAACCTACAGACAGTATCAAGTAAGATACATGTGCTGCGCAACCAACACCTCACCCCACCTCAGACCCACCATCACTATCTGTACCTTGTTGCTGCCATTATACACCTGTATGTTTACCATTCATTAGCTGGAACTAGGCTGGTACACATGGTGTTCAGTGTTTGGGAAACTGCAAAATGACACACGTGTAGGCCATAGTTGTCATGCATCTGCAAGAAGGCTGAAGGTGGGCGGTTGTCATCATGACACAACAGTGCACTGCAGCAAGGATGCAAAGGATGCTACAAATGGCTGTATCTGCTCACAGTCAGGGTCAGGAACTGTGGCAGACATAAGCCTGACTCCACAGCAATAGTGATGGCAGTGTGTGAACTCCAAGGGATGTGCACATGGGTTGACCTTGCTATCATGCATATTTGGGGGACATGTGTAGAGCAAACTGACCAAATACTGGCAAATGCAGATGGCTGATGCTACTATGCCTCTGCCAGGAATAGTGACTGCTGTAGTACACATAACACTAGGTGCAACAAATCATCATAATAAGGGCGTGCACACATATGCACCCATGAAGTGTATGCATCTCAATCAGCATCAGCACAACTAACACATTTGTTTGACACTGCATTTGATTGTACAGGTCATATGTCACATATCAGGTTCATGTAATGTTAACATATGCAGTAATGTGTTCCCATGGCATATCAAGGAAGAGGGTGTCATATCAATAAGGGTGTGCACACTCCCATAGCCATGGTAAGGTTTGATGGTTGTCAGTGTAATTGTATTGTATTGGCTATATGTACACCGCTGATGATGACATCTGTAAATCAGACATCAGGCATTCACAAATGACATCTGTCCACATATCATCCCAGGTATGTGTCGGACAAAGACATAGGTGCTGTGAGCAGTAGAGCAGACATAACTGACACAGTAATACACATTCAGCAATGGTGTGTACACCTGTGAGGTATGGTGCACAGTACATGATAGTGTGCCGAAAAGGTACACAGCAATACTGTGTACATGGGTGCAGTGTGTTCCAAGGGAAAGGGCATCACCTACTAACACAGCCCATGCATCACACACATGTATACTGTTGCTAGCATGGATTGGAAATAGCCACACTGTATGCTGTTGAGTACCATATGTCATGCATGTTGACAGATGGGTAATGGGAGGTCTGTGTATAATATCTTCGTGCAACCTCACCTGTAAGTGTGTGTGTGTGTGTCTGGAGGGTGGGGGATGGGGGTTATTTTGTCTGTAAGTGCAATCTGGTGGAGTGGATGGGGGTTGATGTATGTAGGATGTGTGTGTGTGTGTTTGTGTGTGTGTCCATGTATGCACATGTGTGATTGTGGGGTTGTTCATACCTCTCGACTTCCCTTTGAAATCATGCAGTACATGGACATGGACAGACACATGAGACACCAGGAATACTTGTCTGACATGTAATCTCAGGCCAGCTGATAGTATAATAAGGTCTGTAGCATGGAACATGCATTGGGAGGGAAACTAGACACCAGGTATACTGTTATAATTGCAAGCAGCAGAAATGTGAAACCCGCGGTGGTGGTGCTGCGGTAGCATTGTCGCCTCACAGTAAGACGCTGTCTGGTTCAATTCTCAGCTAGAGTGTCTTCTGCGTGGAGACATGCGTGAATGGGCGTACCTTCATTGAAGGTTGTGCATCAGGGCTGGTAACTCGGCATGTAAAAATCAACTACCAATCATTAGCGGACCGGAGTTCTGCTGTGGCGACCCCTAACCAGGAAAAGCCGAAAGACGCAACAACCCACTTATGCAGCACTACAGATGCATTGGGGAATTACTAGACAACACCAGTGAGTGTTTCCAAATATTACTGTTATCCACATAATAAGTAAATAGAGCAACATATCTTGCATCTATTGAGCAATAGTTATGTATGACAGTCCAGTGCATGACATTATTGATTGACTGTAGTAGCCCCTAACATATGGGGGCCATGCTCACGATGTCTGGACAAACCCAAGGTGGACACTGGATGACAGCAGTGAGTCTTTGTAAAACCAACTCCAAATCAAGTCAAAGAGGTAATGGAGTAACAGGTCACATTTTGTGATCACTTGTCTAGGCAATTAGAAGAATGATACGTTAACGATTGGTATTAATGAGTGTAAGTTTCCAGTGTGTGTGTGTGTGTGTGTGTGTGTGTGTGTGTGTGTGTGTGTGTGTGTGTGTGTGTGTGTGTGTGTGTATGTGTGTACTGTTAAGCAGTGACATACAGATCTTAAAGTGCATTTCTTGCTGAGTTGGGTCCCTCCTGCAGGAAATCTGATGTTGGTGTCCATACAGACACTGAAAATGATGATAGGTGTGTTGAGGCACAGGCAGGGTTGTCAGAGGCTGAAAGTGCACCATCGTTTGACATCCCCCTGTTATCCACCCCATCCCCGAACACAGTCACAGTGCCGATATATACGCCATCACCAGTGGCCATAGCAGAGGGACAGTTGGCAGTTGGTGGCAGTGCACAGGACAGTGTGGTATCTATGGCTGCTGTGTTTGGACACAGCAGCCGTAGCAGGATGTCCGTCAGGGTACCACATAGGCAGACATACAGGGTTGCTCGTTGGAGGGCTGCTGCTGCTGATCATCATGCCCCTGGCAGAAGTGCCACATCTGGTACCAAAAGATGCATGTTTCAGGCTTTCATGGAGGTGCAGGCACATATGGAATGGTACACCAGACAGGGTCTGAGGCTGCAGAGGGCTACTCTTTCAGATGTAACTGGCAACATCCATGATCTTGCAGGTGCCCTCCATTATTTTACAGAGGTCATGAATAGATGGTGGGGTGAGATGGTGGGACTCATCGACTGTGGATTGCCCATGCTAGGGCATGTGGTGGGGATGGTGCGACAACCACATGGAAGTAGGGCAACAATAGCAACAGCTGAAGGTCGATGTGGATATGCAAGGACACCAAGCCACTCTTGTAGTGGCAGTACTATCCCCAGCACTACAGGGGGGACACTGTCCACACCACACCACACAACACCACAGCAGGCCATGTGTCCATAACAGCCACACCCAGCTATATATACCGACCCCAGTATTGCTGCACACCTATACATCTCTTAGGATGAGGTGTGTTCCAGGTTACATGTTACATGCAGAATATCCCCAGGCATGTACAGTATGGTAATGGGGATGTAATGGTTGTTTATGGACAATACATAGTGTATATATGGCATATTGTCATATACACATTGACAAACACATAACAGTCAGACACACATCTGAGACCTGAGCCTGTCAGTGCTAACTACCTTATCAGTGTGTCCATTGTGTTACAGATAGATTGCACATAGCACATGCATAACTGGGCTGGATAGTGTTATCAGTTACCTGTATGGTTGATGGTGACAGTGGTCACTATACAGTGGTACATGGGACATGTACTGGGGGTGCCATGGTGTAATGACAGTATACCCAGCACCCACACCACTCTGTGAATATTGTCAGCACTGGAACCCATGATGGCACTCTGACATACCCACCATCACACATTGACCAGAACTGCAATACAACCCCTTGTCCATCCCAAGACAGGGATATGCATCTAATGCAGATGCCACAGGCATAGTAGGGTGATGCATTGTCATGCCTCTCCTACAGTGAGCAACATCACTATCCCTAATACTGTGTGGCAATGTGTATTGTAAGAGGAGTATGTGGCCTCAGAATGCTGTACCTTACATATATACACACATGCACACATACATACACTTGCCAGAACTCAGTGGTTATCCCATGCCTATCAACCCATTTGTACAACAGTGTTGCACTGGTACTGCAAAGCCCAGGTAGCCCTTAGAGAGAAGAGTGCAACAAGGTACATGTAATGTCCAGTACAGCAGCAGCCACATCTAACTATAGCAATGGGTGGTGAAGTGGGTGTGAAGGGCCTCATGGTATTCCCAACTACAGGTCTAAAAATACACAGACACTGATATTCTCAGTAATGCACATGTACACATTTGTCAGTACTGGGCTGTATCGGTGCAGGTGTTCATAGGTTTATACCAGGCTATTGTCCATGGGGAGATGGGAAGTGTAGGAGATGTGTGTACAGTGGTATCATGCCATCTGCCATGTGCCAGCAGGTCATCTATCAACAGACAACACTGGGGTAATCCTCAGGGTGAGAGTGACATGCATCAGCCAATCATCTGGGTGCCTCTTGCAGAGGGCCGGTGAGGTGCTCCAGTTGACATGTATGCAACAATATATTACATAACATGGTTAGTGTCTGTCTTGGAGACCTGTACCCAATCATGTTCTGTTGACTGTGTTAGTGTAGTTGAGGTATCCATGGCATGTTGTACATACAGGGTGTGGAGTCCTGTCTGTGGCATTTATAACACAGCTGGGCAGACATGTCAGTGTCAGTCAAGCATAGATTGCCCAAGTATCCATGATGGATACCTAACATCTGCACATCTGTACAGAGGATTGACAGACATCAGCTAGCCAACTAGCTATGCATTAGAATGAATGTGTTGACAGATAGACATCTGACACCGATAGGTATGCCATTACTACATGCCGGCAGCCCTCACTGACATGTGCTATACACACAGTAGTCTACAGTTATTTTCCACATGTCAGATCATTATCCAGTAGGAAATATTTATTGAGACACAGCTCACACACCAGGAACATGACATTGAGGACTCAGAGTCCATGTTTACATGCAGCGACATTTGTTTCCAGTATTACAATTAGCAATCTACTCTTACTTGGGAAAGCACTGTCAACTGTAGTAATGTAATGATACACTACATGCCAGTGTGACTGCATATAACCTGGGATACTACCCATGTATATAACACATTCACACAGATAAGAGTGTTGTACAAGCCATATATACGCAAGTGTCCCAGATAGAAGACTCACACCCCTTACTGCTGTAATGACAACACATAGACGCATGTTATGTATATGGCATTACATACACTTATTACAGATGCCATTACCCTGCTATGTTATCAGACTGGACTGTGAGCACTGGTTACCAGGGCTGAGCCATATTTAGCAGGTGTCAACATTGTTGCAATATAGCAGCTAAGCATATTTACGCACTGGTAAGCGAAGCCTACACGGTGCAAGCGCCCATACGTTCAACTGTACATTAGCACCACTTAGCTTCATGCAAACCTGTGCAAACGCACTTAAAGCTGCTCAAAACTGCCTTAACCACTCTGTATCCAACAGCCCTTGCAGGTCTTGAACCCGGGACCCTGTACACTATAATCACAGCAGTTAACCACTACTCCATGACAGCTGTGAAGACAACTGCTATTTTTCCAATATATCTGTCAGTATACATACTGAATAGTGTTGAACAATTGCTGTGACTTCTACAATTGTGTAGTACTTGTTAGTGATATTACTGTTGCATCACATATGTTGTTATATCTAAATATGCACATATCAGATAAATACGGTGTGATACATCTGGGCAGGTATACACAACAGTAATGTTTACACATGACAAGGATATGGATATATATATATATATATATATATATATATATATATATATATATATATATATATATATATATATATATATATATATATGTATATATATATATATATATATATATATATATATATATATATATATACACACATATATATATATTCATATATATATTTATATACATCTGTATATTGCATCATGTATATGGCCATATATAGATATCTCTGTATGTATGTATATATATATATATATATATATATATATATATATATATATATATATATATATGGATTCACTTCATAATCTCGAAATACTGAAACATTGAATTTCAGTATTTCAAAACTATGAAACCAAATCCACAAAACACCGAAACTACAAAACCTGATCCCAAAACGGCGAAATTCAAAACACAGAACAAACCGCATATACTACACCATACATACACCACAACACAACATAAACAAACAAAAATTACATACATATACAACTCATACACACATAAGCAGGAGGGCAAGTCCCCCTGCACCTCCCCTACTTATATATACTAACTCCGAGATCGCACAAACTGGAAACAAAGCAAACTCACACACGCACATTCTCCAGTCCCTCACATACACATCAAACATATCAGCACACTCAAACACACTCTAACCCCCACTCAAATCCCTTACAGAACACTGACTTACCTGACAAAACACCTAGATCCACACACATCACCGCGCACCATAAACACACAACCCCAGACATCATGTAGCGTAGGGCCATAACCGCAAATTTGAGATATTCGAATTCACGATTATGAACTTTCACTATTTTAAACATTTGGGTTTATAGTCTCGAGATACTGAAATTCGACATTTCAGTATTTTGAGATAATAACCGGCTCCTATATATGTATGTACAGCATATATGTGTATATATATATATATATATATATATATATATATATATATATATATATATATGGGTCTACCTGACAAGGTCGACAAGTCACAAGATCGACAACCAGTTTACCGACACGAAAACACCGACAAAGCTACTTAACCGACAACTGAAATAACTGACAATGAAATATCCGACAAATCTGTCTCATAGCTCCCGCAACAGCATAGTAGTAACTGAACTGGCCATATTTATTAATTCCAACATATAATACACACAAACCCACTATCTTTTAATGAAATTTCATTATGTTAGTGTATAACTAAAACATGTACTACAGTAAAAGATACTTTTAAACTAGTCACATCTTCGTAGTTCAGTCCAAACATAATTCAAACACACTGAAATCTATTGTTTACATCTTCAGAAGCCTTGCAATAGCCTGCACAAACTCTACGTTAGAATAATTTTCCATACCTGAGATTACTGTTTCAAACTGTCTCTGCTTAAGTACTGTTTTCCTCTTTTTTGGTGACGAAACATACCCTTTAGACATTAGCACTCTTAGCTCATCTACCCGGCCTTGTTCACGAGCTAATATGTGCATTAGATATCTCAAATCAGTCCCCCTATCACCAAGCAAGCATTTTAATCTTCTATGCCACGCCTCCACTTTGTTTTGCGTCCGAGGCAAAGATAGTTCATTCAATTCAAACACATTCCAAAATGTAATTGGGAACAATGGCGGAAATCTAATTGCAGATGTAAATCTAGTGTTAAACTTACGCCTTTTCCCATACATGTACCAGTCTGAGAAGTTCTTCAAATGTTACCTTTACTTTCTCTTCAGGTAGGAAGGCTAGGGCTACCAATGATTTTACAGCAAGCTGTAGTTCCTGTGAATTATTGTATGTAGATGCCAAACCTAGGGATTGCACCTTTCGCCAGATGTTTAGTCCAAAGTGAAAGAGACAACCTTTAGAACGGACATCAAGAAAGTTTAGTCTGATACTTTTTAAAGCAGCGATTTCGAAATCACATAACAGAAATGTAACTTGCATTTCTAAACCATTTGATGTCAGCAAGAAGAATATACCGTGCCATAGATAGTTATATGCTTTCAGTGATTTCTTAGACATTAACGCATAAACTAGAGGTACAGATTTCATATACGTACCATATTTCACAAGAGCATGTATGCTGTACAATTGCCGTATTGTAACACCTTTACAGAAGAATGCCCCATCCATTAGCCATATATTAGCCTGGCTTAAATCACGTAAATTATCTGTAGTGCTAAATACTACAACTGTTGTGTCACTTCCTTTGTCTGATAAACATTTACTAAGAAATGTACCATTTTTAAGTTTAAATTTGCTGACATCTATGTTATCAAGTGTTAGTGCAAACTTTTTAGTCAATCCACACTTGAGGCGTCTAACGCGGTTCACCTGCTGTAGCAGAGCTGCTCTTTGAGGAAGACAGTGAATTGTAGCTAAGGAGGTTGACGCTAAAGCATCGTCAGCTATGAGAGCCGGTGTGTCTCTACCCATACTAGCTCGAGCTTTTAGGTCACTGCAAACAACATATCGCTGTAATACTCCTGGCTCTGCAGCATGGCAATGCACAAATGATTTTTCAAGCTTATCGCCTTCAGGCAACCAAACGGTCACAGCTCTACCCTTACACCTCTCTGTAGTTTTGTATTTACAAGACCAATATCTTTTACTGTGCCTTTTAGGCTCAAGGTAGTACAGGTAATTGTCTACAACTAACATTGATTTCCTCTTTTGAGACTCTACAGTCTGATATATGCTTCCCAGTACTCCCGGGCAACTCAGTTCAACACTCTCCATATTGTCTTTGGTGCTAAGCACATAGCACGCCCATTAACACTTCCATTTAACCTTTTCAGTATGTGTCTATTTGTTAATTATCTCTACATAGCTATATGACTTTTACATTGTCGACGTTACGATTTGCCGGTTATTTCAGCTGTCGGTTAAGTGGCTTGTCAGTGTTTTCGTGTCGGTCAACTGGTTGTCGATCTTGTGACTTGTCGACCTTGTCAGGTAGACCCATATATATATATATATATATATATATATATATATATATAGATATATATATATATATATATATATATTTATGTCTATATATATGTAGATATATATATAACTATATATATATATATATTTATGTCTATATATATGTAGATATATATATAACTATATATATGTATATATATATATATATATATATATATATATATATATATATATATATATATATATATATATATATTTATATATATATGTATATATATATATATATGTATATATATATATATATATATCCATATATGTATGTAGATATGTATATTTGAATATATCTATATATATATATATATATATATATATATATATATATATATATATATATATATATATATATATATATATATATGTTTGACATATGTCCAGAACATGGAGTGCAGTCATACCTCAGCACCAATAGTCTCAACCTCTTAGTGCAAGGGGATGCCATGTACGTATTGCAGGTATATATGTAGACTGTTGCTACTGTAACAGTGATTGTCTTAACAGAAATGTTGTGTGTGGGAGGTCACATGTGTTTTTGACATGTACGCCATCAGTTACTGACAAACATCCTAAGGTCATCATAATATAATACCACTGATATCACACTAATGGTCTTGTGGAATACAGCAGAGATATGACCAGTAAATGTGGACAGCCAGACACACTCTGGTCATTCCAGAGGTATATACAGAACCCCTTAGTGCAAGACATGTGGACCAAGCCTGACAATGTGGATATTAACAGCCAAGTAAATGGGTATATCACGTAAATACTGGAATACATATGCCCACACAGTTTATGCGTTCACACGCTCCTGACACATAATAACCAGTGGTGCAGAGGTCACATGGCCACATACTACCCACTAGTTAGTGACATACATCTGTACAGCATCCCACTGCTTTGTCGGAAACACATACCAGTTATGGTTGCCCGGCAGCAGTACATCTGACAAATATCTGGACATAACATCACACTGGGTAAGTACACTAAGCTGCTAGGCATGTAACCAAGCACTGTGCAAACTACAGGCAGACTGCCACAACACTGGCCTACATTTCTTTTGGGGGAATACACATGTACCTGCAAATATAGCAGGCTCTACAAGCATGTCACAGCACAGAATAACAGACACCTGTGTGAAAGTGCATACCCACAACCAATGTGAACACAGCCACAGCCACATATGGTAAGCAAATTTAATATTACATTATATGGACTGTCTGATCAACACCATCCTCATATGTGCCACTCATGCACTAACCCTACATATACTGGGCCACTACACAGTGTGGTCCGATGCCTGTCTGTGATATGGGACATGTGTGTGTTTGACTCTTCAAACATGTAAGCCGATAGGGTACCATACACTGGAACAGCATGTAACATCAGAAAGAACAGGACCAAGGTACATATTCGCAATACACACACTGTCAACATTCACCATGAGTACACAGATCTCACTACTGTACTCACTACCACAGAATGCCCAGGTTATGTCCTCAAATATAACCCCTACTATACATAACATGTCTAGCAGTATGATATCTCACTGGCTTGTTATCAGGTATGATGTCAATAAATAATGGTGTACAGAACATATGCACCTCTTACTGAATGACATATGTACAAAGGTTGACAGAGTTGTGGTTGGAGGCACAAACGCAAGGCCAATATTGACATGTTGCTGTGATAACCTCATACACTTACTGTTGTAACAGGGTTTGTTGTGACATATGTCCTGTGAGGGATATGAAGTCAGTAACTCTCATGGCTGTCACCATGTACTGACTGCAATCCTCAGACTATGCTTCTGCAGTTTTAAGATAGGTAATCTGTGAGTAACACAAGACACAAAAGACTCCAAACACTGGCCAGTCAGCAGATAACCCTACAGGTGGGAGTTTCCTCAAACACATAACACTGTCATGACAATCATGTAGACTAGCCATATCCACACAAACCCTGTTAAACCAATATTACTCCAAATTCAGAAGAGAAAAACGTACATTCTGTAGTCATATCTGGGACATACCCCTCCTGTTTGCTGGCCTGTCTCCACAGTGTATGATATTAGAGGTATATCCCACTACCATCTGTGATGCTGTTTTCCAAACACCAACATGAAGTCCTGCTCACAGTAAATGAAAAGGGCCATCAGCCACATGATGTTCCTAGTTATAGGAGTGTTTTTCCATGTAATTGGCTATGGGGATGTTACCAAAGCTGCTCCACATGCAGCCAGCTAGTGGGGGACTTCAATTCATGCACAGGCCATCAGCTGATCATGAGCAGGTGTACTTTTTCACATCCACCAGAGAGGGAGTGAGAGAGACAGACAGAGACAAAGTAAGACAAAGCATGCTTGTGTTACACAATTACCAGTACGGACTTTCAAACCCCTGCCTGACTATGTATTACTATTACATGTTGATGCAGTTATTGCATGCTCCACATAACGTACATGTTGGGGAGCTGTCCAAAGGTATATTTGACGGTGAGTGACATCAGCAATAGTGATAAAGGAGGGATAAGGTAGGTGTAGTACATGCGCCTGTCCACAAGAACAGGTGTCAAGGTCGACACAGCCACATTCTCTCAGGGATTTACACACATTATCACAGTTGTCAGGGCTAGGATTAGACTTTCTAACTAACTAGTTTGGCACAATACAGTAATATGCAGGTATCACATTCACCACAGAGGTTATCTGGCTGATATATGGGCAAAGGGTATGGCAAGGTGTCTGACATCAGAAGGCATGCTTCAGTAGGCCAATGGGAGGTGTAGTGAGTGCGAATGGCATCCACATCATTATACTCCACACACACACACACACACACACACACACACACACACACACACACACACAGACATAGGTTTGCCAGCACTGACATTCATGGGTGCATTGCTTCACAGGTGTGTAGTGGTTGGCTGTGCCAGAGGACTGTACAAGGATAGGTAAAGGGTATACCTTGGCATCAGGCCATATGACAATGGTCTGTAGTGTGGCTCAGGGGTCTAGTATCTGGATTGGCCCACACAGGTGGGTATTGTATTCACCATTAACTCATCTGGGTTACTATTGTGGGTGGCCAGTGCTGTGCAATGCTTGCCATGTATTTGTTCGATATTCCATAACATGGATGGTGTCTGGGATGTGCACGTCCCACATGCATGTTCTGTGACATGTGGAAGTGTACCTGGGGTGTCTGTGGCATGTTGTGTAGATAGATTGTTATCATCAGATATGCCATTCCTGACCTCATGTGGTGAGAACTGGCAATGGAAACCAGGTTGACCCTGCACCTACATTGACAGCATGATACAGGTATTCACTGGTGACAGTGGCATCTCTCCATACAGGGCATGTATATAAGGCATGGTATGTCCTTTGTGGGTTACATTTGCTGGCTCTAAAGTTGTTGCAGGTGTCCAGTGGGGAACATAGCAAAGGAGCACTGTATGCAATGATTTGCCTATTGTAGGGATGGGACAGGGAGCCATGTCCTCTGTAGTCCATTGCAATCACATCATGGTTACTATCTGTGGACAATATGCAGGGAACTACCAATATAGTAGTTGTTGTCTAGCCAAGTGTGTTTGTGTATGAGATATGGGTGGAGAGTGTTCTCTGGGTAATACAAGGGTTGCTTATATTGTTCCTGAAGTCATTATGTCACATGTAGGTGTATGTATTGTGTATCACAGCCTGTTTAACATCTGTTATCCTTGTAAGGTGGACATTGTGACATATAATAGGCCCACCATATAAGAAATTTGCAAAACCCACTCCACAATGAGTCCTGTTATCACACACACACACACACACACGCACGCTTGCAAACACACACACACACAGACACACACACACACACACACACACACACACACACACACACACACACACACACCAATTCTCACAGTTGCCATGTCTGGGATTAGAACTCCTACCTAACTTGTACATCACACTATAGCATTATGTAGTTATAGCATGTGCCAGGGAGATTACTGGGCTATTTCTTCCCCAAAGGTGTATTTCAAAGTGAATGACATCAGCAGGCTTGCCAAAGTAGGGCAATGGAAGTTGTAGTGACTGTGAATGGCCTCAAAAGCATTGATCCCTACACAGACAAACACACACACAAAGTTTTACAGTTGCCATGTCTGGGATTAGAATTCCTACCTAATTAGTACATGACACTACAGCATTACACAGTTATAGCTCATGCCGTGGAGCTCCTCCTTTCTCAAAGCTGTATTTCAAAGTGAATTAAATCAGCCAAGGTTGGGCAATGGAAAGTATAGGTCATAGGTTCACAGGTTCATAGGTTGGTACTAAGCTATTGGCCCTAGGGCCTATACATGCTTAGCCATGACAATTCCCTGGCTATGTCTTCCCACAATATTTGCTTCCCTGGACCCTTGTCTAGCAGGGTGACTGACATGATCTCCAGGGTCAATTTCCTATCTCCCATTCAATCGTCAATGTTCCTTTTGAAGAGGACCAAAGAGGCACTCTGCTTGACATGTATGGACAGTCTATTCCAGAGTCTGGGGAGACTCTGGGTCAGGAACAAATCCCTCCAGCATGTATTGTTCATTGTGATGACAAGGTTTGGATACCTGGAGCATGTGGCTGTAAAGGATTTGGATTTCTTTAAGTGTAGCATGTACAACAGCTTTGGGTTTGACATGGTAATGTATGTTAAGCAGAGATCACCTCAGAGTACCTGATATGTGACAGAGTATAGCTGGATGATTTTAGATTGTCAGCAGAGGACATCTGGTTTAGGCCTGTGATTCTTTTAATGAGGTATGTCTGCAGCCTTTCTAGTTATTGCAGATGTCTTGTGAGGTACATACCTAATGGGCCATTGAAGTCTATACTGGGTCTACTGAGAAATGACTACAGTGGGACAATGGCCTCCTTTTTCTGAATGTAAAGCCCTTAGTGATGAGGTGTGCCACATAGGTGGATTTCCTGACAGTTATGGCAATGTGGTTATCAAAGGTGAAACCACTATCCACCCATGTCCCTAAGTCTCTTATCACACTTTAGGTGTTTAGTGTACTACCACCTATGTGGTACTTCACAGGTACATGTCCCTTCCCAAAGGGGATAACTATACATTTCTTGGCATTGAGCTTGAGGCCATGGCTCAGGCACCAAGCATCTCTTTCTGTAAGGCCCTTCTGTAGAATATCCACATCATGTGGGGATTCAATATTGGCTCCCAGTGTGCAGTCATCTGTGACCTTTGTTAGCCAGAGTCCCTTAGTGTTGGCCTGTACTTCAGAGCAGTAGATGCTAAACAAGAGTGGTTCCAGGACTGAACCCTGAGGTACTCCAGCTGTCACTTGTCTGGGGCTGGATTTGGTATCACCTACTTTTACAGTGTGGGTTCTTGCAGTACAGCAGTTGGCAGCCCATTGGGTGATGTAGGGATTAATGGCCAGCTTGGTATATTTATCTATGATTCCAGACTGGAGGATGGTGTCGAAGGCCTTGGCGAGATTCAAATAGACTGTGTGAGCCACCTTACCCTTGTCCACAGCTCTGGGGACTGATTCAAAGATGTCAATCAGGTTCAGGAGACATGATCGGCCCTTCACAAACCCATCCTGGGTGGGGTCCAGTGTTTGCAGGTTGCCAATGCCTTTGTTTATAAGTTCCATGATACATTCCATGGCCTTGCAGATCAGGCACATCATACTGCTGTGGCTGTAGTTCCCAGGATCCAAGGTGGCTCCCCACATGTGAACTGGGATAACTGTAGCTGTGCGCCACACAGTGGGCACAAAGCCTGACATGTGGTTATGATTAGACATGGCACATAGGTGAGGTGCCAGTTCATTTTGTAGTTTATGTAGTACACAGCCCAGGATGTTGTCTGGTCGCATGAATGCTGTTTTCTTGGCTCTGGAGAGTGTGGTTTTAACCTGTGTGGCCATTATTACCAGACTCTGGCAATCTTTCAGTGTTGAGATGGGCCCTTTCGAAGGTGGGAGGGGGGGTGCAGCTGGCACTAAATCGATCTGCCAGGATTTTGGCAATATCCTTGGGAGCAGTATATTTAATACCATCCTGTTGTAGCTCAGAGCAGATCTGAGCATTGCCATTTAGAGTCCTGACATAGCTATGGTATGGTTTGCATTTGTCTTTGGCATATTTAGCTATATTATGTTCATAACTAGCTTTGGAGGATGCTATGAGAGATCTCAGCTTCTTACTGAGGCTGGTAAGGGAGTATTTTGCATCCTGGAAATTCCCTCATTTCTGCAACAGTTTCTTCCTTTTGTTGTACAGTATATTTATGGCAGGTGCCACCACATTAGCTTCCTTTTCTTGGTGGGGAGTGTCTTGGTTCTATATTGGATGTCATGATTCATGCACATGTGGATGTGCTCATACAGTGCCTTAGTGAAGGATTCAGCAGTCGTCCTTTCAGCTCCCATCTGTATGGGTGTCATGACATTAGTCACGTCTGACATGTGTAGCATGACGTTGGCTTTGGAGATGTGTGTTATGGAGGTTTCCTTACTGGAATGTGGGGGAGGGATGTGGATGTTAAGGGTGATTAGCTTATGGGCAGACCTGACCACCGATGGGGTGACCATAGGTGTGGAGCATTGATTTCCCATGTTGGCAATGACCAGGTCTAGGAAATTTGAGCCCCTGGTGGGACTATGGGTTACTTGACACAGGGCATTGGGAATTATGACTTCCAAGAACCATTGGGCACATGTGTTGGTACACAAGTAGTTTTACCAGTTAATGGTAGGGTAGTGTAAGTCACCCAGTATTAGGGTGTTTGGTTGTATCATAACATTTCCCAGTATGTTTAAAAAGGTGTAGTGGTAATCTTGGGGCATGGTGAGGGATCTGTAGCAAGCTATACAATTTGGATTGCAGTCTTACCTAGTGTTAGTTGCACCATGGGTATTTCAGATGCATTCTGTTGGACAAGTAGCCTGGTGGTGTCTATGTCCTTGGTGAATATGGACACTCCTCCACCTTTAATGTTTTGGTCCTGGTTTGGTGGCCGACAGGTGTGGTGAAAGCTGTACCTGGTATTGCAGGGGTGTTCTCTGGAGCCTTGGATCAGGTCTCTGTTACTGCACAGATATCGATGTTCTCCATTTTTAGGAGTGCCAAGTGACTGTACATGGCCACAAAAACATTGATCCCTACACACAAACACAGTGTTTCACAGTTGCGATGTTTGGGATTAGAACTCCTATACAACTTGTACATTACACTACAGCATTACACAGTTATAGCATGCACCATGGAGCTTACTGGGCTACTTCTTCCCCAAAGGTGTATTTCAAAATGAATGACATCAGCAGCCCTGCCAAAGTAGGTCAATGGCAATTGTAATGAGTGTAAATGGCATCAAAGGCATTGATCCCTACACAGACAAACACACACACACACACAACACACACACACACACACACACACACACACACACACACACACACACACACACACACACACACACACACACACACACACACACACACACACACACACAAACACAAAGTTGTACAGTTGCCATGTCTGGGAATAGGACTCCTACCTAACAAGTACATCACACTACAGCATTACACAGTTATAGGACATGCCACAGAGCTTACTAGACTACTCTTTTTTCAAATGTGTATTTCAAAGTGAATGACATTAGCAGCCCTGCCAAAGTTGGGCAATGGAAATTGTAGTGAGTGTGAATGGCCTCAAAAGCATTGATCCCTACACAAACAGACATACAAAGTTCTACAGTTGCCATATCTGGGAATAGAATTCCACCTAAGTAATACATCACACGACAGCATTATGCAGTTATAGGATGTGCCATGGAGCTTACTGGGCTACTCCTTCCCCAAAGGTGTATTTCGAAGTGAATGACTTCAGCAGCCCTGCCAAAGTAGGGCAATGGTTAGTGTAATGAGTGTGAATTGCCTCAAAACAATTGATCCCTACACAGACAAACACACAAAGCTCTACAGTTGCCATGTCTTGGAATAGAACCCCTACCTAACTAGTACATCATACAACAGCATTGTGCAGTTATAGCACACACCATGGAGCTTATAGGGCTACTCCTTCCCCAAAGGTGTATTTCAAGGTGAATGACAGCAGGGTTGCAAAAGCAGGGCAATGGGGAGTGTAGTGAATGTGAATGGTCACAAAAGCATTGATCCCTACACACACACACACAAACGCACACAAACAGACACACACACACACTCACACACACACACACACACACACACACACACACACACACACACACACACACACACACACACACACACATATGCTGGCTCACACTGTTGCCATGTTTGGGATTAGAACTCCTACCTAACTAGTACATCACACTATATCATTATGCAGTTATAGCACACACCATGGAGCTTATAGAGCAACTCCTTCACCAAAGGTGTATTTCAAAGTGAATGACATCAGGCTTGCCAAAAAAGGGCAATGGGGAGTGTAGTGACTGTGAATGGCCACAAAAGCATTGATCCCTACACACACACTTGCCATGTCTGGATTAGAACTTATATCTAACTAGTACATCACACTATAATATTACGCTGTTACAGCACACACCACAGAGTTTATAGGGCTACTCCTTCACCAAAGTTGTATTTCAAGTTGAAGACATCATTGGCTTGCCATAGTAGGGCAATGGGGAGTGCAATGTGTGTGCATGCGCCATAACCTACTCTTCTGGAAGCAGACACACAACACTCAGGCAGACACAGATTTATATTTCGCAGGTATGTGTATACAACTGCTAGATGAATACTGATTCATACAGTCATGTTACACAGTTATCACAAGCACCACAGACACTATAGTGCTGAGGGATACCAAAGGCAAATGTCTAACTGATTGACAGTTGCACATCATGTGGTTTTAGCCAATTGGATGTGGGCTGGGTGGGACAGGCCTCATGATGTTAAGCTCTTTGTCACTGTCTGTCACTCTCTTCCACACATCTATGTATGTGTAATTTTGGTCTATTATAGTGTGTTGTCCTTGGATATATGTTTGTATTTCTATCTAATGTATGTGCAAAGCATGACTCATATGCAATGAGGAGTGTGTGCACAAACATCTGTGACTGTCAGATATGTATAGTCCATTGTTGTTGCCAGACATGGGCTTCATAAGTGTGGGAGCATGCACAGTATGACCTTTCAGTATTTTGTTGTCAGACATGGGCTTTGTTTCTCTATGTGTGGGAGCATGCCCAGTATGACCTTCTATATTGAATGTGTGAATCCATTCCAGGTAGGTTGCACTCCAGTGCAGGTTTTTGTGTTCTACACCTACAGCTAGCAATCTGTTTCTGTGGGATATCTGTAGATCGGTTGACAATATGGGGTCAAAATGGGCAAAGGATAGTGGGTTACTGTAGATAACTGTGTATGTGCTGCTTCTGCTACATGGTTTTGGTGTTAGCAGAGATATTCAAACATATGTGCTGTTTTACACTGTGATGTTTTATGTCATCAACTACTGTCAGTTATACATATTTGCTTGCAGTAATTTCCTGGGGAACACAGGGTGAATGCAGCTGTGTCCAGTATTGTAGTCTGCAGCCTACATATTCTTACTCAATCATGCAATTCTGGAGGGGAAGCTGCAGACACTTGCTGATGGTTCTGTGTAAATGGTTCAGCACCTTGGTACAGTGGTGGCTGAGGATCCCATGCTTGTATATCCCTCGGCATGACAGTATGGCCATATCCTGCTGTGGCCATATCTCACAGCTGTACAGATTCACACAGGTTACACAGAGGCAGGGGTCATATTTCTGGATATTACCCTTTCACATTGTTGTTTATGAGCAGGCTTGCAGCCACCTATTCCTGTGTTTGCAGGCAGGGATAGTATGTGCACACGGCTGAGTTTCAGACTTCACACACTCCATGTCGTCCATGCTCCTACCTCCCTCTATTATTCGATCCTCTTCCAAACATTATGCAAACATTATCTGATAAGTTCCCTATAGTTATCACTTCATCCCAGCAGTAGTTTGGTTTTGGTCCACAGTTCATGCAGTAGGATATGGTGGGCATGTTACTGGATTTTACCTCCAAGGAATAAAACTAGTAAAACTGAAACCAGGCTCCATGAAATTTAAAGTCCACTTTATTCACCACATATTCACCACTTTGTAAGGCAAGGCAAAACAAATAAAATAACAAAAATAACAGGATATACTAAGCGCTTTCACCCCGCAATTCATAGGGCATCTTCAGAGTATAAAACTTGAACATTGTGCTGCAGTTTAAATACTTTTCAAGTGTTGAGACCAACGCCCATATTAATTAAATTAAATTGATTTATTAATTCAGCTTATATAAGTAAATCCGTCACACATTTTAACCATTAAAAACCTTTCAAAAATTTTTTTAAAATAGCCTGTCTTTAAAATTCATTTGTAACTGATTTTAATACATAAATACAATATAAATAAAAATAATGATAATAATAATAAGTATAAATGTATATATTTAAATATAAATATATAAAACTATATAAATATACAAGCATAAATATAGATATAAATATAAATATATACGTATATAATAAAATGTTAGAATTAACTTATGGAATGTATGAAGATAGGATGTTTAATAAAAGTAATAATAATAATAACAAATATTGGTACACAATAAAAATATAAATATGTACATATGTATATACACAAAAAATATATATAGGAACTGCTTATTGTATATAACACATATTCAAAATCTAATATATAATAAACCTATAAACAATCAAGACTGTTTGTAATACTATATACAAAATGATCTCCATTTCAAAATACTAGAAATGGAGATGTTCCCATTGAGACCAGGTGATGTACCCACATTTAACTTAAGCTGCCACAAACATTCCTTTGTCAGAAGTAAGTTGTCTTAGTCTCCTCCCTTGTCATATTGATTAGGAATACGATCAATGACAAAGAATACAAATCTCTTAAAATAAACACATTTAGTACTATGTAAGTATAGAGCATTGGTTGTCTTTTTATTCCTAATGTCTCTATTGTGTTCTAATATTCGATCTTTTAACTTTCTATTAGTTTTTCCCACGTAGTAGGCTGTACAGGAAATACATGTGGCAAGGTAAATGACTCTTTTGGTGTTGCAATTAACATAGCCCGGACACTGTATTGATCTAGCATATCCCTGGACCATAGTGTAGGGGCCATCATTTATAAATTTGCAACTCCTACAAAAACCACACTTGCTCATTTTTGATATACAGTATTTTTTCATTTGCTCACTACCTTCCATAATTCCTTTCAAATTCTTTCCTCTACTATAAGTAATCTTAGGGTTATACCCTATAATTTCCTTAAATTCACTATTATTGGAAAAAACACAAGACCAAGTATCATACAATGTCGTAACTATAGTACTAGATATATGATTGAATGGTAAAATAAATGTATCATTAAAATTATTAACTTTGTCAGTTTTTTATTTTTGTCATTCATTAACCCATGTTTGATAATAGGTTTAAAAGTATTGTTTCTTTTGTTTACCACTTCATCTTTAATACTGTTAATAAGATCTAAGGGATAACCCCTATCTAAAAACATTCGTGTTATGTTTTTCATTTATTTCTCAAAATTCGTATCCTCACTAATAATACGTGACAACCTTACCATCTGGCCTTTCACCAAATTCTTTTTTTTTCTTCTTCTTTCTTGTTTGTGGCAGCTTACGTTAAATGCGGGTACATCACCTGGTCTCAATGGGAACATCTCCATTTCTAGTATTTTGAAATGGAGATCATTTTGTATATAGTATTACAAACAGTCTTGATTGTTTATAGGTTTATTATATATTAGATTTTGAATATGTGTTATATACAATAAGCAGTTCCTATATATATTTTTTGTGTATATACATATGTACATATTTTTATTTTTATTGTGTACCAATATTTGTTATTATTATTATTACTTTTATTAAGCATCCTATCTTCATACATTCCATAAGTTAATTCTAACATTTTATTATATACGTATATATTTATATTTATATCTATATTTATACTTGTATATTTATATAGTTTTATATATTTATATTTAAATATACACATTTATACTTATTATTATTATTATCATTATTTTTATTTATATTGTATTTATGTATTAAAATCAGTTACAAATGAATTTTAAAGACAGGCTATTTTAAAAAAATTTTTGAAAGGTTTTTAATGGTTAAAATGTGTGACGGATTTACTTATATAAGCTGAATTAATGAATCAATTTAATTTAATTAATATGGGCGTTGGTCTCAACACTTGAAAAGTATTTAAACTGCAGCACAATGTATAAGTTTTATACTCTGAAGATGCCCTATGAATTGCGGGGTGAAAGCGCTTAGTATATCCTGTTATTTTTGTTATTTTATTTGTTTTGCCTTGCCTTACAAAGTGGTGAATATGTGGAGAATAAAGTGGACTTTACATTTCATGGAGCCTGGTTTCAATGTTACTGGATTTGTCGACATGGCCTTGCATTTGGGCTCTGTGGACTGTGTTATGCTGTTATTTGGGAGTCCATGACATAACATACATTGGCAGTAGGGGTGAGACACAGGCCTTTGGCAGAGGACAATAGGGCATTTGGTAGTGATGCAGACCATTGCATTGTGTCATTCCTACAGTCCCAGAGTGCAAGCCACTATATTCCCCTGGGGTGACAGGGTAGGTGTACATGGTGTTAATGTCAATACTTTCTGTCATTACTGATCCAGTGGTGTGGATGCTGGCAGGGTGCTGCTTACAACAAGGGACACACCTGCATGGGACACCTCTTTTGCATGCTGCATTCTGTTGCTATTGCCATACAGAGGTGGGGGTCATATTTTACTCATTCCCAACAGCAGAGATAAAACCTGTGAGGTACCTGTGGGTGATGGTGGGCTGAGCTGGGTGCATGCATGCTATGGACACTACTTGCATCTGACTCACAGATATACATGGGGCATTCCACTTATGCTGGCTTATGCAGGGACATCAGCAGTTTCTCAATACTTCATACCTGTAGCTTTTGTGGTCTGCCAGTGTTTGTCCAGACGACATCAATATTCCATGCTACAAACCCAACTAATGTGCTGCTAACCTGCAAACACAATTCCAAAGGTGTGTCTATTTGACAGTAACATATTATACATTGTCTGGGGTACTTCCACCTGTGTACTGTTTGTATGTCTGGGCCTACATTCATGCCATGTCCATATTTCAGATGGTGACAGATATTACATCCTAACATTTACTATGGCATACTGCTGGAATGTGTTTTGCTGGGATGCATTGTGTTTGGCACTGCAGTTGTGAGAACTTGGCCCTGTCTTTGGCAGTACTGGCCAATGGCCACCATGACAAACCTCACGATGCCTACATGCTGACCACTCTCACACAATATACAAACACACACCAACCTAACACACACAGCTCTGCATATTGTACACATGCTACAATCTATCCTGCTACTTTGGCCGGCTCAGGTAATCTGTGCTCCACTGTTATTATACCTACACATACATGTTACTACATTTCTACATAGGATTGTGGGGGGGCACATCCTGACAACTGTACACATTTGCTATGACTCTACTGGTATTTCAGGTACTCCATTTCATTCTGTATTCTGACCTATCATGCAGACTAGGGCATATCAGTGTACTACATTTCTTAGGTTCGATTGACTTACATTTCAGTTTCAGACTTCTTATCCTTCAGAACTAACATCCCACTGCCTGACCTGTTGTAGTCTGTCTGTGTAGGTCTGGAGGGGGGCTGTCCTCCATATCCATCAGTCAGAGGCCTTAGCACAACATTTCTTTGTGTTTGTCTATGCCTGTCCTGCTGGCTGAGCCTCCCTGACTGGCATGTGTATGTCCAATGGGCACACATTTGACTCACCACATTTCCTGCAGTGGGTTTTGTCACCTTGGCTAGTACTGGCTACTGTGGTGACACCTGTATTTGTTAGAGATTTCATGCTGCCACTATAGGTGTCTACTATCTACTGGCATCCCATTTAGCCACCCGATTCACTTGCATTCTCACATCCATACAATAGATACAAGTAGCAAAACATGCTACTCCATTCAGCAATTGATAGGGAGAGTGACTTACCTTGTGGTTGTGCCAGTATTGAGGATGGTCCTGAAGGGCTGAGTATGTCAGATGCACGTAGCACACTCCCTATACATGGTTAAGCACAAGTAGTGCCATGTTTGGCATCACTTTTACTGTATGTGTGAGTCAGAGAGAGGTGTAATTCCCTGAGTTCCTACTATGTCAGTGTATGTACTATGCATTGCCTCTTTTCCAAGCCCTGAGCATACTGGGCACGCCACCTTCTGCCTACTGGGGCAGGCTCAAGTTATTCCTCCTCTGAGTCACTCTGTGCATGTGCAGGCCTTGGCAATGGTGGGGGGCTGTGTGGCCCTGCCCCATGCTGTTCCTGCTGCAGCTGTTTCCAAAGGATCATATTGTGTAGCATGGCACATACGATGACAATTTGGGTACATGTAGCTGGTGAGTACTGCAAAGCTCCACCGGATATGTCCAGGCACTGGAACCATGACTTGAGCATCCCAAACACATACTCTATTAGGATTTTGGTCTGTGCATGTGCCTCATTATGGAGTTCCTGTTTGAGTGTGCATGCATTTCTGATGGGTGTCATCAGCTACAGCTCCAGTGCGGAACCAGCATCCCCCACTAGGTGGCCATAAGGGATGTCCCCATTGGAAAATCTCTGGTAGAGCTGCATCATATGCCAGATGTGGGAGTCATGATAGCTTCCAGGACAGCCAGCACACAAATTCATTATAATGCCCTGGGCATCACACATGACTTGGCAGTTGATCGAGGGGAAGCCCTTGTGGTTGATGTAGACCCTACCCCACACACTGAGTGGTGCTTTGATGTGTATGTGCGTGCAGTCTATAGCACCCACTACCTCAGGGTATTCTGCTATTTGGTGGAAGAAACACATATTGCTGGTCAATGCCTCATGGCTGTTGTGGAAATATACCTTCTCACCAGCTTGTGCTGACATGGCATCCAGGAAATGGTGTGGTACCCTGGATGCTGATGCCTGTGAGATCCCCATGATATCCCCAGTTAGCCTTTGGAAGTTACCTGTGGCTAGTATTCTTAGGCCTACACATACCTTGGTATCCACTGGGATGGGTTCCCCTTAGTTGGCTCTGTGTGTGAGGCATGGCCGGCACAGCTCAACAATTTGCTGTAGGAGGTCCCTGTCCACCCTATAGCTCTTCACTATCTCCAGCTCATGTAGCCCCTGGTAGGTTACCCTGGGTCTGTACACTCTTCTCCTTCTCCTCACTGTGGGTTGGTCATCAGCATTCTCATCCTCACCACCCTCAGCTTCTTCCACATGTTGATTTATGAGAGCTAATGCAGCCCCTATCATGTTGTTGATTTTGTTTGGTAAAATTTCCCCACTTCTGTACACCAATGGTGTAGAGTTTTTGGGAAAAGCCAGAGGGAAAGGTGTTTGCATAGTTTATAGTAGTGTGCTGGGCTGGGCTGGGCTGCTGCCTGTGTAATTGGCCGATTCTGATACATTTCACCTGCCAGCTATGCACGTTCTCCTTGATTACCTTCCTACTACTGTTTTCCCTTCCCATTGCCTTCTTGTTTAAGTCCAGGGGCATGCCGTGCAAATACAGTCCTCAGATGTGCATGGAGCTGTTATTTCCTGGTTTACTTTTTTTTCTGTTAAAACACGGTGCATGGTGCGCACACACGCTTAGGCAATTTAAAGAGTGCTTGGCAGCTTCAGACACACCTCCTTGCTTAGCTCTACTAAACTAAGGGCAAACCCAAGCTACAGGGCTCCAATAAGCTTACAGTATGCCTGGCACACCTCTCTATGATGTCAGCTAGTGCTTAGGCTTGGAGCATGGTCCTCCTGCACCTACACAGTTGGGTGCAGGCTAGCCATGAGGGGGAATCTGGGACTCAGTATCATTCTCCTCATTTGCATAGGATTGCCTGCTAATGCCTAGTTACAAGTCTAACACTGAGCCTTCCCCCTTAGCAACCACAATTCACTGGCCATGTTGTCTTCTGCCTGCCATTGAGTATAACAAAATTGTGATTTTGGATAGAATGCTTTTTTCAAGTTTTTTTTTTTATTTTTGGGCCGATCCCATTTGCGTGCTGCTGGCCTATGCTTAAACAGCTGAGATCAGTCAAAAAAAAAATAAACGTTATTTTTTTTTATTTTTGCAACTGTTTTCCATGCCAATGGCCATATATTTGGCCATTGGCATGCTTTACACATTATATACACCATTTATTTGGAGCTCACAAAATAAACAGAAAACCAATATCATAATCGATGCACGATACAATGAAACTCAGTGCCCAAGATAAACTCTCTTCTTTAATAGACCAAGAAGCACAAATAAAACAATGATTAAGTGCTTTCATCCACATTAAAGTGGACTTCATCAGAATGTTGTATATTGATCGTAGTCTGTTATTTAAAAACTTTTTGGCGCCAATTCCGCCAGTTACAAAAATTTGAAGATACATAGTATCATTAAAATATAATCAAAAAACTTCATACAAGCTTATGAGCTAACATAATAAACGTATTAAATAATCAATATAAAATCCGTAGCATTGTCATATTCAAATACTACTACCTAACACTACTGTGTGAAGTTATTAAGCAACCATACGTTGTAGTTTATTTATGATATTATTTGGCATAGGTTAATACATTGTAAATGAAGTTATTATAACTATATACAAATTTAATATAAACTGTTGTGTATGAAAGTCAATGTAACAATAGTCCTATCATGCTATACATATGTAACTACTATAATCTAACTAACTACAATATTAACGCAACTGTAAAATGGGTTTAATTGTGATGTATTTGTTAAGACCAGGTTCTCTAGCAGAATCTGTCAGTATCTTCCAAATTATTTCCTTTTTGCTTAGCTGAGCTTTTAAATTATCCCCTCGTGGGTCAACTCTAATCTGATCAACGATCCCAAATTTAAATAAATGTGTACTATCATGTGTTGATATGTGCCTATACAGTGCATTTTTGTTATCTTTGGTCTTAATTCTATAAAAGTGATCATAAATTCTTTTTTTGAGTTGATGTTCAGTTTTTCCTATGTAATAGCTGGAACATGCCATACATTTGGCAAGATAAATCACGTTCCTGCTGTTACAATTACCATATCTGAAATGAACCCTTGTCTTTGTTACATTATCTAAAATAATCTCCTTTATATCCAAAATAGCAAAACACTGCCTGCAACTTCCACATTTGGTAGTGTGTCTACCATCATCAGTTTTAACTCTCACTAATGGTCCAGATTCAATTATTTTCTTTAAATTTGCTCCCATTTTATAAACAAAAACCGGTGCTTCACCTATTACTTTATTTTAGAATCTCCCATCAGAATGTTCCAATTTTTTTCTTACTATATTTTTCACATGATGAACATATGGGGAATATTCTAACACACATGCTCTATTGTAACCAATACCTGATTTGGTATAATGAGTGTTCAAATCTGTAAACAGTTCTTTCCCCAATAATGGGGGATACTTTTTCCCCCATTCACTTATAACGTATTTCATAACGTCATTCAACATATAACTAGGATAACCTCTATTTTTAAAATATTTCCTATATAATATATTTTATCTATCATGTCATGGTAATTAGATGGCATCTGTGCAGCTTTGATGCACTGTCCCTTGAAAATATTTTTCATCATATTTCATGGATGATTGCTGGTATATTCTAAATAGCTGTTAGAAAAAGTACTTTTTCTATATATGTTAGATTGATAACCTTCATTAGTTTTAGAAATATACGTATCAAGATAAGCTATGCCTTCAGAGCTGCAGGAATATGTAAATTTCAGAAATGTGCTGGAACTATTTAAAAATTCCATAAATGGCTCAATACTCTTCGTGTTTTGTCCCACAAGATGAAAATATCATCTAAAAATCTCGAATAGTACAACACATGTTTACAATAGCTACTATTGAAGAGCTTGGTGGTTTCCCATTCCAGCATAACAAGGTTAGCAAAACTGGGGGCACAAGCTGCCCCCATTGCCACTTCCCTTGTTTGTCTGAAATTTTCGCCCTCAAAATATATATAATTGTGGTCTAATACCATAGACATTAAGTCCATAATTATGTTTATTTTATCCCATTCCAAATTAGAGAATTTCCTTAAGCTGTTACAAAAGTCATCCAGACTTTGTTGCTTAGGAATACATGAAAATAGATCAATGACGTCGATAGTAATAAAAATAATATTGTCTTTCCATACTTCTTTAGTTAATTTGGCCAAGAAATACCACAAATCTTTGATTAAATGTGATATATTCTGATAGATTTGTTTTAACCACCTAACAATAATAACACCTAAAGGGTGAATTTTAGAATGTCGACCAGATACTATGGGACGAAAAGGTGGCTGTAAAATATCTTTATGAACTTTGGGTATACCTACAATTGTAGCAAGAGTAGGATAGTCATTCTTCATGAAATTGTATAAATCCAAAGTTATATGGTTATCCAATAGTAATTCTTCATTAAATAAATTAATTCTTTTGTAACCTATATTTATCTCATTTACTGAAACTGTTTCGTAGTTACCAGATTCATATAATATTTTGTACATTTCATTTACATAATTTATAGAATAATACAGTACTATACCAAAACCTTTATCTGGTTTCATGACACGTATATCTTTATTTCCAATAACTTGAAGCAAGATTAATCTCTCAGCTTCAGATAAATTATCCTGAAACTTTATTTTACTTTTCTGATGAGATATCTTGTATATGTCATTTATTACTGATTTTTCAAAAATGGGATGGGGTGGTGGTATAAAAGTACTTTTTTTCTTTAATTCATTGTGAACATATTCCTGAGAATTGTTCCTAAAATGTAGGGCTAAATTTAATTTTCGTGTATACAACTTGATCTCCATTATAGTATCTATTAAATTAAACCTGGACCTGGGTATATATTCCATTCCTTTGGAGAACAGAGTGAAATATTCCTGTTGAATATCTACATTGGTGTAATTGTAAATTTTGAATTTGTTGTATGTGTTAACAATACCAGATTCCATAGGTGCATGTGAAGATGTTGTCAGTGATACCATGTTGTCCGTTTTTATCTCCCCTCCCACTGATAATTCATGTTTGGTCTCCCATTACATTCTTGTCTCTGTTTTCCTCTCTTCCAATTTCTTCTTTGTCCCTTTGTGGTAAACTGTTGTCTCCCCCTTTGAAAATTTTGGGTATTGTTGTAACCAGTATTCTTTCCTATCCTAAAATCTAAATTGTTATCATGTGATTCATCATAACCTATATCTAAATTATCTTTCCACAAATAAACTCTGTTCTTTTTGTATTGATCTGCATCTCTCTTTATTTTTTTACTTTTCTTATTGTATATAACCTGTGCCTTTTTGTCAGCTTGACTAAATTGTTTTTCATATAATTTCTCCCACTGTGGGAACATCAAATCCTTAAGAATAATGTTGTTCAATTTCTCAACATCTTCTATCAGTTTGCATAACTTATCATCATTTTTCTTAATGAGCAATTTCATGAAGTCAAAGCCAAATCTATTAAATAACATATTAAATTCAATTTTAGCCTGTTCATCTAAAAGCACACCCATGGGTACCTTGAAAAATCGCAATCCCATAGGTACTATATTTAAAGCAATACATGTATTCAAATATGCGTTGTCAATTTTAAAACCTTTAATGGCAGTTAACGTTTTACCTGAAACAAAAATAATTTCCTTCAAAGTTCCCTGCGCTGTTAAAGACTGCCTTCTAGTGTGTGTTTTAGTCTGATTATTATCATTGTCCTCATTAAAATCAAAGTCTTTTGACAAAAAGCAGTCTAACTGATTGACACCATGTCCCACACAAAAATGTACTGTATAGGCACATATATAACACATGATAGTACACATTTATTTAAATTTGGGATCATTTATCAGATTAGAGTTGACCCACCGGGGGTAATTTAAAAGCTCAGTTAAGCAAAAAGGAAATAATTTGGCAAATACTGACAGATTCTGCTAGAGAACCTGGTCTTAACAAATACATCACAATTAAACCCATTTTACAGTTGCGTTAATATTGTAGTTAGTTAGACTATAGTAGTTACATATGTATAGTATGATGGGACTTTTGTTATATTGATTTTCATACACAACAGTTTATATTAAATTTGTATATAGTTACTATAAATTCATTTACAATGTATTAACCTGTGCCAAATAATATCATAAGTAAACTACAATGTATGGTTGCTTAATAACTTCACACAGTTTTGTTAGGTAGTAGTATTTGAATATGACAATGCTACGGATTATATATAGATTATTTAATAAGTTTATTATGTTAGCTCATAAGCTTGTATGAAGTTTTTTGATTATATTTTTAATGATACTATGTATCTTTAAATTTTTGTAACTGGTGGAATTGGCGCCAAAAAGTTTTTAAATAACAGACTACGATCAATGTAAAACATTCTGATGAAGTCCACTTTAATGTGGATGAAAGCGCGTAATCATTGTTTTATTTGTGCTTCTTGGTCTATTAAAGAAGAGATTTTATCTTGGGCACTGAGTTTCATTGTATCGTGCATCCATTACGACATTGGTTTTCAGTTTATTTTGTGAATTTCTGTAGTTAGCAGCTGATACCGTGAGTTCAATTTATTTGGAGCTGTCATGGCTCCATTCTGTAGTTTGCAGAAATATTCTCAGTTACTAACCGAGTACATTTCTGCAGATTACACTAGTCCTGCATGGCCGTCTGCCAGCTTCCTGGATCACAGATTCACCTAATTTGCATGTTTTTCACCTGCAAATGGGGCAATTTGCACACAGGAGCTGTGTCCGTGCAGGACTAGTGCAGGAGTGCTCGTGCACATCCTGGGAGCTTGTTCCTGGATCTCATGACGGCCATATTGCCTCCAACAGCTCCTGCACTATTCTTGCACACTGTGCAGAGCTTGTTGAATCCCGGTGTTTATGTAAGTCTTATTGTTACCTTGGAGCTTTTCTCCCCAGGCCTTCACTGAAAATGGGCTTATTTTGGTCCAGTGGACTTTCCCGGTAAACAAATGCCAATAATTAAATAAATAAATAATAAATAGATCTAAATAAAGTTCTATTTTTTCCTGTGGAAGAAAATCTTGTTGAACTGAGGTGTCTACTTGACATCCCAGGAACACAATCATGCATGATGGAGTCAAGAAAGACTTTTGAATGTTCTGTTGGAATCCCACCTTGTGCAAGAGATCTCTCACTCAAGACAGACAGATTCCTCATATTTTGAAAAATACACTGCCATAAAAGCAAGTTTTCTAAATACATAAAAATGTAGATAGCTTGTAGCCTGCAATGAGCTATAACTGGAGCTAGACACTTTGGAAACAATCTTGGTGTAGTGGATAATCCAAAGAGTAAGGCAGCTAACTGATAATGTGATCCATACACACAAAATCATAAGAAATGCCTGAAGTCTGGATGAATAGGAATGTAACGATAAACATCTTTTAAGTCTAATGTTACCAGGAAACATGAAAGAGAAAGGAGAGGCAACAGGTTGTGAAGGGACTTCATTTTTAATCTGGGCAGTATCACAAATAGGTTTAGGAAAGAAAGATCCAGAACTGGTCATCAAAGTGTTTTCTTTCTTTGGGACTTGGAACATTCTTGAATAAAACCCTTCCCTACCTGGCAAGAAGGAACTAGTTCTATAATTCCTTGGAACAGCATGTGATGAAGAACAAGTGAAAGCAAAACAGTCTGATCTGCAGAATGAAGAATGACTCCCTGGAAAGGGGGAATTTCCTCCTAGTGCCATCTATAACCTCTGACAAATGATTTTCAGAACCCATCTGAAACAATCTATTGCCAAAGAGAAAAATGGAGATTCAGTCTTTCTGAAAGAGAAAGGGGCCAGGGAGGGAGGGACTCACAAGCTCTTTTGAATAGTCACTCCAACTTGTTGGAGTGTTCTTGGTTTCAGGAGGTCTTTGTGGAACCTCCTTGCCACATCTTCTTAAACTTCTGTTTATCTGAAATCTGTTGAGTCTGTTTATTCTGTTTTTTGACAAAAGTGGACGAGGAGAAAGAAAATCTCTTGTACAATTTAGAAATGGAGGCTGAAAAATCTTAAGAGATTCCCTGGATCGGCCTCCCCCTTTCATCACACTTTTCTTCACCTCTGCAGCAGAGGGGCCAAACACTAAATTTCTGTCCAATGGGAAGTTTGAAATCTCATTTTTAACATCATCCAGAAGGTTCTGAGAATACAGCAAAGCAAATCTCCTTAAAACCATATCAGTGGCCGTAGTCCTGTAAGAAGTATCAACAGAGTCATACACACACTGCAAACAATGAGTAGTGACCCGTGCAATAGAAGAAACCAAGTTATTTAAAGCAGATTGTTTTCACAAGAAGAAACTGTAGATAAAACATTCCTCATACTTTCACAAGGGTCTACTTCACGATGTCGAAAGCTGACAATATCGAAGCTGATATTGTTGGCAGCACAACATCAAAAGTGCAGAACATTGTGCAGGTAAACGGAAATCTCTGTAGGGGGAGATTTCCATTTACCTCAATGTGGTGTGGTCTCGGAGTAAGTAGGGGGGTGTGGGGGGTGCAGGGGGGCTTGCCCCCTTGCCTACACTAGTTATTTTTTTTTGCTCAGCACTTGTTCAGAACTTGTTGTAAGCACTAAATGAACTACAAATTATTACAGCACTCACCCTTCCTCATTTCCTTGAGGAAAACAGTTTTGTTACTTACTTTCCTTACTTGTTTAGAGAAGCACAGCTCTTGTACTTGCTTTCTTCACTTGTCTAGAGGAAAATATTTTTTTATTCAGGCATGTCCAAGGGTCAGCTCCCAGTGTTCTCTCCTGTCTATCTGATGAATCTGGACATCTTGGGGCAATGTAGCAATTGCCTCAAGTACACAGACAACCCTCTCCTCCTACCACCCAACACTACAACCTGTGAGAGATGCACTTATCTAGCCAAACTGGAGGTATAGCTCTCTCCAACCAAGACTGAACTTGATAGTCAAGAGTAGAAGGTAAACAATTGCACCATGCCACACTCATCACATAGTCCCACTAAACATACACTAGCAAAATCCACACATAGAAACACAAAAAAAATTACGGAGGCTCTCAATAATAATCTGCTCAAGCAACAGAGACCTCCAAAGCAGAAACATAAGCAACCTCCCACCACCAACACAACCCAAATGACACATAGCCCACAGACTTAGTGTGCCACTCAACCACAGCCCATAAGGCAAAACAGCGTACCCAATACACTAGTCATAGGTGACTCTATAGTCAGGCACACTGATGTCCCACTCACCAGGCTAAACAAGGAGAAGGTCACTGTCAGCTGCCTGTTGGGTGCCAGGATCCGCCACATAACCCATGCACTCAGGTCACTCCACAACAAGTACAAATATGACTCTGTGATTGCCCATGTTGGTGTGAATGACCTGAGACGTACCTCCCTGGACTACATGAAAAGAGACATGGAAGAACTCTCCGATCTTGTAGCCCAGGTGGGTATGACCCTAGCCCTGAGTAGCATCCTGCCATCGCCCAGAATGATACCACAATACAAGGACAAAATGAGTGACTTCAACAATTGGCTAAGATTCTGATGTCATTCTAAGGGGATCCAGTATCTGTCTGCCTGGGATGACATGGTCGACAGACCATGATGCTTTGGCAGAGATGGCCTGTACCTGTCACCCCTGGGATTCCAGATACTGGCAAAGGCTCTTGCCACCCCTATAGTGTCTTTTTTAGGCAAGGTTCAAATGACAAATTCATCACCATAACAGGAACAGGCATGCAAAACCTGAGGGTAATGCTACTCAATGCTAGAAGTCTAAATCTCAAAATGCACTCACTCGAGGCACTCCATAAAATGGAGAACATCGTTGTCTGTGCAGTGACTGAGACCTGGTTCAAGGCTGCAGAGAGCACCCCTGCATTACCAGGCTATAACTCATACCACAGTTTTCGGCCATCTAACCTGGACCGGAACACCAAAGGTGGAGGTGTATCCATATTCATAAAGGATATCCACATCTCCAGGCTAGTTGCTCAGCATAATACAGCCAAGGTTATCCAAGTGCAACTAACTCTGGGCAAAACTGCAATCCAAATTGTAGCTTGCTACAGATCCCCCACCATGCCCCAGGATTCCCACTCCTCTTTTCTTGATATACTGGAAAATATTAGGGTTCAACCAAACAACCTAATATTGGGCGATTTCAACTACCCCACCATTAACTGGGAAAACTACTCATGTACCAACTCCTTCACTCAGTGCCCCCACCATGCCCCAGGATTCCCACTCCTCTTTTCTTGATATACTGGAAAATATTAGGGTTCAACCAAACAACCTAATTTTGGGCGATTTCAACTACCCCACCATTAACTGGGAAAACTACTCATGTACCAACTCCTTCACTCAGTGCTTTCTGGAATTCATAAATTCCAGTGCCCTGGATCAACTTATCCACACCCCCACCAGGGGCGACAATATCCTAGACCTAGTCATTACCAGCATGAGTGACTGGTGTTCCACACCTGAAGTCAACTCCTCAAGCTCAATGCCAAAAAGTGCATTGTTATCCCCTTTGGTAAAAACTCTGTACCCATGAACTACCACATAGGCAGAAGTCTTCTTAACACCGAATGTGTGATAACAGACCTTGGGACCCAGGTGTACAGTAGTCTCTCCTTTGATAATCACATTGCCACAGTAGTCAGAAAATCCTTCTACATGGTACACCTCATCAGAAAAGGGTTCTCATCCAGGAAAAAAGAGGTCATTGTTCCCCTCTACTCGACACTCATTAGACCCATTATAGAGTACAATGCCCCTTTTGGAATGTACCTCACAAGACATCTGCAGCAGCTGGATAGGCCACAGAAGTACTTCACAAAGAGAATTACTGACCTCAAACAGATGCCCTACACTGATTGTCTCAAAAAACTCCAGCATTACTCTGTAGCATATCACCTACTCTGAGGTGATCTCCGCTTAACATATAAAGCTATGTCAAACCCAGAGCAGTTGGACATGCTACACCTAAAGAAATCCCAATCCCTCTGAGCTACACGCTCTAGGGACCTAAACCTTGTCACCACAATAAACAGGACTTGCTGGAGGTATAGATTCCTGTCCCAGATACTTCCCATACTCTGGAACAGGCTACTCATCTATGTCAAGCAAAGTTCCTCATTAATACTCTTCAAGAAAAATCTTGATGAGTGGATGGGAAATAGGAAATACACCCCGGGGATCATTTCTGTGGCTCTGTTCAACAGGGGCACAGGGCATTAACATTCTTGGGTTGGCATAAGCCAGAGAACTTTGTTGGCTAAGCTTACTTAGGTCCTTGGACCAATAGCCTAGTACCTACCTATGAACCTATGAACCTATAAAATGCTAGATTTGATGACAGATATGTGGGTCATTTGTTAAGCGTGCATCAAAACTGCAGTTTTTTGAAAATTTAACGAGATGATCCTTTGTGGTGACTGTCCAGTTAAGCTACTTTTTTATTTTTTTTTAAAACATGAGATGATATAAAAAAGAAATTATGTACTCGCCATAACGTTCCATGTTTGTTGTCCTTGATCTCACCTTCCTTCTTGTTGGTTGGGTTCGGAGCCAATCCTCGGCTCTGACTCAGCCGCATTCTAAAGCTAGAGCTTCCACTGGCTCAAGGCTAGACCCTATCCCATCATGCCTAGCGAGAGTTACCCAGATCCCGTTTGTGATAACCCATAAGGCTAGACTATAATATGCAGATGTATAATCTATAGGCATATATAAATGTATGTGTATGTATATATATATATATATATATATATATATATATATATATATATATATATATATATATATATATATATATATATACATACACACACACACACATATATATATATATATATATATATATATACATATATATATATATATATATATATATATATATATATATATATATATATAAATATATATATATATATATATATATATAAAAACCCACCAAGTCATTAGTAGGACTCTTAGTCTACCCAATTCATAAGGCAGGAATGGAATCAAGGCCTATATAGCCAAAAGATGGATAATTCCTATCAATCATCCAGGAGGGGGAAGGAGGGTGGGATGCAAGAAGGAAGGTGAGATCAAGGACAACAAACATGGACTTATGGTGAGTACATAACTTCTTTATGTTATGTTGTCCCTATCTCGCTTTTCTTCTTGTTGGTTGGGACCGCATCCCCAGCACCTTCTTCTTGGGTGGCTCAATGGAATAGAGTCTTCAGAACAGTGGAACCAAAGGATGCCCTGTTCTGGAATGCCACATCTACGTTGTAATGAGTGATGAAGGTATGGGGATTAACCCACGTAGCTGTCGCACAAATTGAGTCTAAAGGCAGCCTGGCCTGAAAGGCAGTAGAGGTAGATAAGGCCCTAGTTGAGTGTCCTCAAATCCTACCTGGCAGCTGTTTGTTCTGTGAGTTATAGACGTAAGTGATGGTGTCTGAAAGCCATTTTGATAAAGTTACTTTTGAGACTGAAGTTCCTTTTCTATTCTGTGCAAAGGATACAAACAATTGGTCAGATTTCCTGAATTCCTGAGTCCTGTGCAAGTAAAACGTAACTGCCTATGAACATCCAGTTGTTGGAGTTTATACTCTGCCTTGTTGCCATGATCCAGGAAAAATGCAGGTAGTTCTATTGAATGGTTCAAATTGAACTCTGAGCAAACTTTTGGTAGGAAGGAGGGTTTGGTTCTGAGAGAAACCCTATCTTTGTGGAAAATTAAATAAGGGGGACGAATTGAATAGAGCTTGTATTTCTGATACCCTCCTAGCTGAGGTAATGGCAGTCAAGAAAATAGTTTTCTAAGTCAAAAATTTTAGAGAACAAATATTAGCCAGTTTGAACGGAGGAAGAATCAAGGTAGCTAGAACTAAATTTAGATCCCAAGGAGGAGGTGTTTCTCTTATTGGGGGTCTCAAAAAGGATAGTACCCTTTAGAAAAGCTTTGCATAGAATGTGGGACATAACGTTGGAACCCATTTCTCCCACATGAAAGTTGGAAATAACAGCCAGCTGAACTCAGATAATTGCTGCTGCTGTTCCTTGGTTAAAGGTTTCAGTGAGAAATTCGAGGATCTTTGAAAGAGGTGCAGTAATAGGATCAATACTATTTTTGGCTGCCCAAAAAGAGAACTGTTTCCATTTGCTAGTATAAAGTTTTCTTGTTGAAGATTTGTGAGAGGAAATTAGAGTATGCTGTACTGCAGGGGAGATGTCTGGAAGCCTGGCTAAGACGGGAAGTGAAAGAACCAAGCTTTCAGCTTCAGGGTCTGTAAGGAAGGGTGGAGTGTGCCTGACTGATGCATCAGCAGATCTGGAACTGGGTCCAGGATCCATTACTCCTTCTGAAGATGGGGCCATAGAAACGGGAACCAGATTTGATGAGGCCAGTAAGTGGCAATGAGTATTAGCTTGCAACCCAATGATCTTGCTTTCTGAAGAACCTTGGGTATCAGAGGGGATGGGAGAAAGGCATACAGAAGTCCCAGGGGCCAATCGTGAACAAGTGCATCCCTGGATGATTTTCCCAGTGGGGGACTAGGGTGAAATAGCTGCTGCATTTGACATTGATGGAGGTGGCGAAAAGGTCACAGCAAGACTGGCCCCACTTGTGAAAAATCTGGTTCGCAATATCCTGCTTCAGGGACCACTCATGAGGCAAAAGGATAGCCCTGCTTAGCCTGTCCACTATCGCACTGAATTTCCTCAGAATGTGCATCGCAATCAGAAAGCATTGGGAAGACATTGCCCACTGCCACATTCTTAGAGCCTCATGACACAAGGGGTAGGATCTGGTTCCACCTTTCTTGTTGATGTACCATACTATTGACATGCTGTCTGTCTGAATTGCAATTGTCCCTGTGGGTAGAGAGCTGTGTAGTGCCTGCAATGCCAGGAGCACCACTCTCATCTCTAGGACATTGATGTGCAAGTGGTACTCATGCTGATGCCAAGTCCCATGAACAGTCTGTCCCAGATAATGCCCCCCCACCCTATCTGGGAAGCGTCCGTGGTCACTGTGGCCACTGGTTGGGGGACGATGAATGGTCTGCCTATCATCAGCTGCCTAGACTGAAGCCACCATTTTAGGTCCTTCTTGCAGGTCTCCGTGATGAAAATTTTGTGTGACATGGGTAGATCTTGCATGGACCATTGAGCAAACAGAAGCTACTGTAATAACCTCATGTGGAAGCATGCCAAGGGAACTAGTGTTATTGCTGCTGCCATTGAGCCCAGGACTTTTAGAACAAATCTTGCTTAAGTCTTTTTCCTCCCGATTAAGATTGCAACCTGAATTTGAATGGTCGACACCCACTCCTGAGGCAATTTTGCTATCATGTCTTTAGTATCTAAATCTTCCCCTATATATGTAATATATTGACAGGGCAACAAGGCAGACCTTTCGTAGTTTATAGTGATGCCTAGCTGAGAGCAGATGCAGATTGTGGTGTCCCTTGTCTTGGTTAGTCGATGCCCAGTGGTGGTAGTAAGGAGCCAGTTATCTAGATGTGGAAACACCCGGAATCCTAGATGCCGCAGATGAACCATGACTACTACCATGCATTTGGTGAACACCCTGGGGGCTGTGATGAGGCCAAAGGGCAGGGCTCTGAAATGGTAGTGACTGGCTCCAACCAAAAGCATAGAAATCTCCTGGATCACCTGTCCATCTTGATATGTTAGTATGCCCCCTGGAGATTGATGGAACACATCCCATTGTCCTTTCCCAGGAAGGGAAGTATGGACTGCAGTGTCACCATCTGGAACTTTGTCTTCTTGACAGACTTGTTGAGTCTGATGAGATCCAAAATGGGTTTCCAGTCCCCTCTTTTCTTTGGTACTAAAAAGAACCTGGAGTAAGTGCTGGATCTGATTTGGTCTGTGGGGACTTCTTGGTTGATTTGTTTTCTTAGCAACCTTTGAACTTCTGGGGTTGCTTGTTCCTTTAGATTGGGTGGCACATCTGGGATGGATTTTCATTTTCTGGGGAGAGGTGGCATGGAGAAAGGAATACTGTATCCCCTGGATATGACCAACTGTATCCATGTGTCTTCTGTAATATTTTGCCAGGCTTCTGGGTACAGTGACAATCTGCCCCTGACTGCCTCCAGAGGTGGACAGGTGGGCCTCCTTTCAGGAGCACTGGAAGGGCCTACCAGAGAATGTATCTCTGTCACCCTGACTCTGCAGACCCTGTATGCTGCGAGGGTGGCATCTCCCATTATTATTCCCCCCTGCCCCTTGGGGAAAAAAATCACCATGTGTGTCAGGCAAATCTCCCTGGGATTTCTGGAACCACATTTTTCTGCCTTTTTGACCTTAGGGATAAGGTCTAGTAGGCACACAAAAACATACTCCCATGGCAGAGAGAGTCTTGCCATCCTGCTCACACCTGGTGATAGTCTCTTTTACCTTGGGCCCGAACAACGAGTCATCAAAAGGGGCATTGGTAAAGGAGGAGTTCAAGGGCTCTGCAAACTGACAAAGATGCATCCAGGAATGTCTCCATAAGGCGACTCCTGTGCCTGCTGCCCTGCTCGCTCCATCGGCAGCATAGGAAATAAGCTACATGCAGGAGTTAACTACAGAAGATAAGCTTGCAAGCTGAGAAGCAGTTCTGTCTGTAGCTCCCACAGCTGTAGGATCCTGTAGGGTATCTCCTAGCTCTTTTAGGAGATTCCTCTGGAGACAGGTGAAATGAGATAAATAATTCAGTGACCTAAGGATAAAGGCCACTGAAGAAAAGACATGCTTCCCATATCTGCCCATTGTATGGGATTCTTTGTTAGGCGGATGGACAGAAGTAGACGTTTCTGCTAATTCCTTCTTTGTGGCCATTGCCACCACCATAACATCAACTGGCATGCCCAAAGTTTTGTCATCTGGTGCAGTTATTAACTTATTGGGCCTCTGCAGAACTGGTTCCATCAATTCCAGGGAGCTCCACGCCTTTCGACTTACTAACCCTAGCAGTGGGTCGAAGGGTGGAGACACCCAAGAGGTGGAGGGTTGGGAACCAAATGCGTCCAGGTACACAGACTCATCTTCAGAAGGGGAAAGAGACTTCCTGAAGGTGACCGTGGGGACTCTTCTGAGTCCTCCAAGTCTGTGTCCAATGTTGGAGTCTCAGAGGAGCCCAAATGCTTCCTATTACATGTCCTTTTCCAAGGGACCTCCTCAGAGGGGTGCTCTGGGGAGGTTTCAGAAGAGGGGAGTCTCCCAATGGGGCATCCTGGAGTATTGGTCCCCTACACTTAAAATGGAGGGGTGGTGAGAAGGAAGACAGTGGCTCCATAGGGGACAGAGTAGCTGAAGCCGAGGGAGGAGCTGTCTGAGAGGACAGCACACTCCTCATCACCTCAAAAGCAACATGATCATGTCCTGAGAGGGTCCCCTGGCTCCACACAGTCAAGAGACCTCTCCTGCACCAAGGGTGATGGCTCCGAGGCTGATGTGGGAGCAGAGCACACCTGTGCCGAAGCTCCAAGAGGGAGAGTAGGGTCAGACAGGGGTCTGATGCTGCTCCCCTCCCCTCGGAGCCAGTGAGGGAATGTCAGTTCCTAGATCCCTCGATAGAAGGCGGTATTGAGGAGATCAGAGTGAATGTTGGAACTGAGAGACCGGTGGTTTTTGGAACCGATGGTTCCACCACAATGACTTCCATGCACTCCGGCTCTGAACTTTAGTGAGTCAAAGGAGGAATAGATGATCTGGGAGGTTGTACAGTTGACTCCACATCCATAAGGGCTGGGGACAATAAGATATTTGTTAGAGCTGACGTCTTGAGTAGCCTCTTCACCACCCTCTCCACATCATCATCTGAAAGTCTCCTGGATGACTGACAGGAGTGGGTGGATGATCGGTGACTGACCGACACAGACTGGAGACATAGGGACTGTGGAGCAGACCGCACTGGTTCCAAAGAAGGAGACCTTGTTCTTTTGTGACTCTTAGATGGTTCCGAGGATACTGATGGAACCACAGGAGAAAAAGTCTTGTCAGACCTGAGAGGTTTCGGATCCGACAAACTGGAAGATTTGTCTTTCTGCTTCAATGGCTCTGAGGTCGGAACCAACAAAGATGTCAGTTTGGAGGATTTGTCTGGTTTTCTTGCCTGATTCTCTTCCACTGATGCATCAAAGGGCCCTTTTAATAAACCTCTCAAAATTAGTTAAATTAGTTTGTTCTTATACTCCTGCAGGTCTCTAGTACTGAATGCATGACAAATGGAACACAAACCCCGCAGGTGTACTGCTCCCAGGCAATAAACACAGCTAGTATGTCCATCAGTCAGGGACATTTTTTGGGAGCAGGACTCGCACTTTTTGAATTTAGAAGGCTTGGATTCTTTGGATGCTTCTTTGGACATATCTGAGTAGTACAAGTAGCAACAAGCACAACAAAACCACAGCTACAAATAGCAAAAAAGGAAGAAATATAACACTCTGCAACAAACAAAAACAATAGCACTATATCTAAATTCTTTTTTTTTTTTTTTTTTTTAACAGAAGGTAACAGAAGATAACGGAAGGCGGAGAACCTCTAAGTTAAATGACAACTCCCCCAACCGAGGAGAGCCTCTAACTTAAATGGCTAACTCCTTAAGCTGAAAAGGGGAGAAGGAGGGAATAAGGGGAAACCCTCTAACTGAAATGGGCCAAAAGTAAAGGGTGAATCCTCTAACTAAAAATAGATTTGTAAGTGGGAGGTAGTAGAACTGAAGGAAAAATGACAGCCTGAACAACAACAACAACCAAACAGAGATAGGTGGAATCCTAAGAATAAACACTAACTACTATTAATCTACAGTAAACTCTTTCCTGAAAAATGTTACGATATTTTAGCAAAAAATAGAAGAAAAAAATCGAAAACTTAGCCTGAGCCAGTTTCCAGCAATCTCAAAGCTTCAAGCGGCAAACGAGATCTGGGTAACTCTCGCTAGGCATGATGGGATAGGGTCTAGCCTTGAACCAGTGGAAGCTCTCAAGCTTTAGAATGCAGCTGAGTCAGAGCCAAAGAATGGCTCTGAACCCAACCAACAAGAAGGAAGGAAGGTGAGATCGGGACAACATAACATCAAATGTTTTCGGGGTATCCTAGTAAGATGGAACTTATGATAATAAATGTGTTTTTTCCATCTTGTTATTACAATTTTCATCAAATGTGTGTAGTGGTGGATCATGGTGTGATGTGTGTGTTAGGAGCTTAAAGGAGTACATAGCTGATATTATATAGACTTAGTTTTCATCCCCAACCTCAAGTGGTGATCCTGATGCATGTCTTGGCCATAAGGCATAAACATTGTTTATTGTTATTATTCTTGTTACACAGGGAAATTATCTTTTATTTATGGTAAGTCACTTGTATTGTCTGTCAGTCTTTGGACAGATCACAGATGTTTTCAGCCAAGAGATAACATAAGGCAGAGGAGAGAACACTTAACAGTTTCATTGTTACTAGGTATCTGTGATTAACTTATCAGTTTGCCATCCATTCCTACTGAAATATTACTAGCTTATCATATTTTTAATGTAACATAGGCAATTTATTTTTCAAGGGCAACAGGCACTTTACTTGTAGATAAAACAATGAAATATAAAGTTGTTTGCTAGCAGCAACCTCTTCATTAGTTACAAATTTCTTTAGTATGGAATTATTTAGATGACTTTTATTTCTGCATAGATTGTGCATATTTACTGATACTGGTGGATTGTAGAAGTTTGAGTAGACTTTTATGATGGAAATGTTCTGAATTGGGAAGTTTTGTCATTATTGGTCATACATTTTGTTTGCTTACTGGAAAAATGTTCAAAACAATAAATTGTGCTCTAACAAGTGTGCTGTATTATACAAGGGATATAATTTAATACAATCAGGAAGGTGTATCAAAGAACACATGTATGTTTCCTGTGCAAGGGGCCTATGATTTGAAAATAGCCCAAAAGTAATCTTTATCTGCCACTGGCCAGATGCATTTCCTTTGAATGTGGGTTTCAATGCTGTTTCAGTGAATGCAAGTTTCAAGGGCTGAGAAGTTTTAATGCTAAGTCTGTTTTCACTGTGAGACTGTATTGCTTTGTTTAGCAGATGTCTGTTAGTGTTTGTGTATAAGATGTAAAATAAAAGTTTTAAATGAAATCCAAATAATCTTTGTAGAAGTAAAGCAGTATGCACATTTTACTATTTATGGTAAATGGGGTGAAATAGCGAAATAATGGAACATTGGAATGGCTGCAGGGGGAGGGGCATTCGATCATGATTTTCTGATTGGGGAAGGGTGGCAAACTCAGACAGCCCCAGGCTACACCACTGATCAGTAGGCCATGGAGAATGACGTTCGGAGGGCCAAGAGCTATAATATTCTTTTGCTAAGATTAGAATTACAAAAAACACATACTGCAAGTCACCCAAAACAAAATCCTAAGGTTTTTCATCTTCTCCCTTCCTAATGAGCATAATTGCTACACATTTAAAAAAAATGGTTACCATTTACTACAGTGTCTGGGGGTCCATATTTTGATTGGCTGTTCATCAGTTTGCATTTAAAATTTGATATCCCACAATTCCACTGGAGTGGGCAGGGTTACATTATTATATATGCAAATTTTATGTTAATCAGCGTGAAGATTTGTACCTATATTTCATGGGCCTTTGTCCAGATTTGTGATGTTTCCAGGTTGAGAGGTATGACGAAAGTAGTAAAACATCAGTAAAAATAAGAAAATGTAATTTTTTTTTCTCCAAAAGGGAACTTATCTATCCAACTCAGAAAAACATAAGCAGACTGTCGATCCTCAATAGCCCTAGAGGAGTATACTCTTCACTGGCAATAAAGCTCTGAAGGTCCTCATGCACAAAACTTGTCTTTTAGTAAGCTCATCTTGAGCTTCTTAACAGTTTGGGTGCAAGGAAGGTGCCCTGAAGTTTTGGAAGCTGGATGGCTGTAATGCCCTTGGCAGGATATAACCCATATAGCTAAGGCTACTGCAGCAGTGATCAATATGAAGAACATAAGTATGCCTTACTCCTACCACCTTAAAAAAAAATCATGTCTGGCGATACAGTGAATCTGGGCTATAAGGCTTTAATGATGTCCAGTGGCAATAAAAGAACTAGAGAGTAAGGCATTAATTAAAGGTATCATAGACTGAATTTTTTGTCAGGAGCCATATATGCAGCATTGTGCATCCAAAACTAAAATGTATATGCACAGTCTTTTTCTATATAATTAGCATGACTGACTCTGTTATTACTTACATTTCTGTATTTTTTGGTGAAATGTTTTGTATTTCACCTGGGCTGAACCTGTTCAGAAATGATCAGTGTACTACCCTAGTAAAAATTATAAATAAAATAAAACATAAATGATATGTCTATGCCCTTGTACATTACAGTACCACTCAGTATTGTCTACATAGAAAGTAGCCCCTTCAAGCAGACCATGAAGGAACAACTTTGATAAGTGGTATAGACCAACTAAAGTCATACCTGAATTTATGCTTTCTAGATCCCTGTCCGGATCTCTATCAGTTTACCGAATTAAATTATGACTGAAACTGAAAACAACAAGACGACAACGTTGAAACTTAGAACTATGAACATTCACAAAATTGGAACTTAGAAGACCAAATCAAACACATCCAATCCAGTACTCTTTTACATGTATAAAAAACACACGAGAAATAGATGTCTGTCCCTTTAAACTACACTGTGATTAACGGCAACTGCTATGGCATACACAGAGCACTTTTCACCTGACAACCATTTCAGTAAAATAATAAATATACTGTTCAATTTAACTTCACTACAATTTTTTTTTAGATTTTTGAAGGGGTTCAAGCCCCCCCTACACCCCCAAACCCCCTGCAAATTATATATACCAACTCCAAGATTGTACTACAGTGGGGAAAAGGGTGAATTTCCTGATCTTCACTGTACCGCAATCTCCATTCAAATGCTTCACGGTTTAAAAAAAGTGGTATATAATATTAGCAGCTTTTGTTTCAGTCTTCTAAGTTCGGATTTTGTGAAGGTTCTCTGTTCTAACGTTTCGGTGTTGTTGTCTTGTAATTTTCAGTTTCAATCATATGTTAATTCAGTAAACTGATAGAGCTCCCCCTGTGCATATACCCATTTCATCTTTCAGTTTGTTATGGCAGAGAAAAACAGTCATTATTCTATAGTATCTTAAGGTATTTTCTCATTATGAAATGCATGATAAAAGTACATGTTTGCAAAACAGATGAATGAAGAAAATGAAAGCCATACCACAGTAGAGTCCAAGATACCATAATAGGATATTTGTAACTTATAAAACACAGCAAAGTAGAGACACTTGTAAATACTCAACAAAAAACAAAAAAAGTGTTCACTGGAACCGGCAAACATGCAATGTTATGGACAATAAAGACTCCCTTGTAAAACGAACATAGACACAATATTCTCCAAAAACTTTTTAATTGTGATTAAGCACTTTCGTCCACATAAAACTGGACTTCATCAGAATCAAAATCCATTACATTTGAAGCCTTTATATATATATATATATATATATATATATATATATATATATATATATATATATATATATCTATATATATATATATCCACCCTTATTAATCCAGTCAAGATAATTGCATTAACCAGTAGCAAGCATCTTAAAGGCAAGCTGCCCACAAGTCTAAAAATGTCACAAATTCAAAAAATTCACTGTATAGAAACAACTATAAATACTTTTGTTTCATAAATAAAAACAATAAAATGTTAAAAACGTATGCGTATGTGATTAAAATAGTTCCAGCAGGAACCAATAAACCCTCAAATATAGAATACAAATAAAAATCATAGTTAATAATAGTAAAAAAACCTTACAAATATATTCTAATCCATGAGTTCTAAAACAGGTTGTAGGGAGATATAATAATTTATACCTGGGGGACTAGAGGCATTTAACAATAACTGCCACCTCATCTCTCTTTCTTTTAAAAAAGTTTTTAAATCACCTCTCCTTGGATTGACCATTCATTTTTACAATATAGCAAATTTAAAAGTCTGGCATCCAGAGCTACTGGCCAAGTGTCTATATAGCGCATTATTAGTATTCTGTTTCTTAATTTGATACAGGTGCTCATATATTCTGTTTTTCAATGCCTTGTCAGTTTTTCTTATGTAAAAAATGAACAGGACATACAATTAGCCAAATATATAACTTGCTTTGTTCCACAATTACCATTTTTAAAGTATATTTTAGTCTTGTTAATATTTTCCAACAGTAAATCTCTATGTTCAAATATATATGGACATTGACCACATGAACCACATTTGTGTGTGCCTTGTGATAGCATGTGCTTGATTTTAAATTAGTTTTCAGATTTTCTAAGTTGTTCTTCAAATTAATGCCTGTTTTATAAACAAATGTAGGTGTATTACCCAGGTATTTATAAATTTCAGTATTACTCCTTAAAATATTCCAGTTTCTAGTGAAGACATTTTTGATTTCCTTTATATAATGATTAAATTCAAGTACCATAGTTCTACTAAAACTATTGTCCTTCATAGTGTCTACTGAATGTTCAAGACCTAGACCTAATAAGGGTTTATAAGTTGTGTCTGATTGGCACCTTACATAATTCACCACTTCTTTAAGCAACTCTTGCAGATATCCTCTTTCCAAGAACATTCCTGCCACTTTATCTAACTCCTTGACAACATCATCATATGTTGAAGTCATTCTTGCTCCCCTAATACATTGTCCTTTCAAAATACTCTTTTTTGACTGAATGGATGGCAGCCAGAATATTCGAGATAGGAGTTACTAAAAGTTGGTTTTCGGTAAATATTTGATTTAAACCCTTTACGGGAGTGCAAAATAAAAGTATCTAAATAAGCAATCCTTTCTGAATTCTATGTGTGTGTGAACTTCAACTACGAACTACTACAGTTCAAATATTCCACAAAAGCAGCAATCTTGGTAGTAGTTCCTTTCCAAAGAATAAAAATGTTGTCCAAAAACTGGACATATAACTTTAAATGTTTACTGAACCTACTATTAAGTACATGATTATGTTCCCAATCTGTTAATACTAGGTTTGCAAATATGGGGGCACATGATGCTCCCATAGCAACACCTTTTATTTGTTTAAAATGTTCACCTTCAAAACAGATAAAATTATTATCCAAAATTGTGGTCATGAATTCTAAGATTAAGTCTATGTTGTCCCATTCTAAATTTGAATATTTGACCATACTGTTGTAAAATGATTCCAGCCCTTCATTCTTGGTTATAGAAGTAAATAAATCAATGACGTCTGCAGTCAAAAAAATCAAATCATTTTCCTATAATTCATTTGCCTGCCCTGGAAATCCAAATAATTTGGATTTCCAGGGCAGGCAAATCTTTTTGGTTTTGGTCTTTGTCAAGCTTGCTCATCATCGCTACTTGGTTCCTATAATTCATCCTTAAAGCAACCTAAAAAAATCCCAAGAGTTCTTCAATAAATATTGCACATTAATATAAATATGTTTCAATCAACTATCAATAACTACTCCATATGGGAAGGTTTTAGATTTACGACTGGAAACTATGGGCCAGAAGGGAAGGGGGATGCTTAAATTTTTTTATGGACTTTTGGAATACCAAAAATAGTGGCAATTACCAGGTTCTTAACTTTTAGAAAATTATAGATGTCAATAGAAATCCTCTGGTCTATTAAATATTATTCTAAAGATAAGTCCATTCTACGATGGGCTATATTAATCTCATTAATAGACACAGGTTCATAAGTCCCAGTGTCATTTAAAATATCATACATAGTTTTAAGGTACTCCAACTTGTTGGAACAATTTTAATCACATACACATATGTTTTTAACATTTGATTGATTTTATTTATGAAACAAGTATTTATAACAGTTTCTACACAGTGAATTATATGAATTTGTGACATTTCTAGACTTGTGGATAGCTTGCCCTTTAGATGATTGCTACTGGTTAATGCAATTCTCTTGATTAAGTTAATAAGGGTGGATATATATATATATATATATATATATATATATATATATATATATATATATATATATATATATATATATATATATATAAAGGCTTCACATGTAATGGGTTTTAATTCTGATGACGTCCAGTTTTATGTGGACAAAAGCGCTTAATCACAATTAAAAGTTTTTGGAGAATATTTTGTCTATGTTCGTTTTACAAGGGAGTCTTTATTGTCTATAACATTGCATTCTGCCAGTTCCAGTGAACACTTCTTTTTGATATCTGTAAGTTATTCAACAAATCAGAAATCTCAGAGTTAATATCATGTTGAAATTGTGAGTGTCTGCAGGAGTCCTCCATGTGAAAGTGGTGTGCGAAAGTCTGCATGAACACAGCAAAGCTTAGTACTAGCTCTACATCATGGTATGTCAGACAGGTGTGGACCATTCATGACAGAGTTGGCAGTTCATCATTGTCCCCCCAACCACAAGAACTGGCTCTTTCTGGAGTTCCACTGGCACCACCACGCCCAAGGTCAGATGCAGTGCTGCTACCTAAACGTGACTGATGTCTGCTGGATGTGCTCCCTTCACGGGAGCATGCAGGACATCAATCCCATGGCCTGACACATCTGGGTGTGGACAGTACACTCACTGATGGAACAGTGGAAGTACTGCAACTACGGAAGCATGATTGGACACTGCCACGATGGCTATCAGAAGATGTGGCTGACCTTCGTCCATGAGGACTACGTTCCCCTCTCAGCAGATATTTCATCACAGACACTGCAAGCTCCATGACAGACACCCCAGAGTCCATCACAAACACCCCTCATTCCAATGTTTCATTCATCCAATCCAGTGAATCGGCAACATGGTGGAGACAGTCACACATATCAGCCTGTGCCACATCTACACCTCTGAGTATTTGTTTGGATCATCTTCCTGAACATGCCTGTGCCTCCACAATGGTCCTAAACATATGTTGAGTGACATGGGAAGAGATACCGGCACCAGGTGGAGGAGAGAAAGCAGGCCCCCTCTGAGCACCCCATCAAGCCTCCTGCATGGCACCTCACCCACACTTTGGCTATGGCCAAAGTCAATAGGTACTGAAGCCGTAGTAGCCACCCTCCCTGAGCAGTGTCCTTGTCTTCCACCTGTCCAATATCTGTGGGCTCAGTGGACTAGGTAGACATAGGCCTACAGGCTATGCCCTGGGAAAATGAAGGGGGTGGCTGAATGTCAACCTCTGTGTCAGATTCAAACTCTTCACCCCTGACCATGCCTCAGTTTGGCCACCATCATAATCAGTGTTTGATGAGACACTGACATGAGGTAGCACAGGGCCCACAGTCCTACCGTCATGATCACCTGTGATAAAAAGAAACAAACACAGGAATACATTAATACCTGCACTACTGTGCTGCAATATATGCTAAACAACTAACAGTGTTGCCACTATTACATACAGTACTGCAATATACACTACAGGCCTAAAATGACACATTATGATAGTTCTTTAAATTGATCTGCAGTACTAACATAAATTTATTTGGCTTACAATCTACAAGAGGCATATCTTGCTGGATTACTGACTTTCCTGAAAGAGGTAAGGTAACATCATCACATTTAACATTAAGACAGGGGGGTGATACACGTACTACTCTATATCCACATTACCTCTGCTTCAACAAGAATGTGGGTGACAACACCAAACTAAGCTTATAACTGTAGAAATCTTCAACACCCCCCCATAAAAAAGACATATGACACAGAAGTAACATGTATGTCAATTGTTTTACTATACAATAGGATAAAACTGGTCATATTACAAAGCCTACCTGGAAGCTTCTATTGGGACTCAGAAAGAATGGCGTCCATGCCAAGGACATACTATGGTCCACTCTGCTGTGAGCTCTCATGATGGAGGATATTTGCCAGGAACACTTCATGGAGGTTAAGAGGTGATTCTGTAGCAGGCCTTGCCCTGGTTACCCTTTGGTCTCAGGCAACTCCAGCTGCTCATCTCCATGCAGTGGTAATCATGTTGGTGGCCCTGTGGCGCACCTGTTGATAGGTATGGTTCGGGACGCCCACAGAATTTATGTTGTCAACAATCTACTGCCATAATTGCAGCCTGTGTAATATATTGGGACAACCCCTTCCCAGTAGAAATGTCCCATGCTGACAGAGAGCATCAAGAATTATGTTGTTCTCCACATAAATGAATGGCGGTCTCTGCCTCACTGACATTGCTTGTGTCCTAAAAGACAACAGAATGATAAATCATAAATATGACATAACTACAAAGTAACTGTTTACAGATATAACAGTACAGATATTACCCACTGGAAAAACATAAAACAGTCTACAGATGTGAAATACTAACTACAGGCAGGATGCAAAACAAGGAGAGCAGCAAGAGCAACATGTCCTCGCATGTGCCATAGCAGTAACTCAACTGTGCTCCCCCACAAAACAACAGTCCATTCTAGTTTGTAACATAACAGTAACTCCTCTTTGCTCCCCCACCCACAAAAGACCAGGCAAATGAACCATTGTGCTCATAAAACATCTGTGTAATGCTAAAAGTGCTTTAAAAGGACCTGTCCCTGAAACATTTGTAAATATTTATCACACAGCATTATATTTTCATGTATTGTCAATCATGTGTTCCTCTGAAATGGCTTTACAAACAAGGCCATGCCATCAGTATACTTCTAACTAATGCATATAGATAAAAGTGTAATAACCATTGCCTCACATTACTCATAAATATATTCCAGCATATGCATTATGTAGGTAACAAAATGGGAGCATACCTGCTGGAGTTCAGTACTCCTCAGTAAAGATATTTTGTGAAGAAATATACTTCCATGAAGTCTTGCAAACATGTAGCAAGTGTCCTCACCCTCAGTTTGGCTACCTACACATTTGCCTTTTTATAATTGAGTAGATTATTAATGGATTGCATCTGTCTTGTCCTGTGTTTCAGAGATGCTAATTACAGCATAAGCAGTGGAGGGCTAGATTCCTGTCCCAGAGACTTCCCATACTCTGCATGCTAATCAACCAATCTTGTGGAGCTATTCAACAAGTTATAAAGCATCCATGTAGAATCCATGCTGTTTTTTTCCTGTGGATTTCAAAAGTTGTGGAGTACAGACACAGAAAGTCTACATAGACAGACTGTTAGGAGCACCTGCTGCTGCTTTAATCCATTTGTATGTGCAACAGGCTGCAGGCATGCTGCTGCTGCTGCCAATAGGCCTAGGCCAAGCCAGAGAAGAGTTTTCAGACCACAATGAACGTATCACAACATACACCACATGGACATTGTAGAGTGCTACAGGGTAGACAGGCATACTCTATAGAAGCTCTGTGACCTCTGCTGGCTTCAACTCAGAGATACAGCCTTTATTTCCTCATCACAGTCAGTCCTGAACTAACACTGTGGCAACTGCTGCATTTGCAAGGTAAGTCCTGAACCAATACTGTATTACATAATAATATTACAGCATGTCCTTGTAGTTAATTACTTAGTTCAGTAAGCAAGAAAAGTAGGGAGGTTTGTACATAAATTAATGTAACATGTGACAGAAGATAGTTATTTGACTCGAATGTGTCCATTAGCAAGAAGTAGGCCTCACGCCAGAGATCTGAATGTGATGGCATGACTTATGATGTGCACCATATGTTTGAATTGGAAAATCATTACACAGAAAAGTTAAAAAGTAATGAGACACACTGCAGTTTCTGACTTCACAACCCTCACAAGATCCAACAGACAGGATGCAAACCAAAGAGAACAACAAATAACATATCCTTTGTAGTTCATCTTGCCCCCCCCCCGAAAGGACTGTGTACCCACCCTTGAATGTGCCATAACAGGAAATCATCTTTGCTCCCCCCCCCCACCAAAACAGCAGTCTATGCTTGCTTATGTCATCCATCCTGCCCTTCATTTGATGGCTACAGCATATCATAGTATTCCCAGTTAATATCCTCACACATTTAAGGTAAATGATATAGACTGGCTTACACACTGCATGTCTCTGAGTACTGGTCAGATAATTGATGAATGACCAAGAAACACAGAGTAATAATACAGAGATGTATATTTGCAAGGAATAATCATAACAGGTTGTGTGATCACTAAGTGCACTACATCCAAATATATTAAATATGATAAATGTAGAAATAATAGTTTATGCCTTGATATCAGTGTACATTCATTTGCACTTGGTTGTGTGAGGAATTACTTCATTTCCTTGCTGCAAAGCTGTTAGTTTGGCAAAGATGGATAAGGCACCCATCCTGTTTTCTGAAGGTGCATTGGAGTGTGAGTTGAGATCCAGACCTATGTAGACATATCTCATGTGTACTAACATTTTGTACTGTGTATGTCATAGATTAAGTTTTCTCATTTCAACTATTTCTCAGTTTTTTTTAATTTTATTTTGGGGGACACTGTTTAAGCGATGTGCAGCTTAGTATAAATGTGGTTGGATATGCACATCTGGTTTGCACGTAGAGCAGCAGTGCACAATCTGTTTGAATAGACCAGACAGGTAGCAAAGAGGATCCAGACAGCCACAAATATAAACTGGATGCAGTTCATTAATACTATTGGCCATCATGCAAACACATTGCCTGGCAATGCGCATCCTCGAGCACCATGTTTGCATGATGGTTGGTGATGCACATTTTCAAATATTGCAAAACCAAAAAGTGGGCCCTCTTAGTAAGCACGATACTTGCAATTGGCAGGAAAATGCCATTCTACATTGGTCTTGATCTGTGGTAGGCATGGGAGGCATTCATGGAGAGGTTTTGAGATTCCTTGCTCAAAGATGGGGTGCCCAAGAGTCCAAAGCATTTGTTCAACTCCTAGTTAATAAACATGGGCCCAGGTTATTGCAGAGGGACTATTGTGGCTTGGATTACAAGTCAGAGGCATGGACTAGTCTTGCCCAGGCTTTGACTAGTACACAGACCTCCAGATGAGGAAGAGGGATACTCTTGAACATTCGATCAAGAAATGTAGGACTAGAGGCACCTCACAGATGTGTAAAATGTACAGAGACTACTTGTAAGAGTTAAAATCTGGATATAGTCAAGACTGGCATTCATAATGGTATTCTGTTCTGTTTTTTCCACAGCCATCACAGACCGAGAACTGAATACACAAACCCATGCCGCTAGATTGGCATGGATGCAAAAAGACTGTGGTATGTATGAATCCGAACAGTACTGTCATTTTAGAATTAAAAGTAAAGACACCTTTATTGGTTTATTATACAGTTACATCAAATTGAGCATGCATCTCTCAACTGTAACAGAAAAGCATGTTTGCATTAGTCTGTAGGTCAAAACAACAATTCAGTATAAGAGAGTAGTCAGAGGTTGTGGGTTCAAAAACACTTTCAAAATATACAATACTGTTAATTTTTCATCAGTATTGCAATGTAACTTCATACCTTTTTACCAGTGGCACAAATGGCCTGCCGTAAACTGTAATCAGTATAAGTGGAACATGCATATGTGTAATATATGTGCACATCAAGGACTGCTTGCTGCAATCTGTAGTATAGTGTACATCTGTTATGATCTGGGTAGTTTTAACAGTAAAAAAGTTATTTGTTAGGAGTTGGTAGTCTTAAAAGTAAAGGTAACAGAATAGAGTCAAATAATTGTATTGATGCATTGTATGTCACATATGAAGTTGCTAATGTTCTCCCTTGTTTTTCTCTCACACAACTCTTATCTTCTCCTTTTTTTTTTTTTTTTAATTGGTTGATTTTTGTTTTATTTTTTATTTTAATTTTTCATTTTTTGTTTACCCACAGCACAGTGGGGTAGGCCTACCCCAAGGATCCACCTACCCCAGCTTACCCTGGCTAGGGGACCAAGGCCCAGCACGTCTGAGACACAATCTGGTAGCAGCCGCTCTGCTGCCCCTGCACTACCTGGCCCCTTGGGTAGCTCTGCCCTGCAGGATAGGCCAGTGGTTCCCTTCTGGAGCAGTGGCAGAGTTAATGATTTTATCACCTGAGATGAACTGCCATGGCTGGTGCATAGCATTTTGTGCCATACATTTGGTGCACACCAATGTCAGATGGAGACACTGTTCTCCAACATTGCACTGAATAACACAAGGAGATACAGACATCAGTTACTGCAGCCATTGGTGCAGTGAGGTAAAAGTAATGACAGTCCAGTGGGTGATGATGACTCGAATCTCACTGTCACCCCAGCTTGACATCCATGTGTTCATAATGTCTCCACCCTCACCCCAAACATGGTGTTCATCCACATTTTGTATCCTTCACCATCCCTGTGTCTTGTCTTGTATGTCCTGTCTGTCTGTGACTGCTTCCTCACCTACCCAACCTACCTGCCTCAGACATACCTACGTCACTCCCCCAACATTTCTCCAGAGCTCTCAACCTTCCATCTCCAAAATGAGGAACACTCACCTTCATAATGTGGAACAAATGGGCAAAATGTGGAACACATACTAATGGCTTACTAACAACTTCAACTAGGAAGGTCATAGGATGGTTAAAATATGCTGGTTTTACTTATAAAGAAGACCTTTTAATGAATTAATATGATTAATTTACATTTACTATTGGTATTCACTTAAAAAAATTCCTAACACTGAATATGTGACAGACTCTTTCAATGTGGAACTTTGAACTTTTTAAGATCCCAAATGAGGTACGTTCCTTGTAATGAGGTACACTTGAGAGGTATGCATTCCTCTCTCTCTCTCTCTCTCTCTCTCTCTCTCTCAAAAAAAAAAAAGACACCTGTCCCAAAAAATATTGCCCCATACATATCTCTCCATTTCACACACTTGTCATTTTGACACACTTGATTTGATCCAATTGGCTATACAACATGATTGTCTTGTGGTCACCCCTCTGTCTGAGGTTGATACTGCAAATTCAGCTAATATTCTGCACATCTGAACATATTTTACTGTTGAAGAAATGCGTAGCTATAGTTGATTCCTACATCCCTCATACACATTCCTGCCTCTGTTCACTTTGCTCTTTCCCCTGCTTACTCCCCATTTCACCATTTCCCTATCTTTCCCATGTCTTTTCTTTAAAGCATAATTGTACATGTGGCTATGGAAAAAAGCAGCTATAAGTGTTATATACAGCTGCATTGGAAACCAGTACCACCTAGCCATATTTTAGCGACTCCATGCCAGCTATCACACTTTAGAATTTGGATTTACACGTACAAGTATTTGAAACTGTTGCATACACCTGGATTCGAACTCACTGGCATCTGACTCCAAAAATGAATGGATCAGTGCATTAACATATGGTGCTACAGACTCAGTTGCATAGCAAGTACAGATTCTTAGTTTTAGCACTTGAATTTGCTTATTTGTGCTCAGCACTTGTTCAGAACTTGTTGTTAGCACTAAATAAGTTACAAATTACTACAGCACTCAAAACAGTTTTTGTACTTGCTTTCCTCACTTGCTAAGAGAAAAACAGCTCTTATACTCACTTTCCTCATTTGTGTAGAGGAAAGTATTTTTTATTCAGGCATGTCCAAGGGTCAGCTCCCAGTGTTCTCTCCTGTCTATCTGATGAATCTGGGCATCTTGGGGCAATGTAGCAATTGGCTCATGTACACAGACAGCCCTCTCCTCCTACCACCCAACACCACAGCCTGTGAGAGATCCACTTACCTAGCCAAACTGGAGGTAAAGCTCACTCCAACCAAGACTGAACTTGACAGTCAAGAGGAGAAGGTGAACACTTGCACCACACCACACTCATCACATTGTCCCACTAAACATACACCACCAAAATCCACACATAGAAAGATAAAAATATTCACAGAGGCTCTCAATAATAATCTGCTCAAGCAACAGAAACCTCCAAAGCCGAAACGCAAGCAACCTCCACCTCCCAACACAACCCAAATGACACATAGCCCACAGACTCAGTGTGCCAATAAACCACAGCCCATAAGGCAAAACAACATACCCAACACACTATTCATAGGTGACTCTATAATCAGGCACACTGATGTCCCACTCACCAGGCTAAAAAAGAAGGTTACTGTCAGCTGCCTGTTGGGTGCCAGGATCCACCACATAACCCATGCACTCTGGTCACTCCACAACAAGTACAAATATGACTCTGTTATTGTCCATGTTGGTGTGTATGACCTGAGATGTACTGCCCTGGACTACATGAAAAGAGACATAGAAGAGCTCTTTGATCTTGTAGCCCAGGCAGGTATGACCCTAGCCCTGAGTAGCATCCTGCCATCACCCAGAATGATACCACAGTACAATGACAAAATGATTGACTTCAACAATTGTCTAAGCTTCTGGTGTCATTCTAAGGAGATCCAATATCTGACTGCCTGGGACGACATGGTCGACAGACCACGATGCTTTGGCAGAGATGGCCTTCACATGTCGCCCCTGGGATTTTTGATACTGGCTAAGGGTCTTGCTGCCCCTATAGTGCCTTTTTTAGGCAAGGTTCAAATGACAAATTCACCACTGTAACAGAAACAGGCAAGCAAAAACTGAGGGTAATGTTACACAATGCTAGAAGTCTAAATCTCAAAATGCACTCACTCGAGGCACTCCTTAAAATGGAGAACATTGATATCTGTGCAGTGACTAAAACCTGGTTCAAGGCTCTAGAGAGCACCCCTGCATTACCAGGCTATAACTCATAACACACGTTTTGGCCATCTAACCTGGACCAGAATACCAAAGGCGGAGGTATGTCCATATTCATTAAGGATATCCACACCTCCAGGCTAGTTGCGCAGCATAATGCAGCCGAGGTTATCCAAGTGCAACTAACTCTGGGGAAAACTGCAATCCAAACTGTAACTTGCTACAGATCCCCCACCATGCTCCAGGATTCCCACTCCTCTTTTCTTGATATACTGGAAAATATTAGGGTTCAACCAAACACCCTAATAATGGGCGATTTCTACTACCCCACCATTAACTGGGAAAACTACTCATGTACCAACTCCTTCACTCAACGCTTTCTGGAATTCATAAATTCCGATGCCCTGGATCAACTTATCCACAACCCCACCAGGGCAACAATATCCTAGACCTAGTCATTACCAACATGAGTGACCGGTGTTCCACACCTGAAGTCAAATCCTCGTTGGTCAGATCCAAACATAAGCTAATCACCCTAGATATCCACATCCCGCCCCCACCCACCATTAAGGAAACCACGGTAAAAAATTTCTCCAAAGCCAACTTCATGCTTCTTAAGACAGAAGTGGCGAACTTCATGACACCGATGCAGATGGACAATACATTTATGACTACTGAATCCTACACAAATGCACTCTATAAGCACTTACACAAGTGCATGGATCGTGCTATCCCAAACAGAACCAAGATGCTATCCTCCAAAAAAAAAAGGAAGCCAATCTGGTGGTCCCCTGCCATAAATAAACTCTACAACAGAAGGAAGAAACTGTTGCAAAAGAGAGTAAAATCCCGTAAGTGGAGGAGCTCCCTGGTCAGCCTCAGTAAGAAGCTGAGATCCCTTATAAGATCCTCCAAAGCTATCTATGAAAATAAAATCACCACTGATTCTAAGGACAACCACAAAGCATTCTATAGCTATGTCAAGAATCTCAATGGCAACACCCAGATCTGCTCTGAGTTACAGCACAATGGCATGAAAATTACAGAACCAACTGATATTGCCAACATCCTGGCAGATAGGTTCAGTGCTAACTTTACCCTCTCTCACCCCCTAAAGGGCCCATATCTATACAGGAAGAATGCAGAGTCCCTGTAATCACATCTATGCAGGTAAAAGCTGCACTCTCTAAAACCAAAAACAAATCATCCATGAGACCACACAACATCCCAGGCTGTGTTTTACACGAACTTCAGAATGAACTGGCTCCCCACCTAAGCACCGTGTTCAGTAATAGTCTCATGTCAGCCTTTGTGCCTACTGAATGGTGCACAGCAACAGTTATCCCACTCCACAAAGGGGGAGCCACCACTGATCCTGGAAACTATCGCCCTATGAGCCTGACGAGCCTGGTCTGCAAGGCCATGGAATGTATCATCATGGAACTCATAAACAAAGACATCGGTAACCTCCAAACTCGGGACCCCACCCAGTTTGGGTTTGTGAAAGGCAGATCATGCCTTCTGAACCTGATCGACTTCTTTGAGGCAGTCACCAAAGCTGTAGATGAGGGTAAGGTAGTTCACACAGCCTATCTTGACCTCGCCATAGCATTGAACACCATCCCCCATTCTTGAATTATAGCTAAACTCACTAAACCAGGTATAAATCCCGATGCCACAAGATGGGTTGCCAACTGGTTCACTGACAGAACCCACACTGTAAAAGTGGCAGACTCCAAATCTGACTTCAAACCAGTGACAAGTGGAGTACCACAGGGTTCAGTCCTGGGACCTCTCCTGTTTGGTATCTACTTCATTGATGTACAGGCTAACACAGAAGTCCTCTGGCTAATGAAGTTTTCAGAAAACTGCAAACTAGGAGCCATAGTCGTGTCCCCAAATGATGTGGACATCCTACAGAAGGGCCTCACTGAGACAGATGCCTGGTGTCAGAGGCATAGCCTCAAGCTCAATGCCAAAAAGTGCATTGTCAACCCCTTTGGTAAAAACTCTGTACCCATGAACTATCACATAAGCGGCTGTTTACTTAATGCCAAATGTGTGATAAGAGACCTTGGGACCCAGGTGGACAGTAGTCTCTCCCTTGATAATCACATCACCACAGTAGTCAGGAAATCCTTCTATGTGGAATACCTCATCACGAAAGAGTCCTCATCCAGGAAAAAAGAGGTCATTGTTCCCCTCTACTCGGCACGCATTAGACCCATTATAGAGTACAACGCCAATTTTGGAATATACCTCAAAAGACATCTGCAGCAGGTGGAAAGGCCACAGAAGTACTTCACAAAGAGGACTACTGGCCTCAAACAGATTCCCTACACTGACCGTCTCAAAAAACTCCAGCTTTAATCTGTAGCATATCACCTACTCTGAGGAGATCTCTGCCTAACATATAAAGCTATGTTAAACCCAGAGCTGTTGGACATGCTACACCTAAAGAAATCCCAATCCCCCCGAGCTACATGCTTTAAGGACCTAAACCTTGTCACCACAATAAACAGAACATGCTGGAGGGATAGATTCCTGTCCCAGAGACTTCCTATACTCTGGAACAAGCTACCCATCTATGTCAAGTAAGGTTCCTCATTAGCACTCTTCAAGAAAAATCTTGATGAGTGGATGGGAAATAGGAAATACACCCAGGGAATTACTTCTGTCACTCTGCTCCACAGGGGCACAGGAAATTAACTTTCTTGGATGGCATAAGCCAGGGAACCTAGTTGGCTAGGCTTACCTAGGCCCTTCGGCCGATAGCCTAGTACCTACCTATGAACCTAGGAATACCAAATGGCAGACTTAACTGTTGTTGCATACACCTGATACTTAACTGACTCTCTGGCTGCAGGTATTAACTGACTTAATGCAGTGATACATTCCTGTTTGGGGCCAGATAGTACTGGTTCTGAATACAGTGGTAGCTAATACATTGAACTGCTTTTGTATTAGCATTGCTTAATGATGTGGTGTGCAATGTGCACCATTACGCACTATCACGCACTAATGCTTTACAAACCTAAACTGGTATTGTGCAATAATGCTTTATACAACTTTATTGGGGATCACACAATGATGCTTCATACAAAATAAATGGGGTATATATGGCATTGGTGATATGTAGAGAAAGCACGGAAGAGTACAAGGGAAATTCTTGTTTAACTGTGTCATTTACTACTGATTGTATAAAATACATCTGCTACCTAACTGACTCTGTGGCAGCATGTGTTAAGGCATTGTTGGTGGAGTTAGATGATACTGGGTTCGAATATGGGTATAAGTAGTAATTTTTCAAGTGTGTATGATACTTTTAGATACATTTACTTATTTTATTGCTGTTCACCGTTGCTTCACCTTGGTGTGCAATGCCCACCATTGTGCACTTATGTTTTGAGGAAAAGAAAAGGGGAAGATAGGAAAGTAGTGAAGTGGGGAGCATGCAGAGGAAAAACAAAGTGAAAGGAGGGCAGGAATGTTCAGGAGGGATGTAGGAAAGAGCCATAGCTATCCATTTCTTCAACAGTAAAACATGATCATATATGCAACATGTTAGCTGAATTTGGATTGTCACCTCTAGAGAGAGGGGTGACCACAACACAATCATGTTGTATAGCCAATTGGATTGAATCAAGGGTGTCAAGAAGACATGTGTACAAAATGGAAAATTATGTATGGGATGAATTGTTTGTTGGGACAGGTGCCTTTTTTCATTTTTTTTTTCCAGATTGAGAGGAATGTTGGGGAAGGGACATAGGTATGCCTGGGTCAGGTAAGTTGGGTAGGTGAGGAAGCAATGGCAGACAGACAGGACATACAAGACAAGACACAGTGATGCTGAAAGGCACAAAAGATGGGTGAACACCATGGTTGGGGAGAGGGTGGGGAATTCAAGGTCCCATGCAAGTCAAGCTGGGTGACAATGAAAATCCAATCCTCATCCAGTGGACTATCATCGCTGTCACCTCACTGCACCACTGGCTGTAGTACCCAACATCTGCATCTCCTACAGGTATTCTGAATCAGGCTGGAGATCAGGCACTCCATCTGGCATAGGTGTGCACCCACAGTATGGCGCACAATCCTACGCACCATCCCTGGCAGTTCTTCTTAGGTGATGAAGTTACCACCTCTGCCTATCTTCTGGGGCAGAACTACCTGAGGGGGTCAGGTCATGCAGGGGCAGCAGAAGGGGTGGTGCCAGGTCACACACCAGATGTGCTGGCAGCTATGCTATAGCCGGTGTAGTGGGGGCAGGAGGATCCTGTGGGATAGGCCTACCCCTCTGTGCTGTAGGAAAAAAAAAACAACAAATTAAAAAAAAAAAAAGACAGAGAGAGAAGATAAGGGTTGGGGTGAGAGAAAAAAAGGGAGAACATTAGTAACCTCATATTTGACATACAAAGCATTGATACAATTATTGTACTCTATTCTGTTACCTTTACTTTTAACACAACAAACTCCTAACAAATTTCTTTATTAATTGCAAAACTACCCAGGTCAGAACAGAGGCACGCTATAGTACAGACTACAGCCAGCAATCCTTGATGTGTGCATATATTGCACATATGCGTGTTCCAGTTATATTGATTACAGTTTAGAGCAGGCCATTTGTGCCACTGGTATAGAGGTCTGAAGTTACATTGCAATAATGATGAAAACCTAACAGTATTGTATATTTGGGAAATGTGTTTTTTCAACCCTCAACCACTGACTGCTCTCTAATACTGTACTGTAAGACTGCTGCATGCATACTTTCCTTTTACAGTTTAGAAATGCATGCTTACTATTATTTGAGAATATGGAACTGTTGCTTTGTGCTACAGACTAAGGCATGCATACTTTCTTTTACAGTTGAAATATGCATGCTCAATTTGATGCAACTGTATTAAATTCCAACTAAGCCATCCTTAACTTTTAATCTACAATAACAGTAATGTTCTGATGCATACATACCACATGCTTCTTGCATCCCTAACAAACACACAGCATGGGACTTCATATTTGATGCTCGCTCTGTGGCAGCTGTGGAAAAAACAGAACAGAACCGAATACCATTATGATACCAGTCTTGACTATATTCAGCTTTTAACTCTTACAATTAGGCACTGTAATTGATATCCTGTACTACATTTCCTGATCCAGTGGTTGAGGGTATCCCACTTTCTCCTCGAGAGGTCATCAAAGTGATGTCAACATTGTTCACCAGTATAGGGGATACCTGTAGCACTAGTCAAAGCCCTGGCAATACTATTCCAGGCTTCAGACTTGTATTCTGAGTCTGAATAGTCCCACTGAAGCAACCAGACCCCATGCTCCTTAACTAGGAGTCCAATAAAGAATTTGGACTCCTGAACACCCCACCTCTGCACTCGGAAGTGCACTCACTCACCAGAAACACCAGACATGTCTACCATAGCTCAAGCCTAATGTAGAATGAGCATTTCTAGCCAACTGCATTTTGTATCCTAATATTTTCCCACCAATTGCACGCATTGCGCTTACTGAGAGTGCGCACCTTTTGGTTTTGCAACATTTGAAAACATTGCGGATCCCTTAGCATCATCCAAACACAGTTATCAAGGATGCACACTGCCAAGCAAGTTGTTTGCGTGATGATAAGAGATGTGCAACAGTGGCAAGCAATGCAATTTCAGGATTATTTGGTATACAGGCACTTGTGTAAATGTGTTCATCAAATGGACCATTTGTATGGTAGTCCTACACTTATAACTGCTGCTACAATATGGTTTGGAAAACAGTTGTGTATGTTGCACTTCATTGCTATAACCTGCCATGTCACAACAGTAAAACAAAGTTTGCACACCCTGTTCTAAACCCCAGACCAACTGCACTTCAGACCTACTCTTAACACCTGCTGTCACAGGATTAGTGACATGATATTCCCTACCTTAGTATCATTGTAAAGTTCTCACTGTTAATCGCACAACGCCCCTTACCGTGTTTGTGTGATGACAAATAGTATTAATCTAATGCATCTATTTTATGTTTGTGACTGCCTGGGTCTTGTCTGCAACCTGGGTGGTCTATTCATCCAATTTGTGCACTAATGTGCAAACCAGATGAGCACATCCAAGCACGTTTGTGCTAAGTGGCACATTGCACATGCACTGACCTCAAAAAAGAAAAAAAAACTGGAGACATAGTTGAAACGAGGAAAAACAATAAATAATCTATGGCAGTGCCCCAAACACATTTTAAAGAAGAAAACTCAAGGGAAGAGCAATTGCTGTGCTGTCCTACAATCTGCTTTCATGGTCAGCAACCTTATAAGGAAATGCTATCCTCATCATACCTGCCATCTGTCCAGATTTTTGCAGAATGTCTAGATGATTGCATCATATTTTTGTGCTATTCCTTGTAAAATTTGTGATTTTCTGGAAAATCAATGAAGACTGAAGTCAATACATAATGACATGCATTTGAATTTCGTACTTCATATCCTAAAATGCACACTAACGCAAATCCAAATATTATACCTACTTTCTAAGTTTATAAGAACAATATTGAAAATCTGTCCCTATTCTTCGGCCTTTGTCCCCCCACTATTTTAGTCTTTGTGCAGATTTCTTGCACTAAAATGTCAAGAGGTATGATCCACAATCATATTAGAGGTTTTGCAGCCAGCAACACTAGTGAGAGCTGCAAAACCTTGCTTACAGGTGCCGTGCTTCATTAATGTGCATGGTACGATGCCGCAATATGAGCAACATTGTGTACCCGAAAACACTCTGTGTTTATTGAATCCAGGGAAATATATATATATATATATATATATATATATATATATATATATATATATATATATATATATATATATATATATATATATATATATATATATATATATATATATATATTCACTGTGAATAATTAATACAGTTTGCATAAATTTTTCATGTTGTAATTCTCAGATACATTAATACAGAGAGCTAAAAATTAGATTTATTTAAACTGTCAATGCACACTTATAGTTAAAAAATAGACATTAAGATAAAAAAATCAGGGAACAAGTCAAAAAGTGTGATTAATAAATAAGATCAACAGATACCAAGGTTTTTTGGGAAACATCCCTATTTTTTTTTGGTTAGAGATTCATAGCTTTGATACTGCAGCAGAAAAGTAATATATTTCCAAAATAATTGCAGGACTTTGGGATCCTTCTGAGACAGAAATATTGGAAATGAACAGTATAAGGTGGGCTGTACCATAATAATGAATCAGTGAATAATTAGACACTTTTCCTGGTTGAATTTTAACTTAGTGACCTATATAGTGCTGACCTCTACTTGAATGATTACATGCTAATTTACCATTCCTACTCTAGTATGAAAGACTGACCTGGCTGAAGGCTAGCAATAATGTTGAATGCATACAATATGATAGATTAAATGTAAAAATGAACAGTGGCAAGGTTCAATAAATGCTCATTGATAGGGGTTTATGGTTGGCCATCGAATGGGCTAACCATCAAATGGCTGAACATTCAACAATAAGCATCAAAAGTTCATTCAGTGAGCTTCCATTTCATTGTAAGGTAAGTAACTACTTGTGCAATACTTACCCATCTCACACATGGAAGTGTTTTAAACCCCCTTTCTCCACTGTAATGCAGTCTTGGAGTTGGTATATATATATATATATATATATATATATATATATATATATATATATATATATATATATAGTAAGGGGTGTGGGAGGGTGAAGCCCCCCATCTTGGTGGGTTTGAAACACTTCTGTGTGTGAGACAAGTGAGTGTTGGACAAGTAGTTACTTACCCTGTTGATGAAATGAAAGTTTGCTGAATGAATTTTCAATGCTTATTGTTCAGTGTTCAGCCAGTCAGTGTTTAGCCCATTCCGTGGCCAAACATAGGCCCGTTTTACCAGGTTCAACAAATTTTATTTCCTGATCTTATTATAGAATGAAGGATTTTTACTGAACTGGGCACTTCAAGAGGACAGACGTCCTTTGGTAAAATTTTGAACTAAGAAGACTTTGTAGTGTTTGCATTGTTAGTTGTGAATAATAAAACCTTATTTTTGTGGTACTAAGAAGAAGATTTGATTCTTCTTACTAATCTTGAATCAGTAAAAACCCGTCTGGAATTGGAAAATAATGGCGAAAACAATTAAGTCTGGGTAAAGTAGTGTGGCATCATCTCTAACCAAATGACAATTACTTCACTTCATTATAAAGATTTTGTTCAAAAAGATCATGAAGTACAGTGGGAGAAGTGCAGATCCCAGAGAAACTCCATTTGGGATCTAATTGGCTGTGGAGGCAGCATTATTCCAAAGAGCAACCTAAAGTCGATTTAAACTATAACTGGTAAAGTGACTAATGGAGGGTTGAGAAACAGGTCACAGTGGCCTAAGCAAACCAATAGAATGTGGTGATTCATGATGTCAAAGACCTTTGAGAAATGCAAGAAGACTTAGACATCTGTTTCACCTGAGCTGACCTGTCATCTTAGATTCTCTGTGTAGTCCACTGTGCTGTTTCTGTCCAGCAACATTGGAAAACATGGAAATTTGGTTGGAATGCTATTAAATACAAGATTGTGTAGAAAGTGTATGTCAACACACTTCTCAAGGCATTATGCTACAGGGGAAAGGAGGTTGATGGGAAATGTATTGGTCATGTCATTAGAGGGTTCACTTTTGTGAAAAAAGACATCTATGACTATATTTCATAATTTTCCAAGATATGAAATACTGACTAACTAGCTGAGAAGGACATTTTGTTTATTTTAGTTTTCTTCACTTGTTTGTTAATTTGGGTAGTGGACTAATGTAGAATGGGTCCATTTCACTCACAACCCGGGCTCCAGAAAAGCAAAATGTTATCCATCTAAAAATTTTATCATAAACAGATTTACTATGTAGGTAGCATGTAGAATATATGGCCGATCAAATGATATGCCTAATAAGTACAGTAACTTATATAATTTACAAAACAGAAATTGACAGCTGAGTGAAACAGTTTCACATTACGTCCAATATTTTAGTTTACTGTCAGTATGATAACAGATACAGCTGAGTAGGACAATGAAATAAAATATTGTACATGACACATTTTTCAGCAAAATAAAATAAACAGCCAAGTAAAACTGTAAATTAAAATATTTAGTAATGTATTCATGGCAACAAAGGGGGAGAGCAGTAAAACAACTAAGCACATTTTTATGTTTTCAGAGAAATAGTTTCTAGTGCAACTTTAGGTTGCGGAAATGAATGAAATAATCATGTTCACAGTAATCAGGGTGGAAGGTGGGGTTTAGGTTGGGGTGTAAAGAATAAAGATCATATTTATGGCAGCTTGCTGAAGATGGAGTGTATAGTTCTATCTTTTAGGATAACTTTCAGCTTGCTATAAAATTAATTAGAGTGTTGTTGCGTTTGATTTCAAAAAGCAGCAACATCCCAGAACATAGGGAATAAGTAGTCAGTAGGGCAAGCAAGAGTTTGGAGTCTATAGACTAGAGGGCTAGAATTCGATGAGAACCTAAATTATAAAGAGAAATTCTGCCGTGAAAGTTTGAAGTTAGTTTGGGAGTTATGATTTCTGTGATGATTTTTTAAAGTAAAAGTTAAGAAGAAGTTAAAAAGAAGATATCCTATTTCTTTAGTTGACGATCGCATAGGAAATAGATGGACTGTTGACGATACTCAATGATTCTACATGTATGGTTGATACATGATTATAAACGCCTTCATAATTGGCATGGAACAAATGGAGTGACATAACTTTCTTGGTACTTTGCTAGCATATTTTAATTTGAGTACAAAAAATATATGCAATGTTTTTTTCTCTTGCTCAAATCTTTGTAAGTGACCAGTTCATGAACTTTTTGCAATAACAGATTGAAAGTCACCTTATAAATCAGAAACTTTGAAATAAAACTCGGTTCTTACAAGATTTACAAGGCACTTATGTGATCGTCAGGAAGAGGTGTCAAACTTACCTCAGTGATAATCTAAAACAGACATGTTGGTAATTGCTTATTATGACTCTGTTAACTGTCACAGTAACTAAAGCCACATGTGGGATTTGTGCGTATTTTAAAGTCTCATAAACACTTTTCGTTTGCTCACGACTCAGCTGTCTATATCCTGTTAAACCTGAAAATTCAGAAAGGACAAACTGCAGTCTACAAACAACTACCTAAGTAATTCCATAAATAAAATGTGATGGCATATTAGGACAATTTGAACCAAATGTTCTACCCATATTGATCTAGCCTGGATAAGCTGTAGATAAGACACACAAACCTACAGCCTGTTTCTTCCCACACACTGTTCCATGGTACTACCTGAAGTATAACTGCTATGTTCTTGACAGTCTTTATAGTTTTGATATCAGGGCCTCTTTATGAATAATGTTCTATGTATTAAATACCTGTTTTGTAAAAAAAAAAAAAAGAAAGTAGTCTTCACTGAACTGACCCTAACAAGTGTGACACAAATGAATTTTTAGGGACTGAGAACAGGATCTGCTTCATTTTTGTAAGCTGCAACATAATTAGTTGCAAGGCAGGTATGGCATCTACAATATTTTACAAACATTAACTTAATGGAAGAAAGATACATGTAGTTTGTAGAACTACATGTATGCACTGTCTGTCTGACTTCTTAAAAATATTTTCCCCAAAGAAAAGACACTCCCTCTTGCAGTTTTGTCATCATAAACTCAAGCCAAAGTTTGCTTTTAGTACTGCATTCTTAAACAGATTTCCTTCATTAAAAGTTGGTGGCACAGGCTGGCAATAGCCTAACCATCACATACTGTATTTGGAGAGATAACTCCATACCTATATTCAATATGCATTACTCTGCTTATCTACAGTCACAACGTGCCCTAGTCCAGACATAACAAGAAAATGAAGTAGGTGTTTTCTCTGTTATTATGTGATCAGAGTTTTTCAAGGGGTATTTCAATAAATGGCCACAGGGCAGCTATTTCTTAACATTATGGATGCATATATAGTCAGCATGTCATTTCTGGGTCCACGTCACAAATAGCAGTAATTCCAAAACATGATTCTGCATCTAGAGATTCATGAAATTCTCATTCAGGATTAAACTGAATAATAACACTAACAGAGTTCATAAAGTGAAGTCTAAAATAAGTATTCAAAATATGTGGACCAAATTCATAACATCCGCCAAAGTCAGAAGCCAGTGTATAAGATGGTAACCACAGTCTTGTTTTTTTGGCAGTGTTATGACCTCTACACAGTATTGGTCTGTTAGCTCATACAGATCCTCTCTGTGATTCTGATAACCTAAGTTCAACAAAGGGAAGGGTGGAGTTGTTCCCACCTGGATGATGATTCCTTTTGGAGCCTGGGCTGTTGATTAGGCAGGCAAGGTGTGGTGGGGTGATAGTTGATCAGTTTACAGTGGGGGATGTGAAGGTGAAATCACAAACACATACACAAATGTCACTAACATCACTGCATCTCATGTGTGGGGATGGCAGCTAGGGGTACACCTCCCCTCAGGAAGATGCTGCATTGAGATGACCTACCATACCTACATTATAGTTTTAGAAAATAAAGAAGGAAGCCAGGATTCAGTAACAGCGTAGATTAGGGGACAAGAAAAATATAACTGAAATAAAGTTTGACTTCTTCCAAGTATTCAGAAAAAAAGTAAGATTTAATTTTTCTGATGTGGCCAAACTGCTTTTTAGCTGTTCTAAATTAAATTTTACATTCATTGTATGGCTTGTTGTTGGATAAATAAAATGTAGTTTTGATATTGGAATTAGCAAAAACTATTGATCTGTCCATAGCTTGCAGAATGTAAATTTGACATCTTAGTCTGCTACAAAACATACAATATCATCATTTTTGCAGCATATCATGAATGAAATCACCACCATTTTTGGCACCAAACCATAACTTTGAGGGTGAGGTTCTGACTTTAGAACCATTGTTGGTATATATGCAACAAAGCAAATTGTCCCGACAAACACTGGCTGATTTTTGTGTTCAAAAGTCAAGATTCCACTTTCTTTAATACTATAAAATATATAGTTTAAGGTAAAAGTAACTAACAAGGTGGAAGTTTACAAGACATGAAACCACTTCACAGTGCAGTTAAAAATATTAAGACAGAAACAAATAAAAAATACATTGAAAGTGCTGAAAAATTTAATTACAGTGGAATCCTACCTGAGCAGTTAAAGCACATGATCATAATGATTATTTATTTATTTGTTTGTTTATATAGTTATTTTGTTTACTTGTGTTTACCAGAAAAGTGTAACTGGGTACATTTCCTATTTGCAGAGGAGGTCAAAGGAGAACAGCACTAAGAAAAGGTAGATTTACAATATAACAAAATTTAGACAAGCCCTAAACAAAGGTGTACAAAAATAAAATAATGAAATTCATTAAAATTTAATAAACAGGAAATAACACACATTGATATAAAATATGGTAACTTCTAAAACTGACATTGATGCACATAGCATAGCATAACACAGAGGCAAGAAATTATCAGCGTAAATATAATAACATCACTAAGGAGTATGGAATTTTAAAAAATTGGGAACTAAAGCAATATGATATGTATCTATATTAATGATGATATGTAAGCTGAAGATAGAATGGTAGTACATACAGCTCTCATGGGATGAATCAATAAATTCACTACAGTAAAACAATGAAAGCCAGTTGGGAAGAAATGCTTAAGCAAGTAAAAGAGTGAAATCTTGAGCATCGTGGTATTTTTATCCTGGAGATTCAAAACTTTTGCAGATTCTATAGTAGGATTTAGATGTATTTTGAGTCTGGTCTTAAAAGCAAGGAGGATGCTTATTTCCTTAATGGTGAAGGCAGTGTTCTTCCATAGTTATCTATGTTTACTGATTATAAGGAGTCCCCATGTAAGCTGCTGGATTTCTGGAATCCTATTAGCCATTAGTTCTTTGATCAAAGGTTCCTTTTCAGTTTGTACCATTTTATTGTATTGCTGATGGCTGGGGTGCTTGAGGGATGGTGTAGTATTTTATGTGCCATTATGAGCAGTGCATTTGATATGTGCTGTTGTAGTTCTATCTATTTCAGGTTCTGCAGGAGAATGCAGTGCCTTTTTGAAGCTATGCCATATTGAAAGTACTTCCAAAATGGCAAATCAAAATCAACGAAATCTAAAGGTGTTACTGCTCAAATGCTATGAATCTAAACAAGAAACTTCACTCCCTACAAGCTCTCCTCCCCCTGGAGAATGCTGATATTTGAGAAGTCACTGTGACATGGTTTAAAGCCATGGAGACCACCCAGCAGTGCAAGGCTATAATGTCTTTCACACATTTAGACCAGCTACTATACAGGCAGGGACTAAAGGTGGAGATGTCTCAATTTACATCAAAAATAAATATACCTCAAGCATACCTCTCAACCCAGAAACATCAAAATCTGGACAAGGCCCATGAAAAATAGGTACAAATATGTACGCTGATTAACATCAAATTTGCATACATAATTATGTAACCCCACCCACTCCAATGGAATTTTGGGATATCAACTTTCAAATGTAAACTGAAGAACAGACAACCAAAATATGGCACCAGAGTCCCCCTGCAGCCATTCCAATGCCCCATTACCTGGCTATTTCGCCCCATTTACCATACACACTAATGTGTGCATACTGCTTTACTTCTACAATGATTATTTGGATTTTATTTTTACATTTTATAGCACAATGCACAAACACTTAGACATCTGCTAAACAAAGCAATACTGTATCACAATGGAAATAGACTTGGCATTAAAACTTCTATGTCATTGAAACTCACATTCATTGAAACAGCATTGAAACCCACACACCACATCCAAAGAAAATGCATCTGACCAGTGGTGGATAAAGATTACTTTTGGGCTGTTTTCAAATCATTGGCCCCTTGCACACAAAACAAAAAACATATATGTGTTCTTTGATATACCTTCCTGACTTTATTAAATTATATTCCTTGCATAATACAGCACACTTGTTAGACAGAGAGCATTTTTCCAGTAGGCAATGAAACAAAATGCATGAACCTAGAATGAGAAAACTGCCCAATTCAGAACATGTCCATTATAAAAGTCTATTTCCACACCCACACAATATATATGTATATATATATATATATATATATATATATATATATATATATATATATATATATCTTATATATATATAAATAGAACAGTAGTATAAGCCATAGGCATCTTGTACAGCTTCTCACATTTATGTTCAATTTCATGTTTTTTTTTGGGGGGGAACAAACATTTTGGAAAATTGTTCGAATAAAATGTTATATTACTACAATGCATTTTACTGCCAAGTCTTGAACCCAGGACTTGGTGCACTACAGGCAGAGTAACATACCAGTATGCCAAATCAGCAGTTCCCTGAAAGATAGGAAGACTGAAACTTAAATGGCTATCATTTAGTGAATTCTGTTCTCACTTCTCACCATAGCTCTAGCTAGTCTCACCTCTTAGCACAAAAAACCTAGACAAAGCCAATAATGGTGGAATACAGCCCCAAAATGGGGACAAATTTCAAATACTTATAAACTTAGAAAATTGCTAGAATAAAAGGTTTTGTGTTACCATTTAGTTGCTGAAGAATATGAAGTCTGAAATTCAAATGCCTGTCATTATTTAGTGAATTCAATCCTTCAGTGATTTGCCACAATCATGAAAACCACAGATTTTATGAGGAACATATACAAAATATGATGCTTTAATTCAGAAGTGGTGGTGGCTAGGGACTTTAGGCTCTTTTTACCCTGTACACAAGGTACAAGGTTTGAGCCTGAGTACTTCTAGCCACCAGGTGTATTACATTGGGGGCATTTTCACACACCACACACACACACACACACACACACACACACACACACACACACACACACACACACACACACACATACACACACACACACATCACTCTAGAGCGAGCTGTTCCAAAGCTAATAAACTGTTGCAAAAGTGCTTGTTTGAATAACCTGCTAACTGCTCGCACTCACAGAAATGTGCCCTTGGAGCCCTTGAGCTCAATTCTAACAGGCTGATAGCCCTGACGGAGCTGACGTCATCGCGCATGTGATGACATCAGCTCAAACTAAACAAACAGGGGAAAAATTAAAAATAAAATAAGAACTAAAGCTGGGAAAATTAAGAAATGTAGGGGTTCCACTCTGGAATCGTGGCACCCAAATATTTGGACCCCAGAACTCAGTAAAAACTGAGTTATTCAGTACAGTTGGGAGGTATGATCTCAAGGCTGGTCAAACAGGACAATGTATTTGAACTTCTCCATGTTCAAATCACCATAAGCAAAATCTTATACCACTTCCTTCCCAGCTATAGGTCCCCCTCTATGACCCAGGAAGCCCATAACATATATTTAAGCCTACTGGAAATACCCAAGATCCAACACAATTTCATACTTATGGGTGACTTTAATTACCCCCGGTTAACTGGGAATCATATTTAACACCAAACACACAGGCACAGTGATTCCTGGATTGTGTAAACACAGGCTGCCTAGACGAGATTGTCAATATGTGGACCAGGGGCAGGACACAAACATACTGGATCTGGTCCTCACTAATATTGGGGAGTGCTGCACACCACCTAGTGTAATGTCCTCTCTGCTAAAGTCAGATCACAGAATGGTCTCCTTTGAAGTAAAAGTAAAACTCTGAACCACAGCTAACTCTGAAATGTTCAAAAACTACTCTAAGGCTAACTTCCTACTATTAAGTGATAATTTATTTATTTTATTTATTTATTTATTTACATTTGTTGACCAGGGGTGTCCAACTGGACATATGTACCTTTTCAGCAGAGGCCTGGGGAGAAAAGTTCCACAGTTAAAATATACAGATAGTCGTTACATTGGATTTACATAGTAATTAACAATTTGATCAACATAGCAATTAATTACAAACATAGTTACAGATGAAGAACATAGTACATCAGTAGACAACTAGAATCTTTATCATCTGTGAAGTACATAACAGAAATTAAAAACTGTTATAATAAGAAGTTCCTGCTATATAATAAGTAGTTAGGCTTATGAGCATCTGAGCTTGCTGCAATCAAGGTAGTTAGTGGGTTTTTTTTTTTTTTGAACAACAGCATTGATGCATTGATCAAATTTAAATTTGTCATCTGAGATGACACCCAATAACTTGGTATGAGTGACTTTTGGTAGAAGGAAAATGGGATGATTTTTTGGGGGGTGGGGTTGGATTCAAGAACTGTCATTCTAGCCAGGTCTTAATAGACGAAAGGGGGATTTTGGCAATTATGAAGAAGCAGTGTAGAGCATTTTCCTCAATAAAAACTACAGAGAACAAGTAAACAAGTGAACTGATCTTATATGATCCAAAGGGGCAAAAAAAGAGAGATAAAAACTTCAGTTATAATGCTTTCACATGTTGCCTATCAGGAGTGTTAACAAACTACTGAAACTGATTTTATTTAAGACAAATTATACAATATTCTTGCTTTGCAGATTGTAATACTGAACAAGTAATGTCAAGTGTTTTGCAATGATTGTGTAGAAGCAGCACATAGCATTTTGCTAGTGATTAAAAATTAACTGCTTTCATAGTTAGAAGTATTAACAAATAACTGAAACTGATTTTGCATGATTTAAATAAACAAGCCAAACAAAAGCTGGCCATATGATGTTGCATACATATTTTGCTGTTAATTAAAAAAATCAGTTGCATTACTTCCGCAAGCACTGATAGAAGTATTGCGAATCAATTAAAACTGATTTTACCTGATCTGAGAAGAAAGCATTTTTACTTTACAGTTTACGTTGCATGGAAGCAACACAGAGAATTTTTCTCTAGATAGAATAGCTAGCTCGCTAGCTAGATAGATAGATAGATAGACAGATAGATAGATAGATAGATAGATAGACAGATAGATAGATAGATAGATAGATAGATAGATAGATAGATAGATAGATAGATAGATAGATAGATAGATAGATTAGTTTGTTATCTCGGAAAGTCCAACTGGGCAAAGACCATTTTCAGCAGAGGCCCAGGAAGAAAAGCTTCAGCAGATACATTTAAGATACTCACAACAAAGCAATTTTTTTTTACAAAGATGCATTACATAGATCACCCTTGAGACATCTAGATAAATTATATGTGAATTAAATTCCAAGTATAAAACATTTAGTATGCAAACACTGCATATATATGTGAGAAGCAGATATCAGATATGACTTATAACACATGGGTAAGAAGGGTTACAATACAGATATTATGAATAAATAATACTGAGGTAAGGAGTCTGAAACAATAGTCAGGTAGACAGTAGTTAAAGCTAGAAGAAGGAAAGAGGCATTGTATAGCTGATGAGTCAAAAGAATAGAAAGGTACCTACTGATATAGAACCTGGTTATAAGAGTGCTTCAGAGTATTTGAAGGAGGTGGATGAAGTTGGAAGGTCAGAACAAAATAGGTTCATAGGTTCATAGGTAGGTACTAGGCTATTGGCCCAAGGGCCTACGTAAGCCTAGCCAACAAGGTTCCCTGGCTTACGCCACCCAAGAAAGTTATTTACCTGTGCCACTGTCGAGCAGAGAAACAGAAGTGATCCCCGGGGTGTATTTCCTATTTCCCATCCACTCATCAAGATTTTTCTTGAAGAGTGCTAATGAAGAACTTTGCTTGACATAGATGGGTAGCCTGTTCCAGAATATGGGAAGTCTCTGGGACAAGACTCTATCCCTCCAGCATGGCCTGTTTATTGTGGTGACAAGATTTAGGTCCCTAGAGCGTGTAGCTCAGAGGGATTGGGATTTCTTTAGGTGTAGCATGTCCAACAGCTCTGGGTTTGACATAGCTTTATATGTTAGGCAGAGATCACCTCAGAGTAGGCGATATGCTACAGAGTAAAGCTGGAGTTTTTTGAGGCAGTCAGTGTAGGGCATTTGTTTGAGGCCAGTAATCCTCTTTGTGAGGTACTTCTGTGGCCTTTCCAGCTGATGCAGATGTCTTGTAAGGTACATTCCAAAAGGGGCGTTGTACTCTATAATGGGTCTAATGCATGTTGAGTAGAGGGGAACAATGACCTCTTTTTTCCTGGATGAGAACCCTTTTATGATGAGGTGTGCCACGTAGAATGACTTCCTGACTACTGTGGCGATGTGACTATCAAAGGAGAGACTATTGTCCACCTGGGTCCCAAGGTCTCTTATCACACATTCAGTGTTAAGTAGATTGCTGCCTATGTGGTAGTTCATGGGTACAGAGTTTTTACCAAAGGGGATGACACTGCACTTTTTGGCATTGAGCTTGAGGCCATGGCTCTGACACCAAGCATCTGTCTCAGTGAGGCCCTTCTGTAGGATGTCCACATCATTTGGGGACTTAACTATGGCTTCTAGTTTGCAGTCATCTGTGAACTTCATTAGCCAGAGGCCTTCTGTGTTAGCCTGTACTTCAAAGAAGTAGATAACAAACAGGAGAGGTACCAGGATGGAACCCTGCGGTACTCCACTTGTCACTGCTTTGAAGTCAGATTTGGAGTCTGCAACATTTACAGTGTGGGTTCTGTCAGTGAGCCAGTTGGCAACCCATCTTGTAACGTAGGGATTTATACCTAGTTTAGTGAGTTTAGCTATAATTCCAGAATGGGGGATGGTGTCGAAAGCCTTGGCGAGGTCAAGATAGGCTGTATGAACCACCTTACCCTCATCTACGGCTTTATTGACTGCCTCAAAGATGTCGATCAGGTTCAGGAGTCATGATCTGCCTTTCACAAACCTGAACTGGGTGGGATCCAGAGTTTGGAGGTTACCAATGTCTTTGTTTATGAATTTCATGATGATACATTCCATGGCTTTGCTGACTAGGCTCGTCAGGCTAATAGGTCGATAGTTCCTGGGATCAGTGGAGGCTCCTCCTTTGTGGAGTGGGATAACTGTTGCTGTGTGCCATTCAGTGGGCACAAAGCCTGATGCAAGGCTATTATTAAACATGGTGCTTAAGTGGGGAGCCAGTTCGTTCTGAAGTTCATGTAAAACGCAGCCTAGGATGTTGTCCAGTCCCATAGATGCTGTGTTTTTGGCTTTAGAGAGTGCAGCTTTTACCTGCATAGTTATGATTATAGGGACTCTGCATTCTTCCTGCGTAGATATGGGCCCTTTGGGGGGGTAAAGTTAGCACTGAACCTATCTGCCAGGATGTTGGCAATATCAGTTGGTTCTGTAATTTTCGTGCCTTTGTGCTGTAACTCAGAGCAGATCTGAGTGTTGCCATCAAGATTCTTGACATAGCTATAGAATGCTTTGGGGTTGTCCTTAGAATTAGTGGTGATTTTGTTTTTGTAGCTAGCTTTGGAGGATCTTATAAGTGATCTCAGCTTCTTACTGAAGCTGACCAGGGAGCTCCTCCACTCATGGGATGTTACTCTCTTTTGCAAAAGTTTCTTCCTTCTGTTGTACAGTTTGTTTATGGCAGGAGACCACCAGATTAGCTTCCTTTTTTTGGAGGATAGTGTCTTGGTTCTGTTTGGGATAGCATGATCCATACACTCGTGTAAGTGCTTATAGAGTGCATTTGTGTAGGATTCAGCAGTTGTAACTGTATTGACCATCTGCATGGGTGTCATGAAGTTCACCACTTCTGTCTTAAGAAGCATGAAGTTGGCTTTGGAGAAATTTTTTACCATGGTTTCTTTAATGGGGGGTGGGATGGGATGTGGATATCAAGGGTGATTAGCTTATGGTTGGATCGGACCAACTAAGTGTTGACTTCAGGTGTGGAACACCGGTCACTCATGTTGGTAATGACTAGGTCTAGGATATTGTTGCCCCTGGTGGGGCTGTGGATAAATTGATCCAGGGCATTGGAGTTTATGAATTCCAGAAAGCGTTGAGCTAAGGAGTTGGTATGCGTGTAGGTTTCCCAGTTAATGGTGGGGTAGTTGAAGTCATCCATTATTAGGGTGTTTGGTTGAACCCTAATATTTTCCAGTACATCAAGAAAAGGGGAGTGGGAATCCTGGGGCATGGTGAGGGATCTATAGTAAGCTACAATTTGGATTGCAGTTTTGCCCAGAGTTAGTTGCACTTAATGAAGTATAAAGTGGGGATTAAGAAAGGTAGATAACTGAGGTTGAATGGTAGAAAGGCTGTTATATAGAAGCGGATTAAAGTTATAAAGGGGCAGGGTGCTGACAGTGTCAGCAGCAAAGAAAATTGATATACAGCAAATAGCATTTTAATTTTTAGAAAATTGCGGTTGATTTGTTCGGTTTGCTGATTTTATTTAATATCTGAGCAATGGTTGACAACATACTTTCTATTTTAATAAAAAGTTAATTTGCTTTAACATGTGCTGTTAATCTCTTTATTTTATTTAATACCTGATTAGGAGGCAGTAGCATATAGAATTGTACATTTGATAGAAAAAAATATTGCTTTAACAACTGTCGTTGTTCACCCTTGAAACACTAGCTAGAGGTCTGAAGTATCATTTCTTAGCTTGCAATAGCAGCTAAGAAGCAACAAGCTTCATTTTAATATCAATAAAAAATGAAATTACATAAATGATGCTACTTACGATTGCTTTGAATAGTGTTGTTGACAAACACCATCAGTCACACTGGAGAGGTTCTTGCATGCATTAGCTGTGAATTTGAGGCTGATTTAAGTTTGCTCATGACAAGTAATAAAGCAGTCTTGAACTGCAGACCTAAGTTCAAAGCATTCATTATTCATATCTAAGTGGAATGGCTTATTCATACTTCCCCTCAATTACTTGAAAGTCTTCCTTTACAGAACATGTTCCACTTGTGTCTACTCAAGCTGATGCAGAGTAACACATCGAGAGGTACAAGATGAGATTAAAACAAATGGCATTTTATAGTATAAATTCCTGTCATTCCTTTACTCTGAGTAAGCTATGCCATAGTGGATTTATGCTGGAGCATTGCACTAGTTGCAAACATAGCACTGTGAAGCACTGAAACTGATAAATTAACAGAGCATGTTGCGACTTTAAAAGTAGTTAAAAAATACTTTTGCACTGCAAATACACTTATACTGTCTCTGAGACTGGACAACCTTTGTTGTAAGGAGAAATGTCCTTATTCTCACAGCTTCGTGACTCACTGATCTCATCTCCTGCATTTTAACCAAACATGGGAACTGGTAAACAATACTGACTATTCTCCTATTGAATACAGCCAGGGTGAACTTAACTAGGCCACTCACAACATTTTAATAACGTTTTTTCTACAGGAAATACAAATAGTTAACAGGTTGTGTTTTTCTTTTACATTCCCTGCAGACTGGATTGTTTTTTGTTTTTTTTTTTTGCTTTTGTACCCACAACAGTACTGATGATGTAGTACTGCGAGTCATAAAAGTCCCACACTGGTATAAGTTTTTTTATTATTATTATTATCATACACTATGTAATATAGTATATCAATGTAGAATGCAAGTGAACAGTTGGTTATCATGCAATTAAAAAAAAATATATGTATATATATATATATATATATATATATATATACAAACACAGACACACACACACACACACACACACACACACACACACACACACACACACACACACACATGCACACATACATAAACATATATACACCTACATATATATGTAAACTATATACATATATATGTTTCTTAAAAAGGGGAGTACTGCATACCATCGGGCTAGAAATACAATGAATTTTCATTGTACCAGACATGAACAGTGGTTCTAATACTTAGGTAGCGCCTGTCTACCTGTGATGTCCATGCACACATTCATTTTTCTTTTGTGAGGCAGACTGGGGGCCATCCACACCCTAAGGTGCTACCTCACTGCCTGATGCTCATTCCCACAGCTGTACTATGTGCTTGTTGTATATACCAGCATATTATCCTAGCTTATTCAAGATACAAATCCTGGGCAATCAGCATTTACTTTACACTGGATAGTGATTTCTCTGGACAATAAGTATTGCTCATGTAGCCAAAAAATAAGATGCTACCCCCCTGACAATGTGCATTCATTTAGCTATACATGAGGTGAATGGGTATCCCCTGGACATCTACACAAAATGTGAAAAGGGTGGTACTGTTGGACAAGAAGCAAGGCTCTAACTATAGTACAGGTAAGCTGAGGTATCCCTGCACTGTGATCACGCTTCTATTTATAGGGAAAGTGGAAAGATGATGCCATTGGATAATGAGCATTCATCTACCTACACAGGAGGTGAGATGGGGTACCCTTGACCAAGCAGCATTAATGTAACTATATGGGAGATGGATGGTGGGAGGACTGTGTCTCTGGGCAACTAATATTGATCTGCCTGATCTAGAAGAGGGTTGAGATACCCTGGGCATGACCATGCATCTTACTTTAAACAATGTTGAAAGGCAGAAACTCTGGACAACTAGCTTTCATTTAACTATACAGACATTGGAAAGCAGTGTCCCTACAAACATGAACATTTCTTTTTACATTATGAGGCTACAAGAGTATTACATGTCAGGGATGTATGCCATATGTACAATATACAATAACAGCTTCACTACACATTCTGGTAGGCAGGGCTGATTGGAACCATTATGTCTCCATAAAAAAAATAATGATGAATTTGTCAGACAGGCAGACAGCATTATGAAATGAGGTGCATCTTAGATCATCTGATGATTGAGTTTTGTGTGAAACTCACCCATCACCAATTACAGTTCAGGTGTGTATCCAGGGAAGTAGTACACAGGTGTGCTCCATCTTCTATTATGAGTCAAAATCTGAAGCACGAGTGCTTGGACTTCCTTAACTGACAGACAGACAGACAGACAGACACACACACACAGACAGACAGACACACACACACACACACACACACACACACACACACACACACACACACACACACACACACACACGCACACACACACCATAATGCAATGAACCATCAACCAGTCCAATGGGCTGAAAGGTATTTCCTCCAAACCTTTTATTTTACAGACTCTTCCAGCCAGTTTCTCCCCCTGCTTCAGGTTAAGTTTATCCATTGAAATACTATTCAGATAACAGTTAAAAATGAATGGAATTTACTTCAGAGTTATAGAATGAGATTTTCAGTACACTAACTACTATAAACATTTTGCATTTTTAAAGATTACATAGGTTATCACTGTTGACCTTGATGGCAAGACAAAACTTTGCAGGATTACAAATGTGACAAGCATTATGTGCCGATATGCTCCCTGACCCTGGAAGACTTAATTTTCACATAAAATGTTGACTTAGTGTATATATCCCTATGTCATCAACCCATATTAATTTGTAGTTTTAATATGACACAAAGGAAAGAAATACTCCTTCAGATAAAATGACATTTTTTTCTTCAAAGGCCTTAACCATATTAAAACTTTACTTTTTGCAAAATACCACTTTGAAATCTACGTGTACTGTTTATAATGGTTGCGGATGGTGATAATGGGTTGAGGGTTAATGAATCTGTAAAGTGACACAAATCTGCAGAAAAGTGAAAAGTAACTGACCCTGTGTAACAAGTTAATTCTAAACACACGTCTGCCCTTGTTGCCAAAACTGCTGAGGCTTGAGCTGTACCTAGCACTGATGTCCAATTTCCTTCACCCCCTCCCCCACTGAAACCCTAACAGCCTGGGGAGAACATGGGAGGAACCGTTACAAATTGTGAGCAGAAACTGAAAAAAAGAGCATTTATCTGTTTGTATGTGTGGATAAAAGACTTCACTGGACCCTTGTGGGAGAAAATGCCAGTTGACAGCAAAAGGTCATAGGTTATGCCCCTGGGAAGATGAAGGAATTTGCAAAGAAAAAAAAGATGCCTGTATATATTTCAGTAGAAGAACAGGAGTACTGGGTGCTTCTGGAGGAACTGGATATTCTGCATAATTTAATGCACATTGTTACTTAGTTCTTCTCAGATCGTTAAATGTGCTGACAAATGAGATTTAAATATATTATGTCAGGCAAATCAGGTGGGAAAAGAGCACAGATCATAGAAAAAATACTCAGTTGTGTAATGGTAATATATCAAAAATGTTTTGTATTCTAAGCACTGTTTACGCAAAACAGAGCTTTGTTTTGCAGACTCCTTTCCACAAACAGTGTTTTTGTACTGCATTTCTGCTCCATCTTTATTTGTGAAACTATTTCATTTAGTGCTGTCATATGAGTGACCAGGTCTGCGGGACTAGCAGAGCAAATGAGGAGTAGTTTATATCAACTACAAAGGCCTATTTTACACAGTCTGATATGCATGATTCAATGATTCAGAGCAGCTAGATTGCAGCTATTCTTGAGTAAATCCAAACAACAAAAAATGAAGGATCTTTCATTATAATGGTAGGTTCAGTTCTGTGCTTAATTTTATTCAGCCTTTTGCTAGATAAGGCTGACCAAACACAGCCACCTATTAGAATGGTAACAATCTAGGAGTGTTGGTCTGGATAAATGATTTGTCATGTCATAAAATAGGTAGTGGAAGCCACAGAAATCAGATATAACTTACGTATGTCATTACCGTTGTATCTACTACCATTATGGTTTTTATTACCTTCTACAGTTTTATAATCAAATGCATGCACTCATGTAAGTACAGATCATGGTCTTTTTATACGTTTTTTTCTTTATAACATTTTTTTTTTTTTTGAGTGATGACAAAATCACCCAATGAATCATATATTGCTAGTTGTTCTGTATGTACAAAAAAAAAATACAAAAATAAACTGTTAATGAGACCATGTCATATGTCCCAGGTTCATCTCCATTAAAGTAGCAGGCAGAATTTGGCTGAAAAAGAGAAGAGAAATATGAATAGTTCAGTAAATGAGAAAACCTTGTGTTAAACAAAGGGAAGAATAGGTGAATATATGAGTACAACTAAACAGCACAAAAAGCATTTATGTTATACAATGACTTATGCAGTGTGATAACTGGGACACAAAACAGTATGATTTTCAATAACTGTGAACAGACTTTACCAGGGCAATAATTATATTTTTTCATTTTTTTTTTGCATTCCCTACTGCCTGCTGATCCTTTATTCTTCACCTGGTCAGGTGGCCCATTTTTTTCTCTTACAATGGCATAAAGATCAGCTGATAGAAGACAACAATGAGACAGCCATCAAGAGTAGCTTGAGAATGTGTTTTTATTTTATGCCCTACTCCCTTGCATCCATGCACCAAATACATAGGTGACACCCATTTAAAAGATGACTCAACTATTAGTGACTTGAGTGCTTTAAATGACAATGAAACCATAGTTTAGTTATTCTTGATTACTGTGTATCCACTGCTGTCAAGAAATCCTTCCACTTTGTTAGACTAATCACCAGGGGTATTCCCTCCAGATCTTGGGAAGTTATCCCTCTTTACTCCTCCGTCATCAGACCCATAACAGAGTATAATGGCCTGTTTGATATGTACCTGTCTAAACATGTGTCCTAGCTTGAGAGACCACAGTGTTTTCTCACAAAGATAAGTAAAAACATGTCTTCCTTGAACTACCCAGACTGTCTTAAATTGCTTTCTCTTCTGTTTCCAAGAGACACTTGGGAGGTGACCTGTGTCTAGCCTGCAAAGCCTTGCAGGATCCAATCCTATGCCACCTCCTGCACACTTGTAAAACTAATAACCTCTTCAACACCTGCCCAAGAGATCTTAACTTCCACTGAAACAAACATAAGACCTGTTGACAACATAGATTATATTACTTCCTTTGACTGTAAAGTAAAATCACTCCCTGACCCTCTTTAAACATAACCTGAATGGATGGATGGGCAATTGTAAATATACCCTGAGTCTGGCCCTTCCAGCCTTCACTGAAAGGGGTCATAATGATGATGTATAAGTTAGTCATAACAAAGGGAACCTACTATTTAGGCTATATTGTGGCTAGGCTACTAATGGTCTTCTGGATTAGCAGCCTTGTAGTGACCTAAGGTCTTGTGAACATATATGGGTTAGCTGATTAGAGGTAGCCATATAATGAGTTGTCCATGCTGGGAAGTCCTCCTTCCATTTCTATGAGGGTGTATCCCATCAAGTAACTCTGCCCCTGCCATGAGGCGCTGCAGGTTACCCTCCCTCTTCTTCACCTGAGATGTTTTTGCATGTGTGTGTACCCACTGAACAAGCATCTTCATCACTGAAACGGGTGAGCAGGCTCTGCTTCATCATTTCTCTCACTGCCACCCAGCTCTTACATTGCTGAGGATGCCAATAAAACCCTGGTGACCTTGGTTCATTCCACTGTGATTATTATAAACTTGTTTCCAAAATAGCCATTAATGGAGGAATAGTGCAATGACTAATATACTGTGAAATTTAACATCTAAACTGTTATCTAAGAAAAGTGAACAAGAATGTTTCTTGTTATAAACCCATAGACATATGCATATGATGATCAAAAATGGCAGTCTAAAATTAAGTGACATCTTTTGAGGATACAGTCAAATAATGTAAAATTACATTTAAAGACTAGGATTTAAAGGTTTGCAAGTTCAGAGATGGGTGACACTACCTGCCACCAAAATATGAAGATGAGGCTGGCACTTGAGAAGTTTGAATTCCAGCACTGCCAACTACTGTACCACTGGGGTCAGTGAAGAAGAAGGGTTACATTCCTTGCATCTGGTTCACTGCCCAGGGTGGGTCTGCCTGCCACCAGAGGAATGGTTTCTTGATTCACACTACTGATATCTAGTAGAATAAAGTAAAAAAAGAAAAGTGCATACAGATGTGATTCAGTAACCAATTCACTAAATGCATCCTGGCCCCATGAGCATAAATGCAATATGCAATGCTGTCTTTGGTATGTGTTTCCACAGCCTTACCCAGACTAAGAACATACAATGTCCACAAACAGAGCTGAATGTGGAGTACTATTCTCTATGTGCCACAGTATCTTCCATTGCGACTAGCTCATTGCATTTAACTTTCAAACAACTATTAAAATACACACATGTGCACGCACACACACACACACACACACACACACACACACACACACACACACACACACACACACACACACACACACACAAACTCTACAACTCCCCACATCTTTCATCCTGGCATGGTATTACTGTCACTAGTCAAGACTTACTGGGCTAGAGTCTCAACAGTTATTGTGCACTCTTGCTAATTTCTCATTGGCAATATGCTGAAGCCACTTGGATAATTAGAGTCAGTCACCACAGTTCATCAACCTACAATGTTAAATAATATCCTTTTTTGATACTAAATAACAATGCACATATAGATATCCACCCATAAAATCTTCAAAGTGCATAAACAAAAACATCACCTAAACTCTAACAAAAATGAGATATGCAGAGATCAAGGCAAACTATAAAAATAACAAAAATAACAGTGTGTTGTACAATACAAAATATTTAAAGAATTAAGTAAGCACCATAGTCATTTCTTACTGAAGGAAAGACCAAGCCCTTTGCAATGCCAAGTAATATATATTTTACAAGGCAGAATTTCAACAGCAAACCTTCATAGGTGTAGATATCAAAATCTCTCGAGCAAGACTGACTTTACACTGGTCTTAGTTCCAAGTACATACTTTTGTTCAGAATGTTTGTTGCCACAGAAATTAGGGGGTTTATATTAGATTGCATCACTTCTTTTTCCACACATAGAAGAAAGAATAACTAAATGGTGGTTTCCACACTCAGATCCCCATATGCAATGGCCCAGTTTCTCATTTGACTGCAAACAATTTAATCCCTTGTGTGACTTAATTACTTACAAACAACTGGGATCTTCTTGAGACACTACAGAAAGTTGCACTTTACATCTCAGTTACAAGATTCCATTATTTCTCTTTTGCATTTCATATCTCTCTTTTTTTATTCACAGAAAAAGGTCATAAGGTTACACATATTTTCATGGCATTGGCATAGGAAATGCATATATTGCAGAGTTCACATAACTTAAATATAGCTTTACAAATGCGCCAGAATTCTTAAATAAGAAAGAAAGAAGAAATATGTGTCACATTTTTAAATGTTTTTCTGCAATGGCATTACAGCTTCACAGGTAGATAGTTGGTATGAGTTCTTGAAGGCCATTGAGGAACCTAGCCTTGTTTTCTAATTCCCCCAGAGCACTGTGTGATTAAGTGACTTGCTCAGAGTCACACAGTAGGCAAATAGAGACTGAGGGAAAGAAAAGTACACTCGTGTAATAAACTTAACCATAACAGTAGATGTTTAAATGATCACCAATGCAGTAGTCTAAGCAACATGGATTGTATCATAGGTTCATAGGTATATAGGTAAGTACTAGACTAGCTGCCCTTGTGGGCAATTTTAAGCCTAGCTAATTTCCCTTTTTTTGTGCTCGAAATAACCTATCCTATTTGGTTATAGACTGCTCTTACCCAACCTATGGTCGATAATTAATATACCCCTAATGAGAATAACTGGGATCATACCATATATAATTTTAGGGGACCCATGCATGGGATAAAGCATTTAGGAGCTGTGTCTTTCCACTAGTAGTTTTTATTTCACATCCATAGACCTAAGTTACGCTTAAAAATAGACACGGATGAATTTTGTTTTATGTGGATGGCTATTCTGCTCTATAGCAGCAGTATCCTTTACAAAATATACCTGTCCCTCCAAACTGGTGTGTTGATGTTGCAGACAGTGAATATTCCTGATGCCATTTGACTTGCTGATATGCTTTGTATGCCAGACACAGGTCACCTCTTAGCAGTCTGCAGGATACCAAGTACAGTGACAGGGCTTTGTTCACCGTGTACAGGATACATCAGTTGGCCAGCTTCCAAAGCTTTTAAAGCACCTTCAACATGCCCAAACTATTAGCTCAAGAGAAGTCAAAAGTCAGGTTTGAGTGCCAGCTCTTCAGAGCTTTCACTCCAATACAGATGGGGAGGCTAAAACCCTGAGAGGACAATACTAGGAATATAACAATAAAAAGTCCAAACCATGGCATAAAAAGAATACAAAAAATTAGGGTGATGGAGGGATGAAGAAGCTACTGCAACAGTGATCATTTGAACATCTACTGTTATGTTAAGTTTACTTATACAACTGTACTATATTCTTCATAAGGACCACTGCTGCAGTATCCTATATGGGTAGATTGCCATAGCTTAAACTGATCAGGAAGAGGAAGGATGAAGTTCCAAGAGCCCTTGGAGAATGTTCCTATCAAAGCCTGTCTTATATCTGGAGAAGGAATCTGCTTTATTGAGTTTTCTAAAAAGTCTGAAAGAAGACAAATGTTCTGCTTCTAAAATACTTCCCTTTCAAAAAAACACAGATAAAGCCAAGGCCCTGGTAGAGTGAGCCTTCCTGACAGGAATTGTTTGCTGTGGTGAGCATAGTAAAAATAATAGCATCAGACAATAATTTTGAAGCAAAATGTAGTAGCATAAGACAACAAGTAATCTGTTTTGAAACAGGTTGTCCTTTTTCTTATCTTCACAGGAAATGAACCACTAATCTGAAGTTCTAAAAAAATTTTTGCTTTTTCAACATAGTACTTGAGTTGTTGGTGGACATCCATGGTATGGAATATCCTTTCTCCCCATTTTTAATTTCTGGAAAGAAGACAAGAATATGAATAGCTTAGCTTAAGGTAAATGTTTATATACTTTAGAAATAAATAAAAAAATACTTTTTAAAGAAGCACTAAATTTGTGGAAAATTAGATCAGGTTGATCCACCTCAGATGCTCTTCTTGTAGAGGTCAGAGCAATGAGTAAGACTGTTTTCCATGTTAAGAGCCTCAAGCCAGCCTGATGAGCTGGTTCAAATGGACCAAGAGTTAGTTTTTCTGTCACCAAATTATGATCCCAAGGAGGAGTTATCTGTTTCCTAGGAGCCTTCTTATGCAACACCCCTTCCAAAAACATTTTCACATGAGGCAGCATTGGAAGAGGGAGATCCATGGGCAGGCATGCTGAAATTGCCAATAATTAAACGTTGATTGAGGAGTAGGATAGTAACCCACACAAATAATGTAGAACCAGAGAAATACTACCCCTGAATGGGTATAGAACCAGAGAAACACTACCCCTGAATGGCTGTAGAACCAGAGAAACACTATCCCTGAATGAGTGTAGAACCAGAGAAACACTACCCCTGAATGGGTGATAGTTCTTTTGCTGACACCAACATGAAAACCTTTTTCATTTGCTTGCCTCTTTCAATACCTGTTGCACATCCACAGAAAAAATATAGGTGTCTGCAAGGTATTTAAATTCTATCATCCATGCAGTCAGTTGTTGTTGTTCGCTGTCAGTATGTATCAAACACTCTTGTGTGAGTAAATCCAGTTTGCAAGTAAATATGTGGTAGTTGCCTCAGGCCATTGCCAAAATAAGGGAAATCTACTGTTGTCTGGGCAAGGAGGGAGTCACAACAATTATCTTTGGGAAGTCCTTCTGAATCTTCAGTATGACCCTGGATATTAGTGAAAAAGGGTGGACAAGCATACAGAAATATTCCTGTCCAAGGAAAACAGAATGCATCTGTTTTCCATGCTTTTTTGCATGGAGTTTTGTAGCAGAATGTTGCTAACTTATTGTATTGAGCAGAGGCAAATTGATCTATTTCAGGTGTTCCCCACAGCTGGTTCAATTCTTAGAAGACCTCCGATTCAGTTTTCATTCATTAAGGTCTGTCCTTACTTTGTTCAGCTTATCTGCCACACAATTTTGCTCTGATACTATGTAAGATGCCCATACAGTGAGATTGTGCTGAAAAGTTATATCCCAGGATACCATGGCTAATCTGCATACAGAATAATTTCTGGTTCCCTCTTGTTTGTTTTTCTACCACATTACTGTGGTGTTATCAGTAAACAATTGAACCACGACAAAAAACAAACCAAATGAAAGCTCCAAAAGGCAACAAAATCCAAAAAGCAAGGAACAGGCTGAATAACGTCAAATAACCTTTTTTTTTTTGAGCTTTATAAGGAGAAAGTTTTCCCCACCTTCTTCAGACAAAAATGATACAACAGTAAAGTTTCATTACCATATTAAATGGTATAATTGGCAATGACATCACAATGATATTCCAACATTTAAAAAGGTACACAGTTTTTTCCTTTAAAACCTATTTACATGAAAAAGTTGGCTTTATAACAAAAAAACAATCTATATATAAAAGACACAATTCTGTACAAAAAAACCCTCATTGGTTTTGAATTCATTGTAAGCCTACTAACTTGATAGTAAAAACCAAGTCATAATAAAAGGACAAAGCAAGCAGGAATCATGATTAGAAATAAATAAATAGTAAAACATAAATGTATAAAATACAATGCCTTATACAATATATGTAACACAAGATATTCTATACATATAATAATCTAATCTGCAAATATTATACCAAAGTTAAGTAATGCCTAAGCATTAAAATAGAATAAAATAAAAAGAAAAAGAAAAAGTGTAATATTAATTAATTATTGGTACAAAACCCTTGACCATACATCTAAATGGCAAAAAAAATATATATATATATATGTCTATGTACCAAATATATATATATATATGAATGAAATAATACATTATGATATTTCATCTATTTAATGCCATCAATTTTAAGAAACATTTGATGGACAATATCTCATTAAGACCAGGAGGTATATAGGCAGCAGTGCGAATCTGCCAAAAGGCTTCTTGTTCTTCCAGTCTCAACTGCCAAGGACCTCCTCTGATATGTGATTGAACCTGATGTACCACTGCAAAACAAAAACAATGCTCTGAGTTGTTATGTATATGTTTTGCAAGAGCATTGTTCAAATCACCTCTACCCATAGCATATATATGTTAAGATATGTTTCTTGAGTGGTCTATCGGTTTTACCTATGTAAAAAGCTGGACACTTTTTACATATTGCCGCATAGACCACTCCATTAGAATTGCAATTGAAAGAGCCATAGATGGTATACTTTTTACCAGCCATGTTGATAACAGGACTAACCAAAATGTATTTACAATAATGACATGTGCCACATCTTCTCATGCCTAACCCCTTCTTGTTTGTTCTAGTTCTTTCTAACAACTGTTTAACATTTGGACCATCTCCCAATAGTTTAATCAACTGTTGATCTTCTAAAATAATTTTCCAGTTCTTGAAAATAATATTATTGATAATGTGAGCATCAATATTATAAGTGAAAAGGAAACTAGTATTGAACTCTTTATCATTATTACTAGTTTTTACAACCATGTTACCCCCACCAAGTAATGGTCCGAAATGGCCGGATTCCCTTTTGGTGTAAACTTCTTGTTTTATATCATCTACAAAAGAGTATGGATAACCTCTTGCTAGGAACATAGATTGAATGTTATCACATTCATTTCTGAAGTCAATTAAGTTAGACACCATTTGGGCAGCCCGTACAAATTGTCCCTTCACTACGCTCCTTTTTTGATGTATTGAGTGGGAACTGTTAAAGTGAAGGTAATTGTTTGAAAAAGTGGGTTTTCTAAAAATGCATGATTTAAACTGTCCAGAGCTCAGGTCTTTACTTATTTTCACATCGAGAAAAGAAATTTCACTCAGACGGAATACTATCTAAAGAACCTTTCCACAAAAAGAACATGTCATCTTGGTACCTAGTGTACCAAGTGACGTTTTTGTGATAAAGTTCACTTTGAAACAGGAATTCATGTTCCCAGTGTGCTAAAACACTGTTTGCAAATGTACATCCACAGGGGGAACCCATGGCAATCCCTGTTGTTTGTAAATAATAATCATCCTTGAAAATTAGATAATTATTGCCAAGGATGATGTCTAGCAGTGTTTCCACTAGGTACATCTGCTCACTTGACGCCCCTTTCCCAAGCATGAAATCAGTTGTCCATTGGATTCCTACCCTATGTGGAATGACCGTATAAAGGTCTTTAATATCAACTACTAGGAAAATTAGAGTGGGGTCAAAAGCAATTTTACCAATATTTTCAAGAAAGCTCCAGGAATCTCTACAAATTTGAACTTCTTGTTTTAACAAAGGTTTAAGAATATTATCAACCAGTATGGCACATGCATACGTAACTGACCCTCTACCATCCACAATTGGTCTGAAGGGAGGGTCAGTTACGTTTTTGTGTATTTTAGGTGTGCCAAACAAAGTTGGAGTCCTTGGAGCTGTCATTATCAAATATTGTAATAGGTCAGAATCTATGGTACCTTCAAGAAACAAGTCATCCAGTGTTTCTTTGATTTTCTTATTTGCAATATTAACCTCGTTGTGGCTAGAGGGAGTATAAGGGCCTGTATGGAGATATTCTAACATTTTATTTTCGTATTCGAAATTATCCATGAAAATCAGGCCGCCCCCTTTATCAGGTGCCATGACTCTAATATGGCACTCATTAAGTAAATCAATGAATGCCAACTCGGCATCATTAATATTCAGTCCAGTTCGTGTCCTGTTGCCAAAAGTGTGATACTGTTTATTACTCATTGCTCTAAAGTCCAATTCACACATTCTCTCAAACATGTTGAGAGTATTGTTAAGTGGTGGATTAAAGACACTGGATACTCTGTATGTATCAAGCAAAGAAGGAGTATTTCCTAAAAGTGCCATAAGGTTAAGTTTACGAAAATACAATTTTAGATCCACAATGGTACTGACAAGATTGTAATTTTTATCAGGGACAAACGACAGACCCTTAGCAAGAAATTCAATAATATTTGCATCAATTGTTAATATGGTATAATTATAGACTTTAAAATCCCCATTACTATTAAGTAAAATGGTTGGCTTTTGTTCTATATTCAATGCATTGTTAATAGCAACTTGTCCTGAACCTAACGCCTGCGTTGGTTGCCCCTTTTCTTCTTTTGGTTGCGTCCCCGATAGTTGTTGTTCGTTGTGATATTCCTGGAGGTAGTACCTCTCTGAAAACCCTGATTGTTATTAGCTACATTATCATTCACATCAGACCCTTGATTATCAGTGTTATTACCATTCCTCCCCTGGTGATTATTGTTTACTCCCTGATTCCTGATACGCTCGCTCCTGCGAACTGGTTGTAATTCATTGTCCACCCCAGAGGTAGTATTGTTAGTACTGGATTCATCTGTCCCTCCTTCAGAGGATTGTCTAAAGGCAGCAACCTGGCCAGGTGGGGGTGGGGGGTATGCAGTATTATTTTGGTATTCTATAATGTCCCTATCAATTTTCCGTTTTTTATTTTTCACCATTTTTTCAATAGCAGCTTCTATACTGGATAACACTCTTTGATAATCAAACTTATATCGACTAAAATCAATGTGTCCATGTAAAAAAGTTTCTAACTCGATTAAGTCTTCCTGTAACAAATTAACTTCAACCAAATAATGTTTTACAAGGCATTCCATAAAATCAATGCCCTGTTTATCAAACATATTAATGAGTTCCTTATGGAACTCAGAATTCTTTATTGTGCCTGCTGGGTACCACCATTGGCGCAACCCTTTAGGCACAATGTGTTTATTCACACATTCACGGAGATATGAAATCTCAAGCTGCAGTTTCCTGCAGCGAAACAGTTTTAAATCAAACAGGTTTAATTCGTCAAGAAACGAACTCACCCTCTCTTCCTGTGCATGTGCACCACTGTTGTTTCCATTTGAAAAAAAAGTCATTATTAGCCAAGAAGGAAGACAGCCTTGGCAATGTAATCACGCTTGAAGTCCTATCTGCCACGTTGGAATTGTTGTCCTCAGCTATGATGTTCCCGTTAAGTAAACACTTAAAAAAGTCTCAGAGACCACAAATGATTGAGAGAACTGATTGTAGTCATAAGTGCTAAGATATATTTTATGTTTATTTGATTTGGTTTGTCTTTTCTGTTCTAAAGACCCTGCACTTTATCCCCATAAACACTACTTCCCAAGCAAACTCTGAGGCATCTGAATAATTGTGCTTGAGGAGGAAGAGGGAATGGGACACCTGGATTTAGAGAAATTTGTCGTCTCTACCATAAAATCTCCCTTTTCACAAATTCCAAAACTGGAATTTGAAATGTCAGAGGATGTCAGTGCTGGGACCAATGAGATTTCAGGTACCACTGTATTTTTCTCATGTGGAGTCTTGGAAGATGTATCATTACCATCATAGACACCAAGAAACACAGAATCCTGATGTATTCCCTTGCTGAGACAGTACCCTGATTGGAAAAACTGAAGAAAAGAGCTAACCACAGATATGTTTTTTCATGTGGAAGAAAAGCTGTTTGAACTGAGGTGTTTAGAAGACACTCCAGGAGAATAATCGTGTGAGAAAGAGTCAGACAAGACTTCTGTAACTTTTCTTGGAATCCCAGCCTGTGTAAGAGATCCCTTACTCGATGAGAGATTCCTGATACTTTGAAAAGGACTTTAAAAAGATAAATAAGTCATCTAAATATGGAAAATGTGAATCTCACTAGGCTATCATAGGAATCAGACACTTTGTGTACACCCTAGGAGCAACAGATAGACCACAGGGTATTGCAGAGAACTGATAATGTGATCCAGACACAGAAAAACTTAACAAATGTCTGAAATTCAGTTCTATAGGAATGTGATGATATACAATTTTAAAATCTAAGGTCACTATTATACTCACATGGGGAGTAAGAGATAATAAGTTGTGAACAGATAGCATTGTAAAACTTGGGAACTCCCATAAATTGATTCAGAAAAGAAAGCTGCAGAACTGGTTTGCAAAATCTTCTTACTTTGGCAACAGGACAATCCTGGAATAAAACCCTTACCTAACTGAAGAGGAGAGATATCTTCTATCACTCCATGAGAAAGCACATGCTGATTTACAGGAAGGAAAAGATGAGTCTGTACTGGTGGATCAGGAGGAATCCCCCAGGAGGGACAGACTTGTACTGCCATCTGCAACCATGATGGCTTACTCTGAGGACAGAGTTGTCTAAAACCATCTGTTACCAGATAGACAAATGGAGGTTCAGGCTTTCTAGAAGGATTAAATTACAGTTGGGGTAAGAGGGGGGTTAGAACTCCTTCTTATAGTTATGCAGAGTTATTAGACTGCACTTTGTTCTGGGGAGGAGTCCTGTTTTCATTTTGAAACTTCACTGCCATTGCTTTTTAAACATTTACTTTGCAGCAGCTTGCAAGACGCTGTCTGGTTCGATTCTCAGCTAGAGCATCTTCTGCGTGGAGACATGCGTGAATGGGCTTACCTTCGTTGAAGTTTGTGCGTCAGGGCTGGTAAGTCAGCACGTAAAAATCAACTACCAATCATTAGCGGACCGGAGTTCCGCTGTGGCGACCCCTAACCGGGAAAAGCCGAAAGACACAAACAAACAAAACTTTGCAGCAGCTTGCTCTGACTGTTCATTTCACTTTTTTAAACAAAATTGTGGAGGGAGCATTGCATCCATTTTCAAACTTAAAGAAGGAGGGTTGAAAATGTGAGAGATCCCTTGAATTAGCTTTCCTCTGTCATCATACTTTTAAATGATCTCTGAAGAAGAAGGTTCAAGAACTCCTTTTCAGTGCAGTCTTGAGGAGAAGAGTGCCACACAAGAGAGAAGAAAAAGAGAAATACATCACATGGTTATACAAAGATAAACAAAAGGTTTCAGTGTTTCTTAATATAGCAGCTTTCTAAACAGTCGGTGTGCAGTGCATGTATTGGTGTCAGAGGCCCCAGATAAAGCTGTTGTGAAAAACTGTATGGCCCAATAATCACTACTTTGTATTATTAAAATGAAACTTTTATTTCCTTATTAAAAGTATTCAGTGCCTCGGATTCACAGAAATCAAAGGGACATCTGATCTAGTAATCTTAATTCTTATATAGTAATTACTAATTGAAATTGCCTAATCAGTTAATTTCCCTTCAATTGCGTTTAACAAAACAGCAACAATCTATAAATTGCATATTCAGTCTCATTCACTGACACACTATTCTTTAAAAAACTGAGTTAATCTTAGCATTTAATACACATAGCTGGTATGTCTGATATTTCACTTTAAAATAACACTGTTTTTGTAAGAACCGCTGTTTTATTGTATTCCTTAGATGGAGGACCTTTTGTAAAATTATCACAATTTTTAAACTCTCCAGAAGGAAATAACAAAGGATTTGCAGGTTGTAAATTCTGCCGTTTCTTTAAATGTTATTGAAGTGTAACTGATTAATTAACGTTTGTAATTAATACTGCTGTTTCTTTAAATGTAATTGAAGTGTAACTGATTAATTAAGGCTTGTAATTGCTGCAGAAGACACTTATTTTCTAGTATTTCAATTTGCCCATTTGAAAGCTGTGAAGTCAAGGCACGAGACAATTTTTAATTATGGAATAAAAGTTACTTTTTAATCAGATAAAGTGTTCATTATTGATTTCCTGTAATTGGTCTGAGGCTCGTGGTTGTACTTGTGGATAGTTTGGAGCCAGAATATCCCTGAAAAATGTTCAAGCCTTTCCAAGGCTTTCATATAATGCAGATGACTTAGATGGAGGAAAATAAATCAAAAATAATATAAATATAGAAAACATGGTGAGTAAAAGACTGGGAGAGAGATACAGCAAGAACTTTGAGGAAGTTTAAGGGTGGTATTCATAGTCCAGGAGTTTGCAGCTATGTAGCAGTTATTTGCAAGGAGCACCACTAAGTGCATAGTGGATGGTGCAGTGGTGCAGTGGTTGTGTTATCACAGAACAGTAAGAGGTTCTCTGGTTCAATTCTTGACTGGGGTCCCTTTTCTGTGTGGAGTCTGCATGTCTTCCCTGTGTCTGTGTGTGTTCCCTCTGGGTGCTCCAGCTGCCTACATGTTACAAAAACATGCATCTGGAGTGTTTCTCCCCAGGCCTCTGCTGAAAATTGGCTTTGTTCCACATTGGACTTTCCCAATACACAAATGTAAAATAAATAAGCTAAATGCAAGATATTTGTGCTGAGTACGGAAAAAAATTGTTTTGAAAAACATGCCCATTTAGGGTAAAAGTGTAAAGTGCCTAAAGTTAAGTGTTAAGTAAACATGAAATACTACATGAAAGCCATAGGTTTCATATAACTTCATATGTATTCAGCTATTCCTAAGTGCAGTTATTCCTAAGTGCAGTCACACTTAAAACACTTAAGCCAAGCGGCAGACAGTCCAGCTTTTATTATGAATATTTAAAAACAATAAAATGGTTTAATATGTTTTATATAGGGGTATCCTTAGTTGGACACCCTGATGTTTTCAATAAAGAGCACAAAGAGGGAGATAGGTAAGACTGAGAAAAGGGGAGACACAACAAAGAGGAAGACATGGAAGGAATACATCAAGAAAGTTGTGCTGGAGGAGAGGCACTATGTTTTGTTGATTGATAGATCCCCCGCCCCCCATTCTTTTTTTCAATTTTTTATTTTTTTATTTATTTATTTTTTATGAGAGGCTAGTGTAGGTGAGAAGCAGGTAAGAGGGTGTAGGAAAATGGATGAGGGAAGAAAGGCTGAGGAGGTGCCAGGAGGAATCCCAGTCCATAGATCCTCAAATATTTCCACTGCCAGATGGTGGTGCAGTAGAGAACCATCTTGTTGCGAGGGTAGGGGCCTGTGGTGGTGCAGTGGTCAGTACCAACTGAGACAGCATGTCTTGAACACTTTGAAAACAGTGTTCAACTGGCTGAATCCATCTTTCCATGACATCCTCCAGCACATCCTCAATCAATACCCAAAGCCCCCCTTTCAGTGAGGCCTGCCAGGCTGCCATGTGCGAGGGTGCCTGCAGGACTGGTGTCATTTCCCTGACCCTATGAGGATGTCCCCGAATGGGCAGAGAATGATTGATCACTAACCTGGGAGGTACATGCCTGAGCCACTACAGAGGATTTTGGATCTGTAAAAAAATGAACATAAATGGGAGAGAAAGAAAATAATAAAGGACGAAGGGCTGCATAATTAAAATAATAAAAACAGAAAAAAAAATGCGGGAAGCACAAAAGAGAAAATACACACAATAAATTTTTACATCATGTTACATGCCATTCAATTTCTTAGTTTAAAGCATTTTTATTTTATAAATCTTTATCGAAGCAAAATAGAATGTACGGGAAGTGCTTATATGACTTTTGGATGAAATTTAATGGAAAGTGCTTATGCTTGCTTGACAGGAGACTGCTACCAAGCTGTGGTGGAGTTTATATGTTGCAGTCTGCTACACAAACATAATGGTCAGATTTGTGTCTGATATGCATTGACTTATAATACTGCATGGAAAACACCTGCTTATATCTTATAAAATTAGTTAAAGATAGAATGCTGTACTTATGCTTGTAGTAATAGACTGAATTGACTCTATTGCTTCAGTTACTATGCTGTATTATTTCCCTATATATATTAATGAAATCAGTTAAACACACTACAGTATGTATTAGTTATTCATCTTACCACCATCTTCATCCACCCTAGCTGTTCATCTTTCCTGCTGTTTCCTGTTATAGCAGATTTCATCCTCAGCTATAAAGAGAAGACCTAAGACAGTTCTTTTTTGTATTTCAACTTTTTCCCCTTAACATTACTTATATGACTAACAGTTATTTTCAAGGCATTTCATTCACTGCGGTATAATTTAGTATACATTTGTTGAAATATCTATTACTATCTGAATTTACATACTTTGTCAGTCTTCCCTACACTGCAAATTATTAATACATTGATACCCTTTTGGTGGAATTTTTTTTTAAATATTATGCTTTGCATGTAACAGTCTGTAAATTGCATTCAACCAGAAGTTGTAAACACACAGAAAATTTTAGCAAGTCATGGAAGTTTTCATTTCCTTAGCTATTCAAAAGTGTGTGGTTTGATAGTTTTCTCCCTTCAGAATTCTAAACATATAAGATGATGATCTACAAATATATACCAAACTAATAACACTGGTCATTATATAAGATGATGATCTACAAATATATACCAAACTAATAACACTGGTCATTATATAAGATGATGATCTACAAATATATACCAAACTAATAACACTGGTCATTATATAAGATGATGATCTACAAATATATACCAAACTAATAACACTGGTCATTATATAAGATGATGATCTACAAATATATACCAAACTAATAACACTGGTCATTATATAAGATGATGATCTACAAATATATACCAAACTAATAACACTGGTCATTATACAAGATGATGATCTACAAATATATACCAAACTAATAACACTGGTCATTATATAAGATGATGATCTACAAATATATACCAAACTAATAACACTGGTCATTATATAAGATGATGATCTACAAATATATACCAAACTAATAACACGGGTCATTTTTTGGTATGTGCTGGGCAATCATTATACCTCCTCCAACCTGCACTCTGACTAGGGTATGGTGCCTGACTGATTCCAGACATCTTGTACATGCAATTAGTATTCTGGTGTAAAATATTATCTTTTACAATAATTATACAAATAAATAGCTTTCTGGCCTACACAAATTGTCTGCATGTAATTTAACTACATAGGTTATTGCAATAATAATAATAATGAAAATATGTGGAAATACAACTTTTTTTGCTTCATGTATAAATACATGAACAAGTAGTTGTAGGTGTGCTCATGGGGATGTATATCTGTGATTCACCCCCCCCCTCCCACATGCGCACACACACACACACACACACACACACATATATATATATATATATATATATATATATATATATATATATATACGAATATTATTATTTTACTCATATATATGTATATATATATATATATATATATATATATATATATATATATATATATATATATATATATATATATGTTAAATTTGCAATTATGTTATCACATAAACATTCCACATATAATTGTTTACAGACCCAGTTATGTCTACATATATGTTTATGTTTTCCTTTGCATTATTGTATTAACATTACAGATACATTTTTGTGGGTACGTATATTTCTTCTAGCAAATACCTTCAACTATGCAATCTTGTTATAGTTTATTTTTTCAACCTATGTATAATATGACCCCCCCCCCCCAAAAAAAAAAATAATACTTACTATAGAACTCTGGCCTTCTCACCTATCTGGTCAACTCACTCAGCTAACTGGTTGGGTCTACACTTGTGTAGGTCATTGTACCTGTGGTGCCACTGTTGGCCAGAGTGGAGGATCCCTGTCAGGAATGACAGGTGGTCACCCAATTCCTGCCAGATGACAATCTTTTCCCATAGACGCCCTCTTGTGCATGCCTAGAACTTACCCAGATACCACTCTCTAAGGAGGTGGACCATTATCAGAGTCTCCTTTTCTGACCAGATTGGAGTGCAGCCTAATGCCTTCACAGGTGCTGCCATCATTTGAAGTACCAGAACCAGACTGAAGAAAGTATGAGCAGGGCTGTAGTTCACAGGTTTGGAACCACTCCCACTGAGGTGTGTCACCACCTTAACCAAATCCAGATAACCAAAAGGGTCATTACACCAGGTAGTGTTATTACTGGCAAGTTTGGTTTAACCAGAAATGCTTTCTCACATACATTTTTTAAACATTCACATTTCATTTATATGTTGCATAAAAAAAACAGTATTCAATCATCATCAATTACAATTACTACAGCTGCTGTATATTGCCTTAGCTACCTTTTGGGAAGTATTACACTTGAATGTCATTTATTCGTGCAGCAGAACAGCAGTAGTATTTTTTTGGAGGGGGTGTAGAAGTACATATTCCTATGTGTGTGATTACCAACTTTTATAAAGTGTTGCATGGTCTGAGGTGAGAAAGTATGTCAAATATTAGATGAGCAGAAATTACACTTCATGATTGTACAAACTTTCACACATATAACTCTATTTTGTTCTGTCTAAATATGTCCAGTTTTGTGCATTTCCAAGTCTATCCATGCATTCCTGCAGCATGCTGGGGACTAGTGAGGGCTGCTGCAAACTCTGCCACTTCTGCAGTGTGTTTATGTGAACCTGAGGCCATATTCATGAGCCGTCGAGAATGATTTGGGTGCATAAGTGGCCTTGCACATTAGCATATTACTGCGATTCATAGCACTAAGTGTAAAAAGGCCTAATTTGGATACAAAATAAGTAAAAGGACCTGAAGTTATGTGAAATGGTTTAACACCATCATATTAACTTGAAATTACTTGAGTTAGTTGGCAAATAACTTTGGAAACCATGGACTTCAAAAAGTAAGAAAAAATATAAAAATATTGACATTTCACATGAAACGCTTCAATTGATGTAAATTAGTGAATTACCTTGAATAAATGTTTATTTTACTGATATGATGGGCATATTATCATGTCTTTAGTGACTAGTGTAAATCTGTCATTTTAATTGGAAAATCATTATAGCAAAAGCAGTGAGAAATGATTAGTGATGACTGATAAAATCATTTACTTTGGTATCATGCAGTGATTGTGCATACAAATGCGTTTTAATTGTGAAGTGCTGAAGTAGTAAAGATGTGTTGTTGCTTGAAGATATGTGTCCTTATTTAAAGGTTTTTTTGAGTGTCACTGAAGAATAAAAAATGACAGTATTGTGAATACATGAAAATGGTAGGGACTAGACGAAGAATCAATCTGTTAAAAAGTGAATGCATTTATGATGATGCAGACTTTAGTATAGCACACCTTTACTTGGCTGGACTGAGATTTTGCATGTTTGTATAATTATGGGGTTTGTATTAATTTGTTTTATAGCAGTGTATGACTATGGCCTTCTTTTATGTGTAATAATGATGTAAAACAAGGGATCAGAGCAGACAAAGGACAACTTCAACCAAGAAGAAAATCCCATCCTCATGACAGCTCTTAGGACATACGGGAAATATTTGTTTGGTAATGGGTTGTCCTGGACATTAATGCAGTGGGTGGCAAAAAATGCACATTAACACAGTGCAAGAAGAGGGTAAATGATGTGGTAGGATGTGCTAGAAGCAAGGTGAAGCAGAATGCAGTTGCCCATACCAGTACTAGGAAGGGTTCCAACAATTCTCCCATTAACACCGGATGAGGAATACCTTCTCTCCATCTATGGGGGGGGGGTGACTGTGACACAGATGATGATGGCACTGGAATAATCAGAGGTGGTGTGGACACTGGCTATTATCAATGTCTGCAGCAACACTTGTCTGTTCAGGAAGGTTGGTTTAACAACAGCAGCGTACATTTATATAGAGAACTGAATGTTGATATGGAATTATTACATTAAACATGTGATTATCACTGTTAATAGGTATGCCTTCCACCTCTCCATAGAATGTCAGTGAACACAGTATGCATGGTAAGTGTCCCACACATCTCCTTACTCAGCTTACAGAACTGTATGCTACTTCTTTACAGGTAATGTTTCCAGATCATTTTTTGCAGCTTGAGCAGTAGAACCAAACATTTCCATTATACCAATAAATGCGGAGCATATCATCAGCAAAATTTCTGTTGAAGATGATGCTGACAACATAATTATATTTATGAAGCAGCCTGAGGAAAGTGGCATGCAGTCCCCAAGTTCAATGGCAGGATCCCAGAGCCCACAACGTGTTAGTAACTCTGCAAGAAGTGACCGTGCATCAAAAAGTCAAGCACATGCTGACATTACACTCACACTTGTGCAGGAGGAGAATGCATACACCTCTACACCAGTATCCCCAAACCCAGACAAACACTTTTAAGATGATGGCAGACATTTAGCGGTAACAGTGTCTACAGTGACACTTTTACAGGGGAGCCAGGTGCAGGAATTTGTTACAGCTACCCCAGGAAACAGGTAAAACATTGGCTGCACAGCAATAAATGTACTGTGACATTATTAGGGATCAGAGCACTGCCATTCAAAGTAATCTGGAAATGGTCAGAGTCTTCCAGGATATGCATGAGGATTTCTAACACTGCTTGGAAATGGCATGGAGTAGGGATAATGCCATGATCACACTGATACACAGTATGGTGGTTCACCAAGCATCCATGGCTGCCTCCATTTGTGCACTAGTTAGGACTTTACCAGACTTAAGCAGGAGTCAGTCTTGCAATGTGAAGTACTGCCCAGACATGTGGAGGCATATCACATGACACTACAGGTGCTTCTCAAAAAGTACTGTAATTAGTCAAGGTGAACAAATATCACAGATTTCATGTTGGCCATGTCAGTGTTCATCTATACCAAGCAGAGCCTCTCATTTAACGAATGATCAAATTCTCACATCACTGTCAGATAGGTGTTTGCAAGATCACCTGCATTATGTAGGTCATGACATTGGACTAACTCACCATCCAGCTCTCATGACAAACCCTCTTCAAAATCACTTCCACTACCACCTGGTCTATCTTTAGGAGATGAATTTGGCACCTTTGTCCTTGACCTACTGTGATTCAAGTGTGACATTTCTGTTACTTACAATTTGACCTTCCCAAACACAGGTCAATGTTTAACTTGAAAGGGAACAGATTATTTAAAAAAATAGAAAGGTGGTGGGGTGCTTAGGACACTTTTTAATTATATGCATTCCATTGCAGTAATGGTACTGCTTAATTCCTCAGAGACCTTTAGAAAGAAATCTGTGTGCCATAACATAAGATTGCAGTCGATTGCAAGCATTAACACTAGTGCTCTATGCATTACCTAAGTAGGAATAATGCCATGGTCACACTGATATATAAAGTTGGCAGTTGCCTACAACTTAAAAGTAGTATTACACAAGTTTTTTGTAGAAACACAATAATGACAAAATTAAAAATTTAAATGAGTATCCTTCCATGTAAACAACTACTGTTGCCACTTCACCCTCACCACTGCACAAATGATGATAGTTGTGTCTCTGTGGCTACATATTATTGTTTATAATAAAATAAGAAATCTGTGAGGTACTTAATTTGTCCTCACTCTGTATCTGAAAAGTCACTGTAGTAAGTAGAGTGAAGGCTATACATGCCTTAGTTTACACAGAGATGGGAAATCCATGCATTCCTCCAGTACCCCTATGGGGTTCATACATATTCACTAAGATCCTTATAATGTTCCTGTCCACTCTGAAATTATCAATTATCTCCTGATTATCAAAGTTATAATAGGTTATCCTCTGCCTATATTTTTGCTTTCTTGGCTGGATGCTGGGTGCAAGTGGTTTTGGTTTGGCCAAGACAAACAACTCACACCTGGGTACAGCAAGGTTAGCAGCAAGTGACAGCATTTTCATGGATTGCAAAGTAGATAGGATCAGAGAAAGACTCCTCTTTGTACACTGTATTTGAGGATGTCGCAAAAAACAGGAAGATTCCACTATGAATCACAACTAGGCAAGGGAATGCTTCATTAGCACACACTGTTTTACATCATTCCTCATTTACAACTCATTATGAATTTGTGTGCTTATGCTCATTTGTGGCCATCGCACATTACCATAAGTGGCCTCTATGAATTTCAGCTTAGCTATTCTCATATTCAGACAGTGAGGTTGGCCTTGACACATCTGAGTAATGACTACCACCCTAAACACTGCAATGTCCAGATGTACAAAATTGCCACACATTTAAGACAATTGATGAAACAACATAGCAACCTTCCTCTGCAGGTAATTAATCTGCATTATAATATATTAAGATTAAAGAAATATCTCAGTATGGATAAAAGAATTGATAAATTCTCTTTCAAATGTTTCTGCTTGCTTGGAAGAGCTCCCGCACCAGCTCCTATTAACACAACTGCTCCTTACTCATTCCATTATTAACAAACCTGCCTCCTGCCCTGCATTATCTTCCCTTCTCTCCTACTATACTCCCAATTGCTCTCTCAGGAGCTCTTACCAGTTGCTCTTGGAAATCTACAAGCCCACAGGAAATATTGGCAGGCATCTATACATCTATTACATTGCTTCAGTCTGGAACAAACTTTCTCTGACCATTAGAACTATATCCAATTCCCTCAACTTCAAAAAAGCATTAAAGGATAAATAGCATCCATTATTTATATGATGTATGCAGTCATACCTGAAGTCATTCTCACATACATTTATGTCCTTCTGCACTTCCATGTATACCATTGAATGAACTGTTCACATTTCATGAATTGTGATGTTTTAGAATGGCAGATTCATTTCCATAACATTTTTGCCTGTTTTGTTAATAGGATACCAATGGTGTATTCTCTTCATATCCTTGTTTTATGACTCACTTTTAACTTTGTGCATAATGCAAGGTGCATGCAATCACAGTGCTATTGCACATATTGTTTATGAATAGGGCCCAGTAACTGGAGTTCAAACCTGAGCAGCGGCCCCTAGAAATGTGGCTAAGTATGTATCATTGAGCCGTGATGTTATCTGTTATGCAAAGCAACCCTAAATTAAGCATTGTTAATAACTAATAAGTATTTTAACTTGTTAACTTAAGCTTTAATAGATCTACATCTAACTATATGAATGAGCTCAGTCTCAGAAGTGATTTATAATAAAGATCATAAGTGCAGGTGCTGCTGAAGAAAGTCTGTAGTGCGCTTAAATAGTAAGTAGTATGAGTAAAGGTAAGATGATTGACAGCTGTTTATTAATAATAACTGTGTTTTAGTACATGCTACCACCCACCACACATTCTATAGCTTATGTACCTCCTCAGCAATAGCTGGGACAACCTTATGACACTGGGTCCTAGTCATGTGACCATGACTCCAGATATTATAGCAATAATGTGCAGGCAAGTGGTGCTATTCATGAACATTTGTGCAGTAGTCTGGCATTTAGCAGAAAGGATTAAGGTGATGAGCAATTAATGTGTTGCTTCCTATAGTCCATGGTACAGAGTTTAATTCAGCCCACTTCCATTTGCCTACTATGTGACTCTAAGCAAATCAATTAACAAGGCAGTGCTCCTGAAAAGGGACATTTGTATCCAGTGTACTTACCTGGTTAACAAATTATTAAAAAGCAGGCAAAAGAAAAGAAATTCTCAAAACATTACTGTTCTGGGCAGCAAGTAAATCCTTATGACACAGATGTACAGCAATGTAAAAGCAAGCAAGGATGTTGTGGGTGTGGCCTCAGTAAATTAGGCCTCAGCTTGTCATAGATGCCATCATTATTAGGGAATTTTATAGCACAAGCAATTCTCAGACACTGACATAACACAGCTTCTTTGAAGGATGCACACAGTCTTTGTCACTTTGAAGCTGTTCATTTCAACAAAGAAGGCAGTTTGTTTGCCTGCTCAGCTTAATGCTACACAGCTAGACTCTACTCAGTAGAATGCCTGCCTTACAGCTGGTCAGACTGCTCAGTACATGATTTTTAGAGGCTTGCAGAAGAGCTTTAATGGGATTCAAAGGTATGTTACTTGTGTGCATCTCTTACTTGGACAGCACACTGCTTAACAATGAACCGTTTTTATGAATATCACATATGCAGTAAGACATACTAGAATTTGTTCATTTCTGCTGGAAATTGCTGAAACTAGTAATGTCACAGCAGCCAGACCTCTGTATGTGTAAGGTTCAGGTTGAGTGCAGCATAGCCCACTTACTGACCTTGTGTTATTGCTATTATATACATTTATGCAATTTATTTTTTTTATTAATTCATTTATTTAGTCATTTAGTTACTGTTTTTTGATTAGGTTAGTACCACTGTTTTCAAGGGAGACCCAGAGGAGGTATTCATACTGAGTAGGGAAAATATGGCCAGGGCACTGGGGAACATCCCATACTCTTTTCAACTGTTAAATGGTGCAGAAGGGCTGTTGCTGCAGTCAGAATAGTTCCAAGATGGAATAGTTCCAAGATGGACGGGGACAGGAGAGAGATGGCTGTGATTGCATCAGAAGAAGGTGTACTGGTTATGGAAGCTGAAGTCTGAAGAGTGGAGCTCTTATTAACAGATGTAGATGGAGGAGGATTAGAAATACCAGATCTTTTGGATTTATTAAATCAAGGTGAACTAGATGACAGAGAGGAATTTAACTGGAGACCGGTGGTGGGCCAAGTAGTGAGTGAACCAGTAGAGAATGGGATGACTGGTGATCCGGAGGAGATAAGTCCAGTGGTGATGGAAGGAAACAGGGTATACTCTGCCAGTGGGGAAGCCAGTTTTAAGGGTATAGACCTATAAGAGTGTGGTTTGGTGAATAAAGAAAAGAAACTGTCATATGTGGAGATCATTAAAAAAGGAGAAAAATGTATCCGTGTGGAAGAAGGGAGACGGAGACAGACAGAGGGTGAACAGTGTCTGAATAAGATGCTGCTGGTAAGAATTAAAACAAAATATAATAGTGTAAATAGATATGAAATTATGGACACTACTATTTTGTTATTGGGATTTAAGTTATTAGAAATAAGAGCATTAATACATCTGGTTTCAGAGGATTTTTGTGAAGTAACTTTTAAGGCATTCAGTTTGTTTGAAAGATCCATACAAATGGAGAAGAAAAAACTGTTTGAAACTTGGAATGACTATATTTTTCCCAGTTTTGGATTTGTAGTAAAGTTCATGACGTTAAGAAGATATATGATGAAAGAAATGTTTGGACAGGGGATGGAAGGTTTGGTGACAATGGATGCACATAGGAAAATTCAGCATATTGATGACTGTAAATGAAAAAAAAAGGAATGAGAAGCACTGGGGCCAAGCTAAGGCAGCGTATGTGTCGCGTCTTGCGCGTCGTCGTGCATGTGTGTGTGTGTGTGTGTGTGTGTGTGTGTAGATGTAGAGATGAAACGCATTTGATGCAAGATTGTAAGAAGAGAACGTGCAGTCAATGAGAGGAGAGGGGATGTGCTATTAGGAACTGCAAGCCAAAGTGTACAAAATGTAACAAGCTTGCACCTTCATCTCATGACCACCTGTTAGAAAAGGAAAAGTTTTCAGAAAACAATCTGATGAGAATACTATCAAAGTTATTTGAGGGGAAAATACTGGGGAGAGAGAACTGAAGATGAAAATATAGATAATATGAATGGGGATGAAATAAATGAAGTAGTGACTGTTTTAAAAAGACAGACTATCCAAATGTAGGATAATAATAGATAGTCAGAGTTGAGAAGTGATGATGGAGAATTGGGACACTTTGAAATAGGTGAGAAACAACAACAAAATGTTGAAAAATCATGGTGGAAGGGTAAAGAAAAGGAAAATAAAGTAAAAATAAAGACTGGAGATAAGAAGGATGCCAAAGGAGAAAGAATGATATGGTGGTACTAGCATTAAATAGCATTCAAAATGGTAGTAACGTAATGGTGTAAGAAATTAAATAAAGGTTCACAGGTGTATAGTAGGCTAACGACGTCTAGGACCATTAAAATCCTAGCTGTGCAACCCAAATGTGACCCACAAATTTGATTTATATAGGTGGTGATTTGCTGACTGCCTCTGTTCATCAGGGACATAGGAGCCAGACCAGGGATGAATTTCTGATTACCCAGCCGCTGGTCCAAGTTACATTTAAAAAGGGATAGGGGAAGGACTCTTCTTCACATGGAAAGGGAGCCTGTTCTAGAGCATGGGAGTTCTCTGAGAAACATACCTGTCTCTCCAACATGTCCTATTTATGTTGCAAGCAAAATTTAGGTCTTTTAATCTAGTAGTTCTGATGCTGTTTGTTTTACAGATGTGCAAAAGGTTAATCGAAACAGGGTCTAGGGATGCCATCTATGCCAGTCACCTCTCAATAGTCTGTATGATACTGAGTAAAGAGACAAGGCTTTGAGAAAATCAGTGAAGGACACTGTGTTTATTCCATGTATTCTTTTTGTAAGCAATCTTTATGGACACTCCAGTTGCTGTATGTGTCTAGTCAGGTACATACCGAAGGGGGCATTATACTCTATGATGAGTCTGATGAGGGCCAGGTACAGTGGTATGATGACCTCTCTGGACCTAGATGCCATGCCCTGACTTATATGTTCAGTAACATAGAAGGAGTTTCTTACCACCTTGGACTTGTGTTGGTTGAAAGTTAGGTTACTATCTACATGAGTTATCAGCTCTCTATCTAGTGAAGCAACTTTTAAGGGTGTTTTATTGATGACGTAGTTACCTGGAGTGGTAGACTTCCCAAAAGGTACTATAATGCATTTCATGGTAATGAGTTTTAAGCCATGGCTTTGGCACCAAACATTTGTCTATATTTGACCTTCCTGATGGGTGTTCTCATCCTGGAGGGATTCGATCACTGCTCCCAGTTTGCAATTATATGTGAGCTTGGTCAGCCAAAGGCCTTGGACATTGAATTTGACATCCGAGAAGTAGATGCCAATGATGAGTGGGCTCAACATGGAGTCCTGGGGTACTCCACTGGTGACCTGCTTCTTTGTGGAGGTGGCCTCACTGAGTCTAACCTCCTGGGTCTTATCAGTGAGCAGCAAGCTATCTAGCATGTTATAAAGGGGTTTATACCCATTTCCATAAGTTTGTTGACAATGTCCAAGTTGGGTATTTTATCAAATGATTTTGCCAGATCTAGGTAGACAGTGTGCCCCTTTTTCCCCTCATTCACTGCCTTAGTAACATTTTCAAAGAAATCCACCAGATTCAGTAAGCATGATCTTCCCTGGACAAAACCAGACTGGGATAGGTCCAGTGTTTGGAGGTCTCTTATGTCCTTGTTGAGAATTTCCATGGCTTTGCAAATAAAACTAGTCAGACTAATGGGTCTGTAGTTTCCATGATCTGTTGAAGGTCATCCCTTATGAAGAGGGATGACTGTTGCAGTTCCCCATTCACATGGCACAAAGCCTGTTTTAAGATTATAGTTAAATAATGACTCCAGGAGTCCTGATAAGTCATATTTTAGGCTATTCAGGTGGCATCCTGGGATGTTATCAGGGCCCATTGAGGCCATGTTCTTGACTTTAGTGAGTGCAGCCAGTACATGCCCCCTAGTTATAGCTAGAGAGTTTGAGGGCATTTTTGACAGGATGGTTAAGGGTGAAAGGGGGGTAAAGTTGGAACTGAATTTGTCTGTTAGTAGGTTTGCTATATCACCAGGCACTTGAATAAGACACCATTAACTATTAATTCAGCACATTGCTGTGTGCTGCCCTTGAGGTTTCTGACATAGCAGTAGAAAGCCTTATGGTTTTCATTCATGTGGGAGGCTATCTTAACCTCAAAGTTGGCTTTGCGTGACCTAATTAGCCCTCTTAATTGCCTGTTTACTTTGATGAGAGAGTTTCTACTTTTATGGGAATTAACCTTCCTGATTTTTGCCTTATTTCTTTTCTTTTTGTTCTACATCCTATTTAATTTGGGGTGCCACCAGGGTGGTTTGTTTCTAGAGCTAGTCCTGGGCTTACTTCTGGTAAGTACAGCAGCCTCTATGCAGCTATTGACATGGTTTTACAGAGCTTCTGAGAGCAATTCAGCATAGGTCACTGTGTCCTGTGGGTTTGGAGAGATGCTGAATTTTAACAATCCATCACTTAATAAAAGGTAATTTGCTTTGGAATAGTTCCTAACTGTTACTGGTTTTAATTGAACTATGAAGCTGATTTTGATTTTGAAGCAGACAGCTTTATGGTCAGACCTTACCAAGGAGCAGAAGACATGGGGGTGGTGCAGCATTCTCCCATATTTGTAAACACAAGGTTCAGTACATTGGAGCCTGTAGTAGGTGTATTCGTTATTTGGTCAAAAGTGTTTACATTTATGAAGTCCAGGAATCTATGTGCTTGTAGATTTGAGGCTGTTTAGGATTCCCAGTCTATAGAAGGTAATTAAAGTCTCCCATGAGTAGCGCATTAGGTTGGATGGTAAGTGTCTCCAGTAGGTCCAAGCATGCACTGTGAGCTTCTTGGGACATAGAGGGTGGCCTATAGCTGACTAGGATATGGGACAGGATTTGGTCTCGGGTGGCCTGCACATGGAGTAATGCCAGTGCATTATCCTGTCTTGACCACCCTAGAGATGTGCTTGTTATTGATGTTTATTGAGATACCTCATCCTTTAGGCCTTTTCTGTGCATCTACTTGTCTAAAAGTGTGGAAGACACTGACACCTTGTACTGCTAGCATAGTCTCTGCTGCTTTAAACCAGATTATGCTAAACAGTACTAAATTCTACTAACTTTAATGTTTACAGAATAATGAATTCAACTAAATCTGAAGGTATTGCCACTTGACTCCCAACTAGCTGCTCTACGTTTGTTGGTGCACAAGGTATTTGTACTATATTGCTGCTTTACAGGGTAAAGTTTTATGAACTGTTCTTTCTAGGTGTTTGCTACTGTACAATGAACTGCTCCACTCCAAGGGGCAAAATCTATAGCAACAACAGAAAAAAAAAACAGAAAACTAACTAAAGAGCCCACTGACCAATAAAATGACTACACTGTGAGTCCTTTTGTGTATTTCACAACTCATATAGACCAGGAAAACGTCTCCTGCCACTGGATGAATAAACCCAGTCCTCTTAATGTAAAAACACAGCAGAAAAGACTCACAAGTATAATGCTTTCACAATCCCCTTAAACAACTAGATGAAAATCCCTTGCTGAAAGTAATTTCAAGACAGTCTTACAGCAGTAACAGTGTGAGGAAGAGCAATTTTTTTTTTTACAAAAAACAATTCTGTGAAATGCAAAGCAAAAAACAGTAGTGATCATTCAGAATAACTTAAGTGTGATGTATCTGCTGCATTTGCGGTCTGTGATGAAAAAGGGGAAATAATTGAAACACTGGGGAAGGAATATTATATTGTCAGTAGGAAATAAAACATGTTCAGGTAAATGGATTGTGGTATTAAGGGAGGAAATAAAAGTATTAGATGTGACACTGCTAATACCAGTAAGAGTAGTGACATGTGTTGTGAGAAAAATAGAAAGATGTATTAAGTTTGTTTGTGATTTATGCATATGCTAATATGACAGAGAGAAAAAAAAAGATGTCTGCAGAATTAACAAAGTTTCTTCAGCTGAATATGTCTATAATTATGATGGGGAAGTTTGTTCTGTTGAATATGTCTATAATTATGATGGGGATTTTAATTGTTATTTAATTATTATTTAAGAAAGGAAATAGGAAAAATGGCACAGGATGCTAAGGTGATTCAAGAAGAAGTTAGGCATGGAGGCCTGAAAACAGGAGAAAAGCTAGAATGGACTTATAAACAGGGGATATTTGAAACTGAAATAGATTATGTTGTATATTTAAAAGATGAAATGATTCATAGGATGAATGGAAATTGCTGAATTCTGACATCATGCAACTGTATGTGCTAGAGCAGGCAATGACAAATATATCATAAAGGAAGATAAATGAATAAAAAGCAATAAGGAAATGTGAAGGCAGAACAAAACTAATTATGGGAAGAATGTATGACAGAGTATATTTTGGACACTGGACATTGTGGTGGGTTGTATAATAAAGAAATATACATAAGTCATTTTAGAGCTAGAAAAATGAATAAAGAAGAAAATAAGGAAAGATTATGATGAATTTAGGAAAAGGTATGAAAAAGAAGTAGAGCAGGGGGTAACAAAGTAAGAGACATAGAAAGATAACTGCATAAAAATTAGAGCATATATACAGGCAATTATTTTTTTTTCTAAAAGGAAAAGAAAGAGGAGTTTCACTTTTCTTAGAGAAAGAGGTCAAAAGAAGAGAAGGAAATGGATACAATATTTGCCAAAAAAGGTAAATACAGACAGGAAGAGATCACAGAAGTATTGGAACACTTTGTATAGATACAATGAGAAAGAAGATGTACAGGAAGAAGGATGGCTGCTAAATAATCATCTGAAAATATTAGCAATAGTTTGGAAAAGGAGATTAGTACTAAAAAATACAACAAGCAATAAATGAGGGAAAGGAGAATTCAGCACCAAGAATGGTTGGTTTAAGTTAAAGATTTTATAAAGAGAAGAACAAAAATGAGAAAAATACTATTTTGTAACTTAATAAATGAATGGTTAGAAAAATGTATAAAGAAGAAGAAATGTGTGCCAAGGTAATAAAATTTGGTTACCTATTATATTCTCAAAAGCTGACAATGTCGAATCTGACATTGCCGACACGAGAATAGCAAAAGTGCAGAACGTCGAACGGGTAAACAGAAATCTTCATAAGGGGAGGTTTCCGTTTACTTCAATGTAGTGCGGTCTCGGAGTTGGTATATGTAAGTAGTGAGGGGTGTGCAGCCCCTCACATGGGGGGGTGCAGGGGGGCTTGCCCCCCTGCCTACACCCTTTAGATTTTCTTTTTTTTTTTAATTTATTTTTTATGAACATTCGAAATTTTAATGGTTCGTTCATTAAAGGTCGACCTTTACTGATTCGAACCATTAAACTTTCGATGTTCTAATATAGACCCATAAAATTTACATGGAAAAAGATAAAAGGAAATACATACAACAAATTAAGAGAACAATAACTTTGGGAAATATAGACTATAACATTGTTATGAGACTAATGCGAAAAAGGGATGCGTAGGGTATTAAATGAAGTGACAGGTGATACAGTTTTTGTCATTAAAAGAAGAGTGGTAAAAGAATGTTAATAGTGAATGAAGCAATAAATATGATAAAAGATGATGATGATGATAAAATACAGTTTGAGAGTAGCATACATAGAAAAAGTACATTTACAAACAGTTACTTGGACAGCAATAGCAACCACTCAAATTTTATGAAAAAGAATTTACCCAGAGGACAATACATCAGGGCTAGCCATATGACAATGGATGATAAAAAAACTGGATGAGGAATTCACTTTTATTACTAACCTATTTAAGTATAGAAGATATAAAGAAGTCTTTTTGAAAGAATTGGAAAATGAAATTAAAACAAAAAAAGTACACTTTTTTCTAACAATTTTGAAAATTCCCTTTGTGAGTAATAAAGAGAGAATGGGTACTGGGGGTGGAATTAAAGAGGATAGAAGGATGACTTATGTTTTGGACATGACATTAGGTAGTAATACTACATGTTCTATCATAAATAATAACTAGACATTTTTGCAAGGTAATAGAGAATTGGCTGATGTAGTAGGCGAAGTTCCTAAGTTTGTGTATAAGAACAATTACAACTTGAAATATGTATTACAAAGAAGGAATAGTAAAGAGCTAGAGCATACTGAAGTGCCCCCCAGAAAACCATTGGGAATGTTTAAATGTGGACAATGCAAGATTTGTCGTTACATCCATGAAGGACATTTCATTATGTTAAATAATCCTTCATATATTATTACCATCAAGGGGAGATATAATTGTCAAATGAGGGAGGTGGTTTATTTATGTCTGTGGTCAGGCTGTCCAGCCTTTTATATTGGGATGACTACTGGGAGGCTGAGTGAATAAAAGAACACCTGTATTATATTAAAAAGAAAGATATGAAAAGTGCTTTATATAAGCACAATTTAAAAAGTTCCAATTATAAAAAGTTTCATTTTTCAGTTATTGAACAGGGACAGATAGATTTAAGAGGAGGGGGGGACTTAAAGAATTTTCTTGAACAGAGAGAGGCTTTTTGGCAAATCAAACTGTTGGCTGACAAACCCCCTGGGCCTAATGACACAGTGAATATAAAATGTTGTTTTAAAAACAGGAGAGTGCATGTTAACAAAGGATATTAAGAGAAATTAACTTTTTTAGTCTAACAGAATAATTACTTAATTATTTTATTAACTGGTGTAATTTGAATGTGACTATTTAAATATGGTGGACCTGTGCTGTATTTGTATTCTGATAAAGTCTTTTTGGTGAAAGTGGCTAATAAACTGAGTGGACTCTATTTTTGCGCTGAAGTTTCCTTGCTGGTTTACTATATAAGGTTTTGGTGCTTATGTTGGTGTTGTTAATTTCCTTGCGGTTGGTTTTGGTATATTGGTAATAAATATGATCTTGACAGAGAATAAAGATGTAAGAGTATTGGCATGTAATGAAGCAAAACCGTGAGTCTATGTGGAGCATTCATATAGCAATAACCCACGCCTGGGTGTGGGTAATGTGGGATTTACCCACGGTTGGCGTGGTTTGGTCCTGAGGGTGAAGCCCGAGGGACCAAACAAAGACAACCATGGGTAAATCCCGCATTACCCACACCCAGAAGTGGGTTATTGCTATTATACTATGACATTATTTAAGAAAAGAAACAATTACTTTTCTTAGATAATGGCATTGTATAATGCCTCTTTGCTGCCCTTCGGCAGCTGTCTGGCATCCGCAGCAGTTCTGATGTACTGCGCATGCCTATGCAGTACATCAGAGCTGTGGCCAAAAGCAACGGAGAAAGCAAGATCTTTGTTGCTTTTTTACTGTTTCGCTATGTTAAATGGGTTTAACATAGCGAGACAGCTTTAAAATAAGCAACGGAGATGTCCGTTGCTTATTTTAAAGCTGTCTCGCTATGTTAAACCCATTTAACATAGCGAAACAGTAAAAAGCAACGGAGATCTTGCTTTCTCCATTGCTTTTTTTTTAAACCTGTCTCGCTATGTTAAATGGGTTTAACATAGCGAGACAGCTTTAAAATAAGCAACGGAGATCTCCGTTGCTTTTTTTAAACCTGCGTTGCTATGTTAAACTCTTTTAACATAGCGAGACAGTGTTTTAAAAAAAGATTTATACTAATGGAAAAAGTCCGGGCGACCGGACCTTTTTCCATTATTATAAGTCGATTTACAACGTGCACGCTGGCCAATCAGCATGCACGTTTTGGAATATTAATGGGGGGTCATGGTATAATGAGGCATATGGAATAGGAAAAAGGATAGCAAAGGTTATAAAGACATGCTGTGAAAAATCCTGGATGAAGGTGACAGTAAATAGATAGATGTGGAAAAAATAAAAGTTAAAAGAATAGTGAAACAAGGATGTCCATTGTGTTTGTTTGCACTAGCTATGAATGCAATAATTCAAAACTGATGTGTAAAATGAAAGAAACATGTTAGGAAATTGAAAAAAAGAATTGTAAATAAAAAGTACTGATTCACGTGTCTTATGCCGATGGTTATTGTGACTAGAAATGAAGCGTGGATGGGTGAAATTGTGCTACAAATCAAAAAACTGTTACAAAAGCTGGATTGAAAAGTGGGGAATTTGGTGAAATAAAGAACATGAATTGAATCTGCCTAGTCTGGTGTTTTTGTTCTGAGTGGCAGAAAACTCTTAAATTACCCAGGCTGCACATTTCACATGCTTTTTTTCATTGTTTAATTTATTTTCTTGAGTGATACTGAAATACACAGAGTTTATTTGTGGCCTTGTCTTTTATAATAAGACTCAAGGCCTGCAAAAACTACAAGCACTGCTGGTGACTCTCTGCTGGTCATTTTTCCCAGCCACCCTCCCATTCCTTGATCTGCTTTTTTAAATTGGGCCTTATAAGCTCCTCCCTTTTGACAGTGGTGCTTGACATCTTGAATTATTTGTTTGCCTTTCCTTCTGCTTATTTAGAAAAAAAGTGAATTTTGCCTCTCATCATCATTTATACTGATTTATTTGTTCTGAATTCATTATCCTTTTAAATCTGAGCATATGCCAAGGTAGAAAAATATAATTTGCACACTTTTGATGAACATCTTATAATTTAGAATATATTTAAACTCATAATGTTCACAACAGGTGTCCTCCTTTTCTACCTCTATTTGTGTAATATAACTTCTTACATAATGTAATGTTATTTTCCATCTGTTTCTTCTTCTACCTGTCTATTGACCTGGGGTATGGCTTCATTATCCTGGTTAACAAACTAAAATAACCATCAAAATGCTTTTTTTCCTATTTGCAAATATGTATATATAAAATTTAAAAAAAATCAAAATATATTACAGTGGCTGTATATGATAGTGGATTCAAAACACTGAAATGGTGTCACTTATCTTTGTAGGATGAACAACCAACCCTCCTTAGAGCATTGCTTCTCTAACTTCCTGTGGAACTAAATATCACAAAACCATATTTACATATATATGTCCCTCTACCTATAATATATATATATATATATATATATATATATATATATATATATATATATATATATATGAGTGTGTGTGTGTGTGTGTGTATGTGTGTGTGTGTGTGTGTGTGTGTGTGTGTGTGTGTGTGTGTGTGTGTGTGTGTGTGTGTGTGTGTGAATATGGATATAGTTGCTTTAAGTATTACGATGAGTTCTGGAACTTTGATAATGAGATATGCTAGAACATACACATTATTTTTGGTTTACTTTATGATTCTTATGAATAATAAATTATAGTGCTCATTACTTTCACAGCAAATTTTAATAGCTCACTGTATAGCAAATGTAATAAAAGCCAGCTACAGTACTCCTTGGCCATTTTTTCATGCCAGTACTGCTTTTACCTCCTCTTCCAGCAATTTTTTTCATATAGTCACTCTAAAAGACCTCACACACATAGCTTTCAACCTTCCATTCCCAAAATGAGGAACACCAGCCCTCATAATGTGGAAAAATGGTCAAAATGTGGAACACATATTGATGGCATGCTAGCAACTTCATCTAGGAAGGTCGTAGGATGGTTAAAATATGCTGATTTTACTTATAAAAATGATTTTTTTAATTAATTAATATGATTAATTTGAATTTACCATGGATATCATTTAAAAAATTCATAACACAGAATGTGTGTCAAACACTTTCAATGTGGAATTTTGAGGAACAGGAACATTTTAAGACCCCAAATGAGGTATGTTCCTCATAATGGGGTACACTTGAGAGGTATGCTCACACTGTCTATTTTTTCTAAAGGTTTGCACTTTAAATGACAGAATGTTTGCAACACCACAAAGGACAGGCTCTTTGTTTAATGATTGGGTCTCTGATGTTCATATGATAAAGCTGTCTACACAGTCCAGTGAAGCTATCACAAACAATAGAGTTTCACCTTCTACATCTCTGCTTGCAAATACAAGCAACCAGCTTGTGAAATCCTGAACTAGCACTTATTCCGCCTTTTCAAATTTTTTTTCATATTGAAGCTTTTCAAGTCCTTTTAAAAGTAGAAGAAAATTAAACTCTTCTGGAGACCATAAAAGCTGTCAGTGTGGATCTTGTAGAGAGCATGAAATGCCACTTCAAAAACAGCTGTTCGGTTTAACTCAAGCCATTTTTAATACAGCCACTGGTAACTAGTAAAACACAGCAGTTAAAAGTAATTAATTTCCACATTCTCAGCCCTTAACCTAATTAACTGATTTGTACCCATTGGTAGTCCCCTGCTGTTTTCAGAAAGACCTGCCCCGAGGGACAAAAAGTCTCCTTTCACAAATTCCTGATTCTCACTGGTCATAGAGCTTGCAGGGTAATTAATATGAGGAATTGCTTTTCATTTTTTATTGCAGAACTACAAGGAACAAATCAGAGCAAGTACTTTTTTGTAAATGCTGATATTAATCCACCTTTATAATGTTCTCCTGTACTGGAAGTTGATGAAAACCTGAGCATTTTGGAGTAGATTAAAACATGAAGATACGATAAATAAGAATTAATTAAGTAATTAATTTAATTAATTAATTAATTAATTAATTAATTAATTGTAATAAATAGGTCAAGGTAAAAAGAGTTATTGGATAAGGAGACATCTTGTCAGGTGGTTCATTGCCTTTTACAGATTTTATTAATATTAGGTACAAGTTTATATTTTTCAGGGGCTTAGTATAATGGTTAAGGTGTTTATCTCAAAACACAATGTACATGGTTTGATTCTAACCTTTCATAGGAAATTTGCTAGGCTTAAAAGGGCCCACAAGGGCAGCTAACCTAGCACTTGCCTAGAAACCTATGAATATATTTTGGTGTCAGCCTAGGAACAAAGCATTGTCTTGTAAATTTGCCTGCGTAGAATCACACAGTACATAAGAGGAGAATGTAGGACTCAAACCCATGAAACAAGGATGACTTTCACTAGAAAATCATAATATTAACTGTTGTTTATCCCGTCATTTATTTCAGAATGCACAAAACCTGTGATCTAGTTACACTGAGAGAGGGCATCCTTGTGTACTGTTTTGAAGTTTAGTCTCCATAAACATATAAAGGAGGAGAACAATAAATAATGGTCTGGGATCTACATCAGTAGCCTGACTGAGAAAGACCAAGGATCTATATTGCCTAAACATAGTGGGAATGTAACTGGCACCAGTGAAAGACATTGCTCTTGCACATGGTTTAAGACAACACAAAGGGAGTATGCATACCTCTCAAGTGTACCTCATTACGAGGAACGTACCTCATTTGGGATCTTAAAAAGTTAATGTTTCTCGAAGTTCCCTCAAAGTTCCACATTGAAAGACTCTGTTACACATTCAGTATTAGTAATTTTGTAAGTGAAATCCACTGTAAATTGAAATGGATCATATTAATTCATTAAAAGATCACCTTTATAAGTAAAACCCGCATATTTTAACCATCCTATGACCTTCCTAGTTAAAGTTGTTAGTAAGCCATTAGTATGTGTTCCACATTTTGCCCATTTGTTCCACATTATGAGGGCTAGTGTTCCTCATTTTGGACATGGAAGGTTGAGAGCTATGGGAGTATGTTCCTGGGAGATAGACTATTAAACAGTATCACTGTACAAAATTGGAATTAAGAAGAATCAAAAAGTACATAACTAAAGAATTCTTCCTCGGTAAAGTAGTATAATTACTCTTCCAATGCTAATGGGAACCTAAACTCTACATCTAAGAATGCATTTGCCAGATTTTTCATTCATTCATGTGTTCAGTCATTCATTCATTCTTTGATGTCTGGCCTTTCCTAAACAGAGTTTCCTCACCTACCCTCTTCTGTCTCCTTTGTTCTTATTTATATACTATTTCAACTCATTCTCTTCTACAAGATGCTGAAGATTGTAATATGCACATCCCTAATTCCCTTTCCTATAAAAAAAGAATGTTTAGGTTACACAGCCTAGTTTCATCACAACTAATTCTCATAAGCTTAAACTTGTTCTGGTTGCACAATCATTACAAGCAGGGAGACATTTTAATGGTACACAGCCAAGCCTCTTACATATATAAACATATTTAATGTACATAACCAGTCGGCAAAAGTATGCAGATATGTTTAGTTTGCAGCCGTACATAAACAGAAACATTTTGTAGATACAATATGCATGCAATTCTTCAAAAGATCATAGGTTCATAGGAAATGCAATGCAATCAAGTCACAAGAAAATTTATACCTTAACAATACCAACCTTCACTTTGTACCCATCTTCTCAAGAAGGACCAATCAGATCTAGTCTAGAGTATATTTGTTGATACCTATCAAGTAGCTCAGGTTTAATTTGAAAGATGCTAGGATGCCACTTTATTTAACTTGCAGAGGAACTGTGTTCCAGAGGTGGGATAGATGATAGGTAATACATTTGTATTAACAGCATGCTTTATTTATGTAATGACAGAGATGTGAGTCCCTAGCTCTTGTTTTAGTGGTATTATATGATGTGAAGATGCAGGAGATCAAAAAGAATGGGTCCTGAATGACAAAGAACACAAGATATAGATCACATCAAAAAAGCCTTTAAAAAATCATGGTGACTTAGGGATTTTAGGGTAATGGTCTTCTTTGTTAGGATCCTCTGGGGTCTGCTTAGTTGCTTAATATGTCAAGAAAGGTACATCCTTAAGGGAATGTTTTACTTCAGTATTTTGTGTAAATGGGGATACATAGACGAGTTTTTACTTCTTTTGACCTTGATGATAGTTGAGAAAAAGCTAGAGATGAGGAAAGTGTTTAAATGAAGATTCCTAGACTTGGAGAAAGCATATGAAGGGGTCCCAAGAAATCTGATTTAGGTAGTCCTGTGCTGGCTCAAAGTGCTAGAAACACTGGTAGAATTATAGCAAGCTATGTGCAATGACCCAGTGACTCAAGTGCAAACAGTGGTTGGTCTCACGGAGGGGTTCCCAGTGGGAGTGGATATGCATCAGGGTTCAGCTCTAAATCCACTGTTGCTCATACTGGTGAGTGACTACGTTAGCAAATAGGCCAGAGGGTACAGATCAACAAAGTTGGTGCTTGCAAACAATGTGGCATCACAGGTAGACTCTGAGGTAGAACTTCAGCAAAATATAGGGGGGAATGGAATGCAAAACTGAAGACACATGGGATGAAGCTGATTATAGATAAGACAGTTGTAATTGCTTCAAATGTGGGATATCAGAAGAAGCTGAGAATTGAGATAGAAGGGAAAATAGTGCAATGAGAAAGTCAAAGATAGACTCAGAGGGTCAGCAGCTAACTGGCACAGAGTGTCAGGTGTAGTATATGCCAGATGATTGGCCACAGAAGCTGAAAAATAAGTTGTACAAAACAATGGTGCAAAAAGTATTACTGCATGGTACTGAAACCTGGGCAGTAAAGGCAGTTGAGGATGCTAGAGGTAATGTAGACGAAGTGCCCAAGATGGGTGATAGGCTGCACACTGGAGGACAGATGAAGAAATAAGGACATAAGAGCAGAAGCCAAAGTAGTTCCACTTGCAAAAAAGATCAAAGAGAACAGATTACAGTGGTTTGGGTACATGTGCAGAAAAGAAGAAAATCTGTTGAAAAAGATTTGGGACAGATAGGAAGAAGACAAAAGGAAACAAGGGCATCCAACAAAGAGGTGGATGGGTTTTGTGAGAGAAAACCTGTAACAGTCAAGCATGAGTGTTGAAGAAGACAAGTGAGTGGCATTAAATAGAGTCAGATGGCGATAGTTGACATGACCCCTGACCCCATATAGAAAATAGGAAAAAGGAGGATGATGGTGATATGCCTGTAGATATTAGTGGTGCAGAATAAAAGGATTTCCTGACTATTGTTGCTACATGGTAGTCAAAGGAGAGGAAGTTATAAGTCCAAGTTTCAAGATCCCTGAAAGCATTATCATTTATGAGTGTGGCATTGGCTATACTGCAGAGACAGGGAGACAGTTATTTACCAAATGTTACAAAACTACACTATTTCACAATTGTAGCCCTTTTCTGTATACTACTTGTTTATAATGATTAGTTCCTGCCATAATGAATGAATATTGGAGGGATATTTGACAATAACACCCAGTTTACAGGCATCTGCAAACTTAGCTAACTAAAGTTCTTGTTTTCATCTGGAGACTGGAAAAGTAGGTGCTGAAAAGGAGGGGCAACAGTACTAAGGCCTGGATCCCATCACTGCTTACTTTCACACTTTCCAAGGAGGCACCTGCCAAATTAGATATGTGAGTTTTGTCTTCTAGCCAGTTGCCTATCCACCTCTTCAAGTATACTTTTAAGGCACTTTGCTTATTAACAAAACCAACACTGGCGATAGTGTTGTATGCTTTGGGTAGCTGTGTTAATAGAATGACCACTGTTTACAGCCCACATGACTTTCTCAAAGAAGTTAACTAAAGTGTAGGCAGGCTCTCACTTTGACAAAGCCAAACTGATGTGGGTCTAGCCTGATAAAGTTTTTGATTTCATAGTTTATGAGGTCAGATATGATGTGCTCCATGACTTTGCAAACCGGACTAGTCATACTAATGAGCCTGTAGTTCCCTGGGACAGTGGTAGGGCCACCTTTGTGTAATGGCATCACCACTAGAGTTCACCATAATTCAAGGACAAATCCTGTAGCTAAACTCAGGATAAACAGTTTAAGGAAAGGCTCCCTAAAGGCATGTTTAATGCTGTTTATTAGGCATCCAGGTAAATTATCAGACCTCATACTTTAAGTCATTGAGAGCATCTTCAGAAAGTGTTGTTTTGTGATAAAAGCATCATAAGCATGTGAATATGTTTAGGGTATGCAGCCATTCATCAGATGCATGCAGATGCACTGGGGATCCAGAACCCCAAGCAGTCTTCATGACCATGTAAAATGTTTTAGAATAAATAACCAGCCTTAGTAAGCATGAACATATGTTTAGGGTACCAGTGAAATCCTCATTCTCATAAGTATCTGGGTTTATTCAAGGTACACAGCAATCATCTTCAGTTTATACACACACCTGGGATGCACACTGAGACCTGAAATGAATGCATACATTTAGGATGTATAGCCAGTCCTGCGAGGTATGTAATCATAGTAAAGATCACACTCAGCCCATCAGAATATGTGAACATGTTTAGAGTACAGAAGAAATATTTAAAAGTATACCGATGTGTTTAGGCATACAGTCAGTATTCACATGTATGTAAAACGTTTAGTGGAGAAGCCCCAGGATAGGCCACTCACTAAATACTAATTCACTTTCTAAACCCTGTGCATATCTGAATATGACCTTTCTCTAAACTAATATTGGCTAACTGTACCTCCATGATAACAAACATTAACAAATTCACTGTATGTATTGCAAATGATACTTGTGTAGCTTTTTTACAGCTGTAATGCCACAAAAAAGTTTTGTTGATATAATGCACATTTAATACTTGTCTGATATGAGATTTGTTTTTATGCTAATGTATTACTTGGAGCTTTTCTCCCCGGGCCTCCAATGAAAAGGGGCATATGCCCAGCTGGACTTTCCTGGTAGACAAATGTAAAAATAAAAAATAAAATAAAATACATTTTTCATAAAAATGCAACATGTTGGGAGTACACAAGCTGTTCTTATAAGGGTGGAAACATCTTTATTTAGTTAACTATTTATTTATACTATTTGCATATGGTTAATAGTAAGGTCTGACTGGGTCATACAAAATCACTTTCAGCAAAAGCCTACAGAGAAAACCTCCAAAAACATATATAGCGAGAGATAAATATACAAAGAGATTATAGCAGACTTTCTATGAATAATATTTGAAGTACAGTGATTATAGATTAAACAATGATGTATAAAACTTATTAATATCAGCAGTTACAGCAGTACAAACATCATGTGAATAGGATATAGTAATATAATAACACAAGGAGCTAAACTGAAAACAAGTTTGTATAAGCAGTTGCAACAATAATCTCAAAAGAAATATTAAATAATAAAAGCATATCTGCTATAAATGCGTTGGTATAAGTGGCAACAAAAGGAGATGGTAGATAAAGCAATGTTTAACTATTCCTCATAAGCATGTGACATATTAAGGGTGCATTACCAATCATTAGAATCATATCATTCTGTCCTGAAAGCATTTAATTTGGCCTCTACCTTACTCCGTCCATAAACCTTTTGTTTTTGCCTCTATAACTGGATCCAGTAATATAAATATGCAGATACTGAGACCCTTAGAAGGCAAATAACTTCTAAGTCTCCTAAATCCAGCTGAATGCCATTATCTGAATTAGGGGGTCTGGTTCATATTGCATGTCACCCTCCCCCAGGGCAGATGAGGTATTTGTCTTCAGAAGATAAATAGGCAAACCCTTTCAGAAGTCTTTGTTAATATTAACAGTTATCTGCCTTAAAGACCTGTTATCTCCAATGAAAGGATTATGCATTTACAGCTTCTCCATTTTTTATGAAACACATTGGCTGGTCCTTAAAATGTACTGTACTGTTCACCAAAAGTGTGTGAGTGTGTGTGTGTGTGTGTGTGTGTGTGTGTGTGTGTGTGTGTGTGTGTGTGTGTGTGTGTGTGTGTGTGTGTGTGTGTGTGTACATGTGCATGCACATGCTGCATAGAAAGAGTTCTTACATAGTGACACTACAGGAAGCAGCATGCTGTATGTGGTGCAACATGAAATGAAAGGGTCTTGTTATTACAAAAATGTGTGGATTGCTTCCAACAGCATACATAAAATTAAAGTAAAGGAAAAAATGGAAATAGGGGAAAATGCAGAGATAGTAAGTCAGAATGCTAGAAGTCGGGATTGTACATTACTGAACGCAGAGTACCATACACATTTCACTAGAATGGAATCCAACTGGATTCAGCCATACTTGACAGCTGGAGATAGACCCAATATTATTTTTGTCAGAATCTTTATACCTGGTACATGCCCATAGCTTTACTGAGTCTGAATACTTAGTGAACAAACTGTAACTTTTTTTAGAAAATGGTACAATCAAACTCCCATGCATTCATCCAATCAAATCATTTCCAGTCTAAGACCACACTAACAATGGAGTAACATAGCTACTCCTCAGAAAGAACTAGAACTTGTATCATATAGAAATATGATCATTGAGTTTGCTGTATTCTTCTCTGAAAAGTATTCTGCCTAGCCAGTGCCCACTGCTTATTACATTCAATCAATCGGTTTTCACAATAGTTTTTTACTTGTCAGTATGTCTACAAACAAAAGTGTTCATCTCTATACAAAATGTAGAATATCATTTAATTGATTATGGTTATTAATTTATAGGTCAGGTTTATTGATTCCTTTGGAAATCTGTATTTGCAGTGTGGGAGAATTCTTACTGCATGTAAGTGGGGGGGGGGTCCATTGGGAAATGAACTACATCAGAATGACTACATCGGCTGTGTTCTCACCAAGGTCCCTTGGAACTGCACAGCTGGTAGACAGCTTAGAACAAACAACCAATGTGCATTCTGGACATGGACAAGCATTGATTTAGGGATAGTCCTTAACTGTTTTCCCTCCTGTCACCTGTAGAGACTGACCTATCAACTTTCTGAGTATTCTAACATACCATTGTCACTCCTCAGTTTGAAGCTGCCAAGTTAATAAATAGGATACATGACGGATGTTGTATTCATTCCACTGAACGGAACTTTTATCATTAGAGTCTTGATAGGGAAGCAAACTGCAGATAAGTAATCAGTGTCGAAGGGCAGAGCACACAGCATGTCACCAACTGGCTGTGGGGGGTTGCAGCAGTTGAATACAGAGAAGAGAAAACATGGTTCTTAAAGTAGCTTTCTCCTTTGAATGGCTTTTAATACATTGCACTGATTGCCTTTATCCACCTATGCTGTGTTTTCTTTACTAGCTAATAAACATGGAAATACTAAAAGTGGTAACAACTGCTTTGAAAATTCTTCATTTAATCATGACATGGAGTGGTTATTGTCTGTTAACAGCATGTCTTGGAAATTAGCTTGTTCACCTAGTGACAAAGGATACCTGTCAGCAATCTAGAATTTTGCAGAGTGCCCAGATTATTACTTTATTTTTAAGGTATGTTCCTCATAAAATCTGTGATTATCTGGCAAATTATTAAGAATTTAATTAATTGGATAATTACAGTCATTTGAGTTTCATACTTCATGCCATTCTGAAAATGCATGCTAGTGCAATACCTGTTTATTCTATCAACTTCCAGACTTTATAAGGGCCATATTTAAAATCTGCTCCCTGCTTTTTTCCTTTGTCCCACCATTATTTTCGTCTTTATCCAGAGTTCTTGTACTAAGAAATTGAGAGGCAGGTCAAATATTGCATCACACTGCAATTACAAACACTCTGGAATTCTTTTCTTTGCTTATAGCTGCCTTGATTATTACTTGAAATTTTGTAAAGAGATTTAAAATGAATTTAATGAGCCCTGATGGAATGTAATACTGCAGTTGCACAATTATATTTGACAATCTGCAAATTTTGATTTATACATTTTTGTAACATATTTTTTGATGTTATGAAATACTTCCAGAATGTTTTCACTGCAATACCCAGTGCATGTAATTGTTGCTCATGTATTTCATATAGGGCCCTCAGTTACCTGGTTACCACCTGGAACTAACTGCATCACTAAGAAATGATGCTGTGTTTCCCAAGCTGGTGGACTTTGATAATAATAATGAACTGTTTACCATCCAGACAGAATTATAAGCTCAAGAGCTAGAGAGATGGAACTCTCCTATCATATTAATATTTAAAGGTCACACCTTTGAGACTTCTAACATCAAGGCATAAAATAGGACCATATAGAGATATCACTGTAAAAGAATAAATAATCCAAATTCATTGTGGTTGCATTCATATTTCTGTTTCATGTATCATTTGTAAGCAGTTTGCCCATTTAGATTCGCTCTGGCTCCTTCCGTGTGATGTTGCTGAGGGGAAGTTCCATGCAGACATGATATATCATGGTCCCTGTTGTCAGACTAGAGCACTGACTACAGATATGCAAACCTGTAAAGTGCTACATCAGCGTTCTCGTCTGAGCAGGAAATGGTTATGAACTCTAGTTGACTTTTGTGGCACGGTTATCATTCTTGCCCATACTGCACAATGCGCAAATGTTCCACCCTGTCTTAAATCCTGCTGTGTCAAGCAGCTGATAGCAACATAAATTATCATCTGCTTTTTCTTTTAGTAAGAACAGTCCACATGCTTATCCCCAGTGCTGGCCCTCATCAAGGACAGGTTTAACTAAACAAATCTGGAGTTCATAAACATTTGGACTGTCTGCTCAGTGAACCTTGTTGGTATAACTGCTAATGCTTATCCAGTCAGGTCCCTCACACCAATCTGCAGTGATGAAAAAATGCTATAAACCAGAACAAACAAATGTGAACCTTACGTTTTGGAATGTGGAGCAATGAAATGTGCGCCATGGTAAATAATTATACTGAAGCTGCATTCCAGACTGAACACATTATCTAGAATACTTGCAGGTGGAAGGCACCTGAACCACAGTGGAGACAATTACATAAGAACATTTTAAGGCTGTGTTAGGATTTATTTACTTAGTGTCAAAACAAAGGTTAAAAGTATCACTTATATTTGACAATTAGCAATGTTTTTATGACATACCTGATTTTGCATTATATTTTACTCTTCCTCTTATGAATTTTTTGATTATGTGGTACATTACTAAGGATTACAGTCAGCCAGTAATGTCAGACATTAATGTGTCATCATTGTTTAGAAAATGTAAATTGCTGCAAAAAAACTGTTGTTCTGTTAGCATTTCAGGTAAATTGCAGTAAGATATAAAAAAAAAAATCCCTGATTTTGGGTCTTTGCCCCCTCCCCCCATATTGGGCTTTGTCCAAAATTCTTTGTGCAAAGAAGTAGAGAGGTATATTTTCTGTGTTTGAATTATTTCAACTCAGGTAGAACAAATTCTTTGAAAGGTCACATACTCTTTAGAAGTATATTTCACCAAGAGTTACTATTTAAAGCTTGTATCGTAAAAATGATATAATGAATACTGAAAAACTGAAACAAGTGTTGGTGAAGGGCGTTATCTACCAAAAGCCATAATTTCAGGCAGCTTTAATGCTATTGTAGCTCAGGCTAAATGTTATGCATAGTTGATGGCAGATAAATGTGACGGGTTGCTCCTTTTCATCATCAACTAGTGAGAGTTTTTGTAGAATTTGATAACCAAGTTTTTCAAAACATCTTATTTAGATAATTCCTGCCCTCCAGCATTTGTCAAGACATAAGCCTGCAAATTATATTTTGGCAGATGTATTTTCACATGTTTGAGCCAACTAGCCACTTGCCATCACAGACCATATGTATATTTGGTGCTTGTTACATCAAAGTTGACAGGTACCCCAACAGCCGGTTGGAAGTTACAGCAGCAGGAGGCAATTCCATATGTGTTTGGACAGTGATACTGAGCTTGGCCAATAATTCTTTTTGTACAGGAGCCTACTGAGTGGCAGAAGCAGGTGTGGCTATAAAAGGGGCTGGGGGGCTGGAATGAAAAGCATGCTTTATCACTGTTAAGCTTAAAATGTACTGGACAAAGCAAAATCAGCGACAATGAAAAAAGGTCTGCTTAGTGTAAGGTATAGCACTTCTCAATAAGTTCAGCTCACTGACCAACATCTGGAATCCCTCTGTACATTTTTAGTAGGCTAATTATCTCTTCAGAACTATACTTAGCAGCATTGAACAAAATCCTACAGGTATTTTTAAAATGATTGTCTGTCTCGATTGTAAATAAATGCAGATATTTAAAAAAGGTACATTTTTATGCTATGCAAAAATGTACCCAATATACAATATACACATTAAATGAACCATCTGGAAATGTACCATAATAAGAATAAATTCCCTGAAATAAACCACCAGATGTCTAAAAACATAAATATTTTTTCTTTTCAAGTTTACATTGGGCAGCAATTTAGCGATGACATTCACTAAAACTGGCTCCATCCCAAAATGCACTGTTGTATCATCCATATTTCTGAAAAATATTTACCACTTTAGCTGTGCAATAAAGCAAACAAAAAAATGCTAAGTGCATGTTATGATTATTACTTCTTGCATATAGTGCTGCACTGGACCTAGCGACCCTGGTAGCACAGTAAGATTTATACTGTACTTGTGACTTTAGTCCAGTGAAATAGCTGATATATATATATATATATATATATATATATATTTTTTTTTTTTTTCAAAAACACAGTAGCTTTAATCAGAAAAGGCTGTGTGCAGAATTTGGGAAATACAGCTTTCTTCTTACAAAGTTGCTGAAGACAAGAGAAGGATCATTTTTGTCATGGAAAAAATGACCATTTCAGAAATTAACAGAGATCTTAGAAGCAAATATAACAATAGCAGGTGGTATGGAGATGCAACCCCTCCCCCAATATTGGGGTACAGGGGTGGCTTGCTTCCACATAAAACACTTATTTCAAATAAATGTCCATTCATGATATGATTGCTATTTTGCGCATTTATGATGAAATGTTCAAAAATTGTTAAGATGTCCTTGTTGACCATATATGCAAAAACGTGTCTGTATTTTATGTATATGAATTTTTAAATTAAATATTTTAGATAAAGAAAACAGAGAGTCACACAACAGATATTCTGCATTGATGTAAGAAGTCTTTATGCAAAAGAAAAAAAAAGACCTTTGCATAATAAAACATATTTCTTTTTGAATTTGAAAAAAATAAATGTGTCTTTCATATATTCTATTAAAATATTCGGCTAGTTTTCTTTCAGACTACTGTAAAAAACAAAAGTTGCCAGTGAGTATTCAACAAAGTGAGCATGGTCTTGTTACTTTAGTAGTTTTAACATTTACATAGCGAATGTTAAATTTAGAGTGGTAAAACAACCATATGCAACAAATAACCTACTGTAGCTGCATTAAATATATATATATATATATATATATATATATATATATATATATATATATATTTATATATATAAATAAAAAATCAGTAAAACAAAATAATTATTGTAACATTTTGGATTTAACAATTGCTATTGTGAGACCAGTGTACAACATAGAACTGAAACCAGCAACTTCTGACTCATCGAATGCGTTTGCCTTAATCTTGAGGAAATGCTGGAAGCAAATCATCCCTTCCTCTCTGTGATAACTGCAGCACCTAAATTATTTTCCCTGTCTGAAATGCAATAATTTTTGAGATGATTATTTATGGTACAAAGAATATAAGGATGAGGAAGTTTCTAGACTCCACAGGAAAAACTCCAGTGGTTAAGACCTTTGAACACCTGTAATTAACCATGTTCAGCTGTAGTCCTTCCTACTATGCTCCACAGATTTTAATAGCTGCTTTCGGAGACCTTGTCTGGTTTGTGCAAAATGATCACAAACAAAAGTCCTTAGGTAAAAATCTAATTTCTTTATTTCAGATGAGCTCTACAGTGGACTCTAGAGGAGGAAACTTTTTGTTTTTTGAAGTAGCACATTTATAGACTTAGCTACAACAAAGTTGGTCCCCTTGGTTTGAAGTTTAGTAGATCATTTTGAAATTTGCTTTAAGATTGCATGGTGTCTGCTATATTATAAGAGCACATAAGCCTAACTGCCAGGAAAGAAAGTTTATTCATGAACAGAAATACAATTTTTATATAAGTGCATTGATATGAAACACTTGAAATTAATAAACAAAACAGACTGGATTTTGAAGACAGAAAAACTCCACTCTTTATTGGCTATTACAAACAACTTTTGTTTGTACTAGCCAATAAAGAGTGGAGTTTTTCTGTCTTCGAAATCCAGTCTGTTTTGTTTACTGGTTATGTTCTTGACTGGTTCCTCATTTTTTGGTTACACTTGAAATTAACTTACAAGTATAAATGAGGTCTTATGTAAAACTAAATTAATAAATAAATACAATTAAAAATTATCATAAGGCATGAACATTATTACATTAATCAGAACAGAGTCTCCAAAGCAACAATGTTCATTTATCTTTCAAGAAAACAAGTGATAATACAAGTACCGATTAAAGGTATTACAATACTATATGCAGAGACTCGTGCAAGAATTTTAAGAGTGACAGTAAACTACTGCTAATCAAAATGCCAAAGAATGTCAAACAAAGTATATGTAAAGAAACTGTTGTATGCCAAAATATGTTAGTTCAACAGCTGCTCAGAGGTGCCAGTTTAAAATGATTTGCAACAGGTTGTAAAAGGTAGCTGCCTCAATGTGCAGGAGAAATTTCAGACTATAATTACAAAAGTAATGATCAGTCAGCATAAGCAGTGAGAACTCAATGCAAGCTGCATGCTATGAATACACAAAGCAGCTGTGAGCAGCCATTCACAACTACATAGTGAAAAACTGATTTACTCCTCTGTCAGAGTCACCTCTATACATTTGAAGTATTGGCACACCCTTGATAATTCTTAAACAGTAAGAAATGTGTACAGTTATTACAATACCCTTTCTGTGAAAATATATTAGTTTTCACACATATATATAAATGGTAATTTTTGTTTTGGAATATATAATTTGTTTCCTAGCAAAGAGATGGCATTCTATCAGATGCTCATATCATCTTCTCATCAAATCCCTTTTTCCTCCATTTTTCTGCAAGGGATAGTAATGCCATGTCAACTTCACCACCTCTCTCATTTCAATGCCACTTTTCTACCTTCTTTGACAGTCATGTCTGATTGTCACAGGTCTTCTCTCATGCAAAGCATCCATCTTTTTGTTGGGCATCTTCATGTTCTCTTGCTTATTCCTGTCTCCCAAATAATCTTCACCAAAATGTCTTTTGCAAATGTGTCTGACACACCTTTTTAATCTGTTCTCTTTGACTTTCTCTGCAATCGGAGATAGTTTGGCTTCGGCTCTGATGTCACCAATTCTTCTTGTGTCCCAGTCTGCAAACTACCACCTGTCTCAGGCACTTCATCTCCATCACCTCTAGTTTCCTCCACTGCTCTGTATTCACTGCTAAAGTTTCTGTACTATAAAGTACTACTGGTTGCACCACTGTTTTGTACTCCTTACTTTTCAGCTTCTTTGCCAATCTTCTGTCATTCACTGCACCTGGCACTCTGTGCCAGTTGGCTGCAGCCCCTCTGATTCTAATTTTGACCTCCTCATTCAGACTTACCTTCTCCTCTACCACCCTCCCTAATACTTGAAGCTATTAACCTATTCTACTATTTTGTGTTCTATCTCATTTTCAGCTTCTTCAGATTTCCCACATTTGCTGTCATGGCAAATGTATTATCTGTACTCAGTTTCATCCCAGGTGCCTTCAGTTTTACATACCTTTCCTCATTTGCTGAAACCTCTTCAGAATCTGTTTATTATGCCACATTGTCTATATACAGCAGCTTTGTTCATTTGTCCACCTCCAGCCTGTTTGCTAATGTAATGCATCACCAGTATGAACAGCAGTGGGCTCAGAGCTGAGATCTGATGCACACCCACTCCCACTGGGAACTCCTCTGTGAGTCTGAACACCATTCATGCCTGTATGATTAAGTCCTTGTGAAAAGTGATGAAATGAAAAGAGGAGTCAGGAATTTAGTCTTGCAATACAATTCAGTCATTTAAAGCCTCAAAATGGAGTCACATAATAGCAAACTGGGCAGAGAGATGCAATAGCTGAAGGAAGAGGCAATTAGTCATTCATTAATTAACCAGTTACCTGCTTAATCCATTTCTGGACTATTCCATCTCTTGTTCGATAAAATACAAGTAGAGTTTAAAAATAGAGTAGAAATAAAAAGATATCCCATAATTCATTGGGCACAAGGCAGAGAAGCTAATCCTGAACAGAGCACCAGCCTGGATGCATGCATGCTCAATCACAAGTACATTTACACCAAGACATAAATTAGAAGATTACCATTTCACTTACAGTATGTCTTGAGATGTTGGAGGAAACTAAAATACCTGGCACAAACGTGTAGACATAGGGAGATTACGCACATTCTGCTCAGAAGGCACCACAATCTGGGAACCAAATTAGAGCACCATGCACTGTGAAATAAAATGCTAACTACCAGGCCACAATGGTTTTAAATTAATTTTCAATAAATACTATAAGCATGGCACAGAGGTGTAGTACTTACTGATGCTTTCTTACAAGTCTTAGTTATATGGTTCACTTCCTGGTTTAGGTATCTTCTATTTTCCATCTACACATACTTCCTATGTCTACATAGTTTCTCCCCAGCATGCTCCAATTTTATCCATCTCATATGCATACTGTAATTGATTTTAAAATCCTCTAAATTTCCTATAAGTAAGTGTGCTGTGTGAGAGTGTGCATTTCCAGTAGTGGGCTGGTAATGCAAATAAGATTTGTTTTACTTGCTTTTGCCCTTTGATTGTTAGAAGAGGTTCTGGCTCCCCATCCCTGAAAATGGTAAAGCAGATATTAAATAACTGCTAGAATAGCTTCCATTTGTGTCAGTGGTGACTGTTTGTAGACTTTCTTTTTTTGCACAGTTGTAGACTTTCTTTTTTTGCAAAGTTGTGCAACTGTGGAGTTAGTATAACTAAAACATGGAAGAATGGTTCCAAAGACCCCCTAAAATATTCCATACTTTTGTTTCATCCAGCTGAAGTTTCAGAAACGTTGATATATATATATATATATATATATATATATATATATATATATATATATATATATATATATATATATATATATATATATACATATATATATCTTATATGTGTATAATGTTTATCTATGGATAGATAGACTGAATGATAAATTATACTCTTTAAAGTAATCAAGTTTGTGTAATAGCCATGTATTTTCAGAGACTAGAAGTAGGAGGTAGGGAAGATAGTGAGTAGTTATGTCCAAACTGAAGCACTCTATATTATGATCCTAAAACATAGGCCTGATCAGTGGAGTAATATTAAAGGAAATAGAAGTTTACAGAGCTATCAGACAAGGTGAGCTACTGTGCATGGATGGATCCCTTTTATCTTTTTAATCAAAGTACAAGGTCAGAAATGGAGCAGAGACTGGACAAGAGGGAACAACATGTAAAAGTGAAGATGTACTTTGATCATGTGTTAACAACTGTACAATTAATGCAAAAGAGATAGAATGGGAAATGTAAATGCTTATGAAGGAACTTGAGAAATGTGGAGGAGAGTGTGCGTAAGAGAAAAAAAAACATAAATCTACAGCTCCAGGAATACCAAAAATGGGTGATAGGTACACATCAAAAATATAGAGCTAAATATCTCGGTTTAGAAATATGGGGACACAGAAACAAACAGCAAATACAAAAATACAAAAAAATAAGGCAATTAATGAAGAATTTGATATGGAAGGATTAGATAGGATAACACTGAAACTGTATCGACTCATCCATTTCTAATGTATTTAGCATGCTGACTTCCAACAGTTGGTATGGAAAGACAGGAAGACTCTAAAAGATGTATGAAAAATATGACTGGAGTGGAAAAGAACAAAAGAGTGTAAGAACAAAGAAAGCTGTAAGCAAAACTGGTGTATGGATCACATTTTAAAAGGTATTTAGTTGCATGTAAATACAACAATGAGTGCATGCAGTAGGAAAGTCATCATGGCTCTTAATAATAAGAAGAGGGAGGATTGATCAGAAAAGTATGAGAAGAACTGAAGATTACTGGCACTTAATAATAAGAAGAGGGGGGATTGGTCAGAAATGTATGAGAACAACTGAATATTACTTGCTCTTAATAATAAGAAGAGGGGGGATTGGTCAGAAAAGTATGAGAACAACTGAATATTACTGGCTCTCAATAATAAGAAGAGGGGGGATTGGTCAGAAAAGTATGAGAACAACTGAATATTACTGGCTCTTAATAATAAGAAGAGGGGGGATTGGTCAGAAAAGTATGAGAACAACTGAATATTACTGGCTCTTAATAATAAGAAGAGGGGGGATTAGTCAGAAAAGTATGAGAACAACTGAATATTACTGAATAGTTGAAATGGACTTCAAAAGATGCTTAGAATCATCTGATTCCATTGTGCAACTGTTAGTACTCTGGACTTTGAATCCAGCGAGTTCAAAAAATCTCTGCAGAGCCTAATGTAGTTGACTTTGTAACTCAGCTAGCTCAGCTGGTAGCACATGGGTTTCTTAATCTCAGGGCTGTGGGTTCAAAACCCATGTTGGTTGAGTTCCCTCTTTCTAGCAGTTAGTACTGAGGATTGAGGTTATGAGCTGTTAAGAAGCTGCTTCAGTCATTCAGGGTTTGAGTCATTCAGCATCCATTTGCTTGCTGTGTGATTCTGAGCAAGTCACTTAACCAGACAGTGCTTTGGGGTAATTGGGAACATTAGCTAGGTTATTCAATGTGCATGCCTAGTAACTACATATGAAGACCTAAGAATGCGGGAGGAAGAAAGAAATGAATGAAAGGAGGAAGGCAGGAATTATGGCAGATTGAAAGATTGCAATAAGGAAGGTGAGTGCATCCTTTGCATATCTGGGTAACAAGGGAAGTCTATGAGTAATACAGATTTTAGATATAGTGATTAGAAACTGGTGAGGAAAGTCTTCAACGTATTATATAATGCGTTGGAGTGTGAATAGTCCAGATGTTGACAGGTGGCAGTATATCTGGGAAGGGATATATAACAATGATGTTCCCTTTCCCTGAAACTATGGCTTTTGGTTATTGAGTGTTTACTTCAAAGGCTTAGAGCTTTATGTTTGGGGAAGGGAGGAGGGACAGAAAATAAATGGTATGTCTTTATTTGTAGATGATTGCAAGGTATTTTTTAAAAACATAAAGGAGTAGATCCTATGGATTTTTGATATATTTCATACCACTGGGGTTGTATCTAGACTGAGGTTTCATCCTAATTAATCTGTAGTTTTGAGAATGGCAGGGAATGGGATAATAAGTTGGGGATCCATGAAACTGAAATGAGAAGTATTTAAGGTTGCAGACATATGCATCTATAGTGAAAATTAGAGAAGCAAATTGGACTAGTGTCAGGGATAAGACAGGGAAGATGCTAGACTAATGGACATGGTGGTTTAATGCACTGGGGCAAGAAGTTAGATCACTAGGATATTAGTACTGGTACTGTTAGGACATTATATACAGGTCTGTCTGTTAGAGAAGGTACTGGCTGAAATACCAAAAAACATGTAATAGTTTATTTGGAGAGATTGCACTGGACATTTTGCTGAAGATAGGTTACGAGCTAAGAGAAAGTTAAGAGGGTAGGCAGCTACTGACTTTAAGATTAACATTTTGGTAATTAATATTGCACAAAGGATAAGGGGGAAAGAAATTAAGGCACTGGAATTATTTAGATTGGAGGAAAACTTGGTGCATAGACAAAAGAAGCCATATGATAGAATTGAAAAGGCTACAGATAGTGGGTAGTCAGGTCTATGGGAAGGATGATTTGGTTGAAATGTGTTTTATTGATTATATGTAAAGGAATAGGAGAGAGCAGTAGGGCTGTATAACAAAGAAGGAAAAGCTGAGAATATTTCATGGGAGATTTAAAGAAGGAAGGTAATATCAAGTCATTAGAATTTGAAGTTATAAAAAAAGTAGGTTTCAGGTGTATCAAGAAGGTTGTTTATTTTTTGGGGAGTGGGCTGAGAGAAGACAGGCTCTGATAAAGTAGGATGGAAAAGAAAGTGAAGCTTAAGAAAATGTACGAAATGGGGGATGTGAGAGTGAAGATAAAGATGGGTAAGATCGAGCAATGTATAAGACATAACTATGGAGGAAACTATTTATAGATGGTTCACTTGCCAGGTAGGTGGGCTGAACTGTTCCATTGGCCCTTTTCAGCCACAATCTAAGCTCAGTGAGCAGCAGTGAGCTTATAATATAAAATTCAGAATAAGCATAGAAAGAGATGAATAATTAGTAAAAAAAAAAAAAAAAAACAAGCCATAGCATTTGAAAATTTCAGTACTATTACACTGGCAATAACAAGAATTAACAAGTGCAAATACAATGGCAAAAGTATGGCCCAGAAATTGTAGTTATTGGCTGTTGTGGCAGTTTTTTCATCTCTCTCAACTTCCTGATTTAAAAGCCTGCATTTGCACTTGTTTTCCCCCCTTCCTGTAACTAGTCTAGTCCAGATACAGATTTGCTGTATCCAGGACTGTTTGTAAACTCCAGAGCCCGCCCCAAGCCTTTCTGTGTTGGAGGGAAGCCTTCTAGCTTATCAGTGGGAGTGGTAAGCACTAGGTAACCTATCTACTACATAAGGAGTGGTTCTGGCTCAGAAATTGTAGTTATTAGCCGTTTAGGCAGTTTTTCCATCTTGCTCAAATTTCTGATTTAAAAGCCCGCATTTGCACTTGTTTCCCCCTTTCCTGTAACTAGTCTAGTCCAGATACAGATTTGCTGTATCCAGGACTGCTTGTAAGCTCCTGAGGCCCCCAAGCCTTTCTGTGTTGGAGGGAAGCCTGCTAGCTTATCAGTGAGAGTAGTAAGCACTAGGTAACCTATCTACCACATAAGGAGTGGTTTCTGGCCCAGAAATTGTAGTTGCTGGCTCTCTGTGCAATTTTTCCATCTTTTTCAACTTTCTGATTTAAAAGCCCACATTTGCACTTGTTTCTTCCCTATAACTAGTCTAGTTCAGAAACAGATTCTGAGTTTTAGCACTTGAATTAGCTTATTCATGCTCAGCACTTGTTCAGAAGTTGTTGTAACCACTAAATAAGCTACAAATTACTACAGCATTCAACCTTCCTCATTACCTAGAGGAAAACAGTTTTTATATCACTTCCTCAGAAAAAAACAGCTCTTGTACTCATTTTCCTCACTTGTCTAGAGGAAAATAGTTTTTTATTCAGGCATGTCCAAGGGTCAGTTCCCAGTGTTCTCTCCTGTCTATCTGATGAATCTGGGCATCTTGGGGCAATGTAGCAATTGCCTCATGCACACAGACAACCCTCTCCTCCTACCACCCAACACTACAACCTGTGACAGATGCACTTATCTAGCCAAACTGGAGGTAAAGCTCTCTGCAACCAAGACTGAACTTGACAGTCAAGAGGAGAAGGTAAACACTTACACCACACCACACTCATCACCTACACCACCAAAATCCACACATAGAAAGACAAAAACATTTGCAGAGGCTTTCAGTAATAATCTGCTCAAGCAACAAAGACCTCCAAAGCAGAAACACAAGCAACCTCCACCCCCCAACACAACCCAAATGACACACAGCCCACAGACTCAGGGTGCCACTCAACCACAGCCCATAAGGCAAAACAACGTACCCATCACACTAGTCATAGGTGCCTCTATAGTTAGGCACACTGATGTCCCACATACCAGGATAAAGAAGGAGAAGGTTACTGTCAGCTGCCTGTCAGGTGCCAGGGTCTGTCACATAACCCACGCACTCTGTCATTGTCCATGTTGGTGTGAATGACCTGAGATGTACCTCCCTGGACTACATGAAAAGAGACATGGAAGAGCTCTCCGATCTTGTAGCCCAGACAGGTATGACCCTATCCCTGAGTAGCATCATGCCATCACCCAGAATGACACCACAGTGCAAGAACAAAATTATTGACTTCAACAATTGGCTAAGATTCTGGTGTCATTCTAAGGGGATCCAATATCTGTCTGCCTGGGATGACATGGTCGACAGACCATGATGCTTTGCCAGAGATGGCCTGCTCCTGTCACCCCTGAGATTCTGGATACTGGCTAAGGGTCCTGCCGCTCCTATAGTGCCTTTTTTAGGCAAGGTTCAAATGACAAATTCACCACCATAACAGGAACAGGCAAGCAAAAACTGAGAGTAATGCTACTCAATGCTAGAAGTCTAAATCTCAAAATGCACTCCCTTGAGGCACTCCTTAAAGTGGAGAATATCGATATCTGTGCAGTGACTGAGACCTGGTTCAAGCCTCCAGAGTGCACCCCTGCATTACCTTGCTATAAGTCATACCACACCTTTCGGCCACCTAACCTGGACCAGAACACCAAAGGCGGAAGTGTGTCCATACTCATTAAGGATATCCACACCTCCAGGCTAGTTGCTCAGCATAATGCATCTGAGGTTATCCAAGTGCAACTAACTCTGGGCAAAACTGCAATCCAAATTGTAGCTAGCTACAGATTCCCCACCATGCCCCAGGATTCCAACTCCTCTTTTCTTGATATACTGGAAATATTAGGGTTCAACCAAACACCCTAATAATGGGCAATTTCAACTACCCCACCATTAACTGGGAAAACTACTCATGTACCAACTCCTTAGCTCAATGCTTTCTAGAATTCATAAATTCCAATGCCTTGGATCAACTTATCCACACCCCCACCAGAGGCAGCAATATCCTAGACCTAGTCATTATCAGCATGAGTGACCAATGTTCCACACCTGGTCAACTCCTCGTTGGTCAGATCTGACCATAACCTAATCACCCTAGATATCCACATCCCACCCCCCCCCATTAAGGAAACCATGGTAAAATATTTCACCAAAGCCAACTTCATACTTCTTAAGACAGAAGTGGTGAACTTTGTAGCACCCATGCAGATGGAAAATACAGTTACTACTGCTGAATCCTACACAAATGCACTCTATAAGCACTTACACGAGTGCATGGATTGTGCTATCCCAAACAGAACCAAAACGCTATCCTCCAAAAAAATGAAGCCAATCTGGTGGTACCCTGCCATAAACAAACTCTACAACAGAAGGAAGAAACTGTTGCAAAAGAGAATAAAATCCCATGAGTGGAGGAGCTCCCTGGTCAGCATCAGTAAGTAGCTGAGATCCCTTATAAGATTGTCCAAAGCTAGCTATGAAAACAAAATCACCACTGATTCTAGGGACAGCCACAAAGCATTCTATAGCTATGTCAAGAATCTCAATGGCAACACCCAGATCTGCTCTGAGTTACAGCACAATGGCACAAAAATTACAGAACCAACTGATATTGCTAACATCCTGTCAGATAGGTTCAGTGCTAACTTTACCCCCCCCTCTCTCACCCACTAAAGGGCCCATATCTATACAGGAAGAATGCAGAGTCCCTGTAATCACAACTACGCAGGTAAAAGCTGCACTCTCTAAAGCCAAAAACACAGCATCCATAGGACTGGACAACATCCCAGGCTACGTTTTACACAAACTTCAGAACGAACTGGCTCCCCACCTAAGCACCATGTTCAATCATAGGCTCATGTCAGGCTTTGTGCCCACTGAATGGCACACAGCAAAAGTAGCCACCACTGATCCTGGGAACTATCTCCCTATTAGCCTGACAAGCCTGGTCTGTAAGGCCATGGAACATATCATTATGAAACTCATAAACAAAGACATTGGTAACCTCCAAACTCTGGACCCCACCCAGTTCGGGTTAGTGAAAGGCAAATCATGCCTCCCGAACCTGATCAACTTCTTTGAGGCAGTCACCAAAGCCGTAGACGAGGGTGAGGTGGTTTACACAGCCTATTTTGACCTCACCAAGGCTTTTGACACCATCCCCCATTCTGGAATTATAGTTAAACTCACTAAACTAGGTATAAATCCCTACATCACAAGATGGGTTGCCAACTGGCTCTCTGATAGGACCCACACTGTAAAAGTTGCAGACTCCAAATCTGACTTCAAACCAGTGACAAGTGGAGTACTACAGGGTTCAGTTCTTGGACCTCTCCTGTTTGGTATCTACTTCTCTGAAGTACAGGCTAACACAGAAGGCCTTTAGCTAATGTAGTTCACAGATGACTGCAAACTAGGAGCCATAGTCGAGTCCCCAAATGATGTGGACATCCTACAGAATGGCCTCACTGAGACAGATGCCTGGTGTCAGAGCCATGGCTTCAAGCTCAATGCGAAAAAGTGCATTGTCATTCCACTTGGTAAAAACTCTGTACCCATGAACTACCACATAGGCGGCAGTCTACTTAACACCGAATGTGTGATAAGAGACCTTGACACCCAGGTGGACAGTGTCTCTCCTTTGATAATCACATCTCCACAGTAGTCAGGAAATCCTTCTACATGGCACACTTCATCACAAAAGGGTTCTCATCCAGGAAAAAAAGAGGTCATAAGAATGATCTCTGCCTAACTTATAAAGCGATGTTAAACCCAGAGCTGTTGGACATGCTACACCTAAAGAAATACAATGCCTCCGAGCTACATGCTTTAGGGACCTAAAATTTGTCACCACAATAAACAGGACATGCTGGAGGGATAGATTCCTGTCCCAGAGACTTCCCAAACTCTGGAACATGATACCCATCTATGTCAAGCAAAGTTCCTCATTAGCACTCTTCAAGAAAAATCTTGATGAGTGGATGGGAAATAGGAAATACACCCTGGGGATCACTTCTGTGGCTCTGCTTGACAGGGGCACAGGAAAATAACTTTCTTAGGTGGCATAAGTCAGGGGACCTTGTTGGCTAGGCTTACTTAGGCCCTTGGGCCGATAGCCTAGTACCTACCTAGTACCTACCTATGAACCTATGAACCTATAAACATAGGTTCATAGATGTGTACCAGGCTAATGGCCCTGGAGTCTTTACAAGCCTTGCCCATAGGATTACCCTGGCATCATGCCACCCGACCTTAGTTCATAATACCTCTGTCAAGTAGAGCCACTGGGGTGATCCCGGGGGTGAATTTTCTATTTCCCATCCACTCATCAAGATTTCTCTTGAAGAGGGCCAGTGAAGTGCTCTGTTTGACATGTATGGGAAGTCTATTCCATAGCATGGACAGTCGCTGGGTTATGAACCTGTCCCTCCAGCATGTTCTGTTGATTGTGGTAATGAGGATGAGGTCTCTGGAGCATGTGTTGCAGAGGGATTGGTATTTCTTTAGATGTAGCATTTCTAACAGAGCTGGGTCAGACATGGCTTTGTAAGTCAAGCAGAGATCGCCTCTAAGTAGGTGATATGAGACAAGGAATAGTTGGAGTTTTTTGAGTCTGTCCATATAGGACAAGTGTTTAAGGGCTAGGATCCTCTTTGTGAGGTACTTTTGTGGCCTCTCCAGTTGTTGCAGGTGTCTAGTGAGGTACATGCCAAATGGGGCATTGTACTTGATGATTTGCCTAATGAGGGAAGAGCAGAGGGAGACAATGACCTCTTTCTTTCTGGATGTAAAACCCTTAGTAATGAGATGTGCCACATAGAAGGACTTTCTGACCACAGTGGCAATGTGGTGGTCAAAAGAGAGGTTGCTGTCAACCTGTGTTCCCAGATCTCTTATAACATCTTCTGTGTTCAGTGGACTACCATCGATGTGGTAATTCATGGGAGGTTACATGAGTTATAAGGAAGAATTATGTAGATATATATATATATATATATATATATATATATATACACACACACACACACACACACACACACACACACACACACACACACACACACACACACAATAGAGGAAACATCAGATAATACTGAGATTAGCAAGTAAGGATTCAAGTGCAACATCATAAGTGCAGTACTAATAACACAAATGAATTGCTACTTTGTATTAACCATTGATACTATCACAGGTGCACTAGGCTTCCTTAAGATGGTGGCCTTTTAGAGCATGTTTAAAGGCCTCAGGTGTATCTTGGGTTTTACTTCTGTGGGAAAGTGGTTCCAAATGGCAGGATTTAATATGGAGAATGCTGTGGATAGGTTAAAAGATCAGTGGGGCAAAAAAAATAAAATTTGGGGAAATGAGAGGTTTTGCGAGAATGTTTGGGAGAGTTAGGGTGGATTCATAAGGTAAATTTTACTGGGGATGTATATGTAAGGGTAGTACATCATTGGTATAATACATCTAAGAGGGCATTGAAGGTGGGTGTAGCTTATCAACCACATGTTGGAGATGTGGGGAGGAGGCAAATCAGTTGCATATGTGGTGTTTGTATAAGGAGATGAGGGGTGTTTGGAATAGTGCTAGATAACCATGTTGAGAAGTATTTGGGAAAGAGATTCCAAATACATAGTCACTTTGTCTTTTTGTTGTGTGTTTTGTGACACAAGGGTAGGGACTGAGAGAAAGGTTAGAGTACAAGTTCATAGGTTCATTAATGTATACCAGGCTAGTGACCACCTGGGCCTTTATAAGCCTAGCCAAGCATTCCAATTGTATCCCACACGTTTATGTGCCTTAGAGGTTATTTTAAGGGGTATAAGTAAGCTAGGGCAAAGTTTACAGGCTGCCTCTGTCCATTATAGACATATATATATATATATATATATATATATATATATATATATATATATATGCTATACCAGGGGGTGTATTTATGATTTCCCATCCACTGGTCCGGGTTTCTCTTGAGAAGGGTTAAGTAAGAGCTCTGCTTCACATGGATGGGATGCCTGTTCTAGAGAAGGGTAACTTTCTCTGACACATACCTGAACCCTCCAACATATTCTATTTATGTTGCAAGCAAAGTTTAAATCCCTAGATTGAATAATTCTGATGCTATTTGTTTTGTGGGTATGCAAAAAAGTCCATCAGAGTGGAATCCAAGGATGTATTTTATGCCAGCCATAGATCTCCTCTCTACATCTGTAGGAAACAGAGTATAGACATAGGGCTTTGAGGCAATCTGCATAAGACATGCTGTTTACACCCTGTATTCTTTTTGTGAGAAACCTCTATGGACATTCCATTTGTTGCATATGCTTGCTCAGGTACACACTGAAGGGCACATTGTACTCAGTGATAGGCCTGAAGAGGGCTGAATGCAATGGAATGATGACTTCCTTGTACACAGATGCCATGCCACTGCTTATAAGTTGAAAAACATAGAATAATTTCCTTACTACCTTAGAAACATGGTGATTGAAAGCCAGGTTGCTATCTACATGTGTACCAAAATTCCTCACTACTGGTTCTACTCTTATAGGTGTGTTATCGATGAGGTAATTTGCTTGGGTGGCTGACTTCCTAAAGGGTACTATTATGCACTTCTTGGCATTGAGTTTTAAGCCATGGTTTTGGCACCAGTTAGTTATCTGTGTTAATCCTTCCTGATGATATCAGTGTCTTGGGGGGATTCTATGACTGCAGTAAGTTTGTAATCATCTGCAAATTTGGTCAGCCAGAGGCTCTTGACATTGACTTTGACTTATAAGCAGCAGATGCTAAAAAGGAGCAGACCCAGCGCCAAGCCCTGAGGGGCTCCACTAGTTACACTTTGTCTTTTGTTGTGTTCTTTGTATACAAGGCAGGGACTGAGAGAAAGTGTTAGAGTACAGGTTCAGGTTCATTAGCTGTGTATACCAGGCCAGCACCACCTGGCCTTATGTTTGTGCCACATTCCAAATTGTATCCCACGTTTATGTGCCTTAGAGGTTATTTTAAGGGTAAGTTGAAAAGTTTATAGGCTGCCTCTGTCCATTATGCAGACAGAAATATATATATATATATATATAATGTGTTATATATATGTTGTACCAGGGGTGTATTTGGCGATTTCACCATCCGAAGCGGAGAAGGCTACAAGAGCCCGCTTCGTTAGTTTGATGGGATGCCTGTTCTAGAGAAGGCACCTCTCTCGGATACATACCTGAACCTCCAACATATTCTCATTTGGCGCTGCGCTAAAAGCTTCAAATCCCTCAGACGAAATAATTTTGATGCTATATTTGTTTTAGTGGTATGCAAGTCCATCGAGTGAATCCAAGGATGATGGTGGCGTTGCGTTTAGATCTCTCTTACATCCAGGAAAGAGAGTGGTTAGGCTTTTGAGGTAATCTGCATAAGACATGCTATGTTTACACCCTGTATTCTTTTGTGAGAAACCCTGGCGACATTCCATTTGTTGCATATGCTGTTCGTGTCACTGAAGCGCGCCATTGTATCAGTGATAGGCCTGAAGAGGGCTGAATGGCAAAATGGAATGATGACTTCTCAGTACAGATGTATACTGTTTATAAGTTGAAAACATAGAATAATTTTACTAATGAAACATGGTGATTGAAAGCCAGGTTGTTATCTACATGCATCAAAATTCCTCATGCCTGCTTGCATTTTATAGGTAAGTATCATGAGGTACCTGTCGGGGTGGCTGACTCCAAAGGGCACCATAAATTCAGCATTGAGTTTTAAGCTATGGTTTTTTGCACCAGTTAGTTATTCAGTAATCCTTCCTGATGATATCGGGTGTCTTGGGGGACTTATGACTGCAGTTTTGCACCATTCGTAATTGGCTGAGTTTGACATTGGTTGACTTATACAGCAGATGCCAAAAAGGAGCAGACCCAGCCTGCCCCGAGTGGCCCCACTGCTACTGGCCTCTTTGTGTGGGCAGTCTCCTCAATTATATCCTAACTTCCTGGTTCTTTATATGGAGAGCCGATCAGAACATTTGGTTGTATTAATATTCAGTATAGCTGTAATGCATTAGCAAAACATTTTTAGTGGAGGTGCGATGCACATCAGTTTGAAATATATAGAACGATAGATGACACCGAGAAGGGACGAGGAACCAGCACAAGACAGTAGAACTGAATGGATAGTCAGAACGCAAATCATATGAAGAGGTTTAAAAGTGAGACGTCCTCAGCTTTGAAGCTCGTGCCGGGAAAAGCACGCAGGTTGTTTTATTAACTTGTTTTATTTCTTTTAGATACAGTTTATATGTATATGTATATATATCTATATATATATATATATATATATATATTTATTTATTTATTTATGCCGGTTATTTAGGTCAGTTTGTTAATATATTTTATATTTGTTGATATGATTTCTGTTTCTTTTAATGAATTAGAGATGTGTCTTTTATTGCTGATTGGGTTATCTTGCATATATAAGGTGTTTGTGGGTTCATAACGGTTGATCTGATGAAGCTAAAGTACTAATACTTTCCTGAAAGCACTTATCTTATGAATAAACATGTTCATTATACCTGCCTGTGCTTTCTGAGTGCACTATTTTTTCTTGTTGACTGTATACTTGTCACAAAGGCAATTCTGGACTCCACCTGCCCTGTGTAGCTGTTCTTTGGCTCTGCATTCATCCCACCAACGAGGGAAATGGCAGGAGGTTCAGGAGATAATGTTTCCAGAAATGCCAATGTGCCGGCTGAACTGACACTCATCTAGATCGCCAGATGAAACCAAATGTCCATCTCATTCAAAGCACCAGAGAACCAGAATGAGGCCAGATATAGAGAAAGCAGCCTGCTTAAAACTACAAACGGAAAATGATCTATACCGTTTGGAAATGCTCCAGACTGTAACAAAGAAACTTGAAACTGGAGTTAAAAATAGGATCACAGAGAGGCTCAAAGATGCCTACCACAGCTTTACACGAAGCCCTTAAATGGCAGAAATTGAAGTTAGAAGGAAGCCATATCAGTCAGTTAACTGGATTCTTCTTAAACCGCGAGAGAGGATGACTTAATTAACAGTATCAAAGTAGAGCAGAAATATAGGCAACGGAACGCACTGAATTAATATACATTTTAATGAGTGAGTTAATTGACAATGTGTTCCGTAGTGAGAAGAGATTGCTCTGCAGAAATAGTGCTGATTGACATGAAAGATTTTAATCAAGGGAATGTCTTTTTCCGCCCAGAAATACTGAGAAGAAGTCAGATGATAGAGCTAATAAACATAAAAGCTCTATACATTGGCAAGCAACATGCTAGTGATAGTGTGGCTATTAATTGTTAAAGTTACAGTAATAGAAACAGAATTGAAATGGTTTGGAATCTACAGGAGTTCAAGGGCTGAGAACTCTGCAAGGAGCTGCTAGTACTGCACCTATTGAACCAGATGTAAGGAGAAAGACTAATTTAGGAACCGTTCAGAGTCCTGAACAGCTCCCTCTATGTCCTAAGCCAGTTTTTTCCTGCCTACCTCTATCTTCAACAGAAACACATCTCCCGCTTAACCTATGCCAATACTACAGGAAAGAAATGTAGCAACCAGTGGATGCAGGGGGCAACAGGACTTTGAAAAAATGTGGCAGAATGTGGCAATCCCCTAGTTTACAACATATCTTGCAGAATTCTTTCTGAAATTGAAGAATCTGTTTTGGGGAGTGGACTTTCATTTATTCCAGCGAGTAGAGCCGATGTGGTTAACACTATTATTGATTTGAGACTTTTAGCAGGAACCTAATGTTGAAATTGATATTTTCTAATGATGGTTCTGTACCTGTTAGTTTATTTAGGAAACCCAGCACATTTGTACAACAAAATCATCCACTAAGCGAGGCTTTGCAGAAGCGTAGCGGTCAAGATGATCTGCAGAGCGCTCCAATACCGTTGCTCGACATCATTTACCCAGTCAGATGCGCAGTGCCAGCATGCACCAACCGATGTGCAATGATTGTTCGAAATAGTTCTTTGCCCCATCATAGCAGGCTTGCACAGCGGTGCGGTTATTTTGATCGCCACGGTGAATGCATGTTATACCAATGCTCAGATTACTTAGATAGATATTCAACGATGATTGTTAAATAATGCACATAATACCATATGTGATTGTTTTCTAATAATTATGTCTCAGCCGATGAAGGCAAGTTATTTGACAAATGATTATCCGTGGTGTCCCTCGTCTTTCTTCTTATAGAAGCCTTAGATTCAGCAGTCTTGTTCATAGGTTGCACAGGCTATTGGCCTCGGCTCAGTGCTTCAGCCACAACAATTCCCCTGTTTCTTCCTGGCCACAGCCATTTTCGGACCTATGTCTAGCAGTAGGGGTGATTGACGTGGATTCCTGGGGTACTTCATCTCCCATCCAGTTGTCAAGGTTCCGGCGAGGCCCGCGATGTATGGCCAGTCTGTTCCAGGGTAGCCCTGTCAGGTGGAACTTATCCTCTGCGCAGGCGCTGCATGGTGGCGTTTGGGGTCCTGAGTGTGTGGGTTCATTATCAATTTTGGCGCAGCGCGTCCAACAGCTCTGGGTTTGACATGGCCTTGTATGTTAAGTTAAGAAATCACTGAAGAAACGAGGTGTAGTGAAAAGGGCTGAGTGTTTAGTCAGTCAGCATAGGCATCTGCTTTAGGCCTGTGATTCTTTAGTGAGGTGTTTCGCTGCCTTCCAGTTGTTGCAGACAACGGTGAGGTACATGTACTGGAATAGCACAAATGGCATAGTCTTAGCTGAAGGATGGAGGCACAGTGGGACAATGACCTCCTTTGCGGATGAAAAGCCCTTAGTAATGAGGTGTGCCAATATAGAAGTGAATTGTTGCAAAATTGTTAATGAAGGTGAGACCACCGTCCACCTGCAACCCTAAGTCCCCTCATCACACTTTCAGTGTTTAGTGCACCGCCACCCGCGGTAATCTATGGCAGGCGTCAAAGGAGGTCTATGTACTTCTTGACATTGAACCGGTTTCCGCGTACCTGGCACCAAGAGCATCTGTTTTTGTAAGGCACTTTTTGTGAATATCCAGCATTGCCTGGGGATTCAACGTCTCCCCAGCTCTGCAGTCATCTGCGAACTTTGTTAGCCAGATCCCTTAGTGTTGGCCTGTACTCAGAGAAGCAGATGCCAAACAAGAGTGGTCCGGCGGACTGAACTTTGAGGTACTCCACTTGTCACTGGTTCTGAGCCGGGATTTGGACAGCTACTTGACAGCGTGGGTTCTGGTCAGTGTCAGCTGGCAACCACTCGAAAGGTTACAGGATTGCGCTCAGCCAGGGTGCCGACGGCGATTCCAGTGTCCACAGCTCTGAGACCGATCAAGAAGTCAATCAGGTTCGTGGAGACACAATCGCCCTTTCTCAAGTCCAAAACTGAGTGAGTCCAGCAACAGCGACACCCAGCCTATTGTAGCAGTGTGGTGGGTGGCGAACAAAACTTCTTTCGGTCGGCGTTCAGAAACAGTTGAAAACTGTCTTGGACCGAATGTCGTGTTACGAGATTCTAAACAGTTCAGCGACCCTTGTATGAATATGGCCACTCAAAGACACCAGTAATCATATCACTGGTTACCATGGATGTCCAGTCCCTTTTCACTGTTATCCCAACAGTAGTTTGGATTAGTAAGAAAGGGCTCTGCACCAACATAGCAACTATGACAACAGAAGACAGACTTCTGATTGCCTATCTCAAAAAGTGTTATATTTACAACAAGTTTTCTTGTTCAATAGAGTTTGGTTATTTATAAACTCTACATAGCTATGGGCACTTTGTGTGCTAATCATACAATTAATATGAAAGTGTGCTCAGTGGGAAAATATGAATAGTACAGGCATTAATGAAAGAATGTTTCTAAGGTTGTGGTTTTGGGATGATGTCTGTGCTGTATCTGGTATCGAGAATGGGTTAGTTTGATTTCTTGAATTATTTACATGGCACTACTACATCTTTTGAGGTTCTGCCCAGCATTGACATTGGAGTTCCTAGATACATGTTCTTAGGTCTCTGTAGATCTAGTTTTGGATACACAATTATTTAGGAGGGATTGCTATAGGAAATTGAATGGTGTGCAGACCACATTTCAACATTTTTGACAAAGTCAAAAGCAAAGCCTGCATGTTAGTGGTCTTATGTTCCAAGTCAATTGTAGGATAGTTTGAATCACCCATGAGTAAGTTATGGGTTGCATGGTGAGGACAAAAGAAAGAACAGATATGCAGTGGTTTTCCTGGTTCAGGGGGAGGTCCTATGGCTAAATTATGTTGTAGGGATTTTGTATATGGTTAGTTAACAGTTGGGAAACAGGAGTGCCATTTGACCAGTCTTGAGATGTTGTTATCATTTATAAAGATGGATAAACCTCCTCCTTTTTACTCTTTAACCCGGGTGGGCTAATTTAAGGACAGTATTGTAGCCTTCATGGCCAGGGGTTTATGCAGCTTTGAACCATGTCTAAGTGAATGCACAGACAGCATTTCATGGCAGGAGTGCTACTAGGAAGTCCAGGGACTTCTTGGAATTCTACCACTGGACAGTAGGGCATTACTTATCAAGAGTAATTTTGTAATCTAGAGTCGTTTAGTTCACTGTTAAAAAAGGCAACCTGGGGATACTAAAGACGTTGCCACTATCCCAACCTAGAGGTTCAGTCATGAATCTCTGCCAAAACAGTGTGGCCTGTCAATCAGCCTCCAGGCTGACAAATTTATCCTTTTAAATGACATGAAAGTTAAACCAAAATATTTACAAAACATTTTTTTAAAAGAGGTGAAGGGCACATAGCCAATCCAACTGGAAAAAGAACAAAAATGCCACCAAGGGTAGAGTTTGCACCTGTGATTCCTAGAAACCCCCTGGAAAGAGGAATGCAACACATAAGGAAAGAGGCTTAAGGAACCAATTTGAGCTATATGGCGATTCTGAATGCCCATGATAATTTCTTTTTAATTTCTGGTAAATACAGGCTAATAAAGCATTGTTTTGGAACATATAATATAAATACAATACACAATACACACACACACACACACACACACACACACACACACACACACACACACACACACACACATACACATCCACATGCACCCTGGGTTAATTTTGGAATGTTTCTGGTTGCTTTTAGAATTGGGGCTCACAGCAAGATTGTGTGCAATTTTCTCATAGACAGGTTTTGTGGGACATGCATGTTTGGGCATAACATGAAGGTTCTAATTAGGGCGCAACTCAGCTTGTAAATAAACTGCCAATCATTTGCGGCCGGTCCTGTGGTGACCCTTTTCTTGTAAACCGATATCACAACAAATTTTTTTGAACTGAAGGTCTAATTGAACTCTGTGTTGACCTGGTACTCGACTGGATACAGGTCCATTTTCAGCGGAGGCCGTAAAACCCACAATGTCAGAAGGTTACATACATATTCAAGATACATATTATTACATTTGAGTCCAGGTAAGGAGAAACATTCAGTATAGGTCAAACAAAACAGTTAGCAATAGCTATCCAATAAAAATGAAAAATACAATGGTCCCTTTTACCAGATTAAAAGCATGTTACTTAAACAAAGCAAACTTTTAGCTTGAGGGACTAGAGTCTGGATTATCTTAAGGTTTTCTTGACAGTTAGGCTTATGGGTCTATAATTCACTGGGTCATTTGATAGTCCCCCTTATGCGGAGGGATGACTGTTGCTGTCCTCTATTCTACCGGAACATACCCTATCTGGAGGCTGTGGTTAAATAGCGATCCAAGTGGGTCTACTATGCCATGTTTTAAGTTATTTAAAAGGTAATATGGGATGTTGTCAGTGCCATGTTTTTAGCCTTAGAAAGCACAGAGATCACCTGCTCTCTTGAGATAACAGGCTGAGGAATGGTGACTGGTATACTTTTGGAGGATGACTGGTGGGTATGAGTGGTGGGGGGTGATCTAAATCTGGCAGCTAACAGGTTGGCTATTTCCTCTGCTTGAGTGTGGGTGGTGCCATCCACACCCAGTTCTGTGCATAGCCAGGGATTCCCTTTAAGAGTTTGACATAGTTAAACACTGCTTTGTGATTTTCCTTGTGTAGGGAAGCTATTTTTGTTTCATAATTTGCTTTTGAAGACTGGACCAGATATCTGATTTATTTGTTTAGACTAGTGAGGGATTTCTTCTTCTGATGAGCCTGTTCCCACTTATTTTTGGACATTAGTTTCTTTCTTTCTCTTCTTGTATAGCATGTTTGTATTAGGGGTCCACCAGGGTGGCTTGTTTTTCTGGCTAGACCTAGGTTTAATCTGGTCTGGTACTGTAAATTCTATACAACTGCTTAAGTGGCTATACATGGCATTGGTGTACACCTCCGCATAGGATTCTGTCTTTTCTGGGCTCGGTGGAGCTTTGAAATTTCTTATGCCATCTCACAGCAGGAAATAATTTGTTGTGGTTAAATTGCTTAGTGTTTTTGAGCTTGATGGGGTATCTGGTCTTAGATTTATTTCAAAGGAGACCATTTTATTGTCCGATCTTATCAAAGAGGACATTACATGGGAGGGGGTGCAGCGCTCCCCATATTAGTGAGTACTACGTCCAGGATATTTGAGCACCTAGTGGGTGTGCAGACCACATGTTTCAGAGCATTTGTAATGACAAAGTCCAAAAACCTCTAAGCCTGCATGTTAGTGGTCATGTATGTTCTCCAGTCAATTGTAGGATAGTTTGAATCACCCATGAGTAAGTTATGGGTTGCATGGTGAGTGACTGAAGTAAGCCCAGATATGCAGTATGTTTTTCCTGGTTCATGGTGGAGGTCCTATGGCTAGCAAATGATATGCGTAGGGTTTTTGGTTATGGTTTTTAGTTGGTTATGGACCAGAGGTAGCAATAGTAAGGTTACAGGGGAGGGAGTTCCATATTTTTCCAGTGACATTGGCAAACAGAGAGTCACCCCCTGAGTTATGGGATTTGATTGTTTGGACAAGTTGCCTATTTGATGAGCGAAGACAGCTTAGATTGGAATAGGGAAGAATTAAATTTTCAGTGCAGGAGTGTTATCAGGTTGTTTGAGAATTTTAAAAGCTTCTATGAGTTGGTTCATCTGGAGAAGGTTAGGTAGTTCTATCCAGCCTAGGTTTTTTAGGTTAGTGCAGTGGTGAGTTCTATAGGGCATACCAGTTGCAAATCTGGCAATGTGATTATAGCAAGATGAGAGTTTGTTTAGGTCGGATTTGTTAAGATTAGTAAGCACAGGAGAGGCATAGAGAAGGGTAGCGAAAGATGTGGGAGATGGCCACTTTGGCAATTGGAGTTAGGAAAGTTTTAATCATGTACAATGACCCGAGTTTCTTGTTAACTGTTTTAATGGTATGGTTAATGTGCATGTCGAATTTAAGTTTATTGTCTATGGTAACTCCTAATAGTTTAGTATAGGAGTCTGGGGAGATGATAGTCCCATTATTGGATTGTATGGTAAATGATATGGGAGAAGGTTTATGGGTTGGATGGAAGAGTTGTAGTTTGGTTTTGTTTGGGTTCAAGATCAAATGACGCCATAGCCAATTTTCTACTGCAGTAAAATGTGCTGAGTTGTAGATAGCAAATTAACTGGGGAAGTATCAGAACAAACTAATGTAGAGTCGTATCGCTATTGAATACAAGAGGCCTCAGGGATGACTGTATAGAGGTCATTGATAAAGACTGAAAAGAGAAGAGGTCCTAATATAGAGCCTTGAGGAACCCCTATGGTATTAGATAATAGGTGCGAGAGCTTATTCTGCCAGAGTACTACTTGTTGCCTATCAGACAGGTAAGCATAAAACCAGTTTATGGCTTGGTTGTCTAAGTTCAGGGTTTTCAAAGTATGGAGTAGTAGCTGGTGGTCAACCATATCAAAGGCTTTAGACAAGTCCAAAAAGAGAGCTGAGGATATTCTTTTATCATTCCGGTTATGGTTAATAGTGTCGGTAAAAGAGAGAAGGGCAGTGGTTGTGCTATGGTGGGGTCTGAATCCGTGTTGAGAGTTGGCTAGTAGATTATTCTGGGTAAGATAGTGTAGAAGTTGTTTTTGTACACATTTTTCCATGATTTTGGCAAGTGGTGACAATATGGCTATTGGCCTATAGTTTGAAAGTTCTGTGGATGAGCCCCCTTTATGGAGTGGTATAACATAGGATATTTTCCATATTGAGGGGATTGTGGACTCGGTTATGGTCCGATTAATTAGGATTGAGACGGGATATGCTATGACATCTGCAGCTTTTTGCAGATATTCGGCTGGGAGAAGATCTGCAGAAAGGGTAGTTGGCTTTAGCTTTTTCAGTAAGGATCGGATGAGGGAAGTGGAGACAGGTTGGAGGTTAAGGGAGATGAGCGACTTAGATATGGGGTCTGTTATTGAGGTCCTGGTAGCCGATAGTTGGTTGGCTAAGGATTGAATAGTCTCTGTAAAGTAAGTATTAAATGTATTTGCTACTTCTACTGGGCTTTTATCAATTAATGTTCCTGGGGTTGGAGTGTTGGATTTACCTGGTTGGAGAAGATTATTTAAGCCCACCCAGAACTTTTGAGGATTGTTTTGATGTTTATATTGCAGTTGGCAGTAGTAATCTTTTTTGTCATTTGTAATGGCCTTTTTAGTTTCATTCCTTAGCTGTTGGAATTTAATGCGGTCTAGGGTAACTTTGTTGCACGCCATTTGTCCCATGCTTTGTTTCTGAGTTTGATTTTGATATAGAGTCTTTTGTTAGCCAAGGAAAGTACTTTTTTGTTTTTTTTTGCATTCTGCTGGAACATACCCTATCTGAGGCTGTGGTTAAATAGCGATCCAAGTGGGTCTACTATGCCATGTTTTAAGTTATTTAAAAGGTAATATGGGATGTTGTCAGTGCCATGTTTTTAGCCTTAGAAAGCACAGAGATCACCTGCTCTCTTGAGATAACAGGCTGAGGAATGGTGACTGGTATACTTTTGGAGGATGACTGGTGGGTATGAGTGGTGGGGGGTGATCTAAATCTGGAAGCTAACAGGTTGGCTATTTCCTCTGCTTGAGTGTGGGTGGTGCCATCCACACCCAGTTCTGTGCATAGCCAGGGATTTCCTTTAAGAGTTTGACATAGTTAAACACTGCTTTGTGATTTTCCTTGTGTAGGGAAGCTATTTTTGCTTCATAATTTGCTTTTGAAGACTGGACCAGATATCTGATTTATTTGTTTAGACTAGTGAGGGATTTCTTCTTCTGATGAGCCTGTTCCCACTTATTTTTGGACATTAGTTTCTTTCTTTCTCTTCTTGTATAGCATGTTTGTATTAGGGGTCCACCAGGGTGGCTTGTTTTTCTGGCTAGACCTAGGTTTAATCTGGTCTGGTACTGTAAATTCTATACAACTGCTTAAGTGGCTATACATGGCATTGGTGTACACCTCCGCATAGGATTCTGTCTTTTCTGGGCTCGGTGGAGCTTTGAAATTTCTTATGCCATCTCACAGCAGGAAATAATTTGTTGTGGTGAAATTGCTTAGTGTTTTTGAGCTTGATGGGGTATCTGGTCTTATATTTATTTCAAAGGAGACCATTTTATTGTCCGATCTTATCAAAGAGGACATTACATGGGAGGGGGTGCAGCGCTCCCCATATTAGTGAGTACTACGTCCAGGATATTTGAGCACCTAGTGGGTGTGCAGACCAGATGTTTCAGAGCATTTGTAATGACAAAGTCCAAAAACCTCTAAGCCTGCATGTTAGTGGTCATGTATGTTCTCCAGTCAATTGTAGGATAGTTTGAATCACCCATGAGTAAGTTATGGGTTGCATGGTGAGTGACTGCAGTAAGCCCAGATATGCAGTATGTTTTTCCTGGTTCATGGTGGAGGTCCTATGGCTAGCAATGATGTGGTAGGGGATTTTGTATATGGTTAGTTAGACATGTAGTAGCTCAAAACAGTAGTGCCATTTGACCAGTCTTGAGGTGTACTTATCCTTTATAAAGATGGATACACCTCCTCCTTTGGTTCTTTCAAGCTCAGCTGGTGGTCTGAATGCATGGAAGGTATTGTAGCCTTGCATGGCCAGGGTGCTTTATGCAGCTTTGAACCATGTCTCAGTGAATGCACAGATGTCAGCATTTTCCATGGTGAGGAGTGCTTCTAGGAAGTGCAGTTTCTTGTTTAGACTTCTACCACTGGACAGTAGTACCTTGAGCTTATCAAGAGATGATTTTGTAATGCTGAGAGGTTGGTTACTTTGACACTGCTTAGAAAAGGCACCATAGGGGTGGGTAAAGCCTTTGCCACTATCCAAAAGCCTAGAGGAGACAGTCACAGACCATCTCTGCCAAAACAGTGTGGCCTGTCAATCATGTCCTCCTAGGCTGACAAATATTGGATCCTTTTAGAATGACATGAAAAGTTAAACCAAAATATTTACAGCTCCCATTGTTTTAAAAGAGTAAACAGGACACATAGCCAATCCAACTGGAAAAAAGCAACAAGAAAAGCCTAGCCAAGCTAGAGTTTGCACTGTGTGATTCCTTGAAACCTCCTGTAAAGAGGATTATAAGATATACGCAAATGACCCCTTAAGGACACCAAGTGTTTGAGCTATATGGCGATTCTGAATGCCCATGACTTATTTCTTTTTAAGTAATTTCATGGATAAATTCAGGCTAATAAAGCCATTGTTTTGGAACATATAATCACACACACACACACACACACACACACACACACACACACACACACACACACACACACACACACACACACACACACACACACACACACACACACACACACATCCACCTGGGTTAATTTTTAGGAATCCGTGGTGGTGGTGCTGCGGTAGCATTGTCGCCTCACAGCAAGACGTTGTCCCGTTCAATTCTCAGCTAGAGCGTCTACTGTGGAGACATGCGTGAATGGGCATACCTTCGTTGAAGGTTCTGCATTAGGGCCGGCAACTCAGCACGTAAAAATCAACTGCCAATCATTAGCGGACCGGAGATCCACTGTGGTGACTTAAGCCGAAAAGACACAACAACTTATTTATTTTATTTTTATTTTTATTTTTTTTTTTTTTTTTGTTGACCGATATAGTCCGACTGGATACATGTCCATTTTCAGCGGAGGCCCGGAGAAAAAGCCCACAATGTCAGAAGGTTACATACATGTTCAATATTACATATTATTACATTTAGTAGTCCAGTTAAGGAGAAACATATACAGTATATATCATAAAAAACAGTCTAGCATATAGCTCCAAAAAAAAAAAAGAAAAATATGGTCCCTATAATATATTATATAATGTTAGGTTAGGACAATATAGCAGCCTTTGCTTTGAGTACTATACAATGGTCTGGTTTAAGGTTATAGGTTCCTTAGGTTCTTTAGGGTAGGTTGTCTTTTTTGATTAGAGATATGGACAGGAAAAAATTTGGAAAAATCTGTTTGGGTAGTTTGAAGATAAAAGTTGTTAAACTAGGATAAGTATGGTGAGAAAGAGATCTAGGTTAAATGAGGAGAGCTAATCTGTTTAGAGCACTGGCAAAGCCAATGTGACTTAAAATGGAGGTAGCAAGAGTAAGGTTACAGGGGGAGGAGTTCCATTTTTCCAGTGACATTGGCAAACAGAGAGTCACCCCTGAGTTATGGGATTGATGTGTGGACACAAGTTGCCTTTTTTGAGTGAAGACAGCTTAGATTTTGGAATAGGAAGAAATAATTTTTCAGTGCAGGAGTGTTATCAGGTTGTTTGAGAATTTTAAAAGCTTCTATGAGTTGGTTCATCTGGAGAAGGTTAGGTAGTTCTATCCAGCCTAGGTTTTTTAGGTTAGTGCAGTGGTGAGTTCTATAGGGCATACCAGTTGCAAATCTGGCAATGTGATTATAGCAAGATGAGAGTTTGTTTAGGTCGGATTTGTTAAGATTAGTAGCACAGGAGAGGCATATAGAGAAGGGTAGAGAAAAGATGTGTGCGAGATGGCCACTTTGGCAATTGAGTTAGGAAGTTTTTTAATCCTGTACAATGACCCGAGTTTCTTGTTAACTGTTTTAATGGTATGGTTAATGTGCATGTCCAATTTAAGTTTATTGTCTATGGTAACTCCTAATAGTTTAGTATAGGAGTCTGGGAGATGATAGTCCCATTATTGGATTGTATGGTAAATGATATGGGAGAGGGTTTATGGGTTGGATGGAAGAGTAGTAGTTTGGTTTTGTTTGGGTTCAAGATCAAATGATTCTGATAGCCAATTTTCTACTGCAGTAAAATGTGCTGAGTTGTAGATAGCAAATTAACTGGGGAAGTATCAGAACAAACTAATGTAGAGTCGCCTGCATATTGAATACAAGAGGCCTCAGGGATGACTGTATAGAGGTCATTGATAAAGACTGAAAGAGAAGAGGTCCTAATATAGAGCCTTGAGGAACCCCTATGGTATTAGATAATAGGTGCGAGCTTTTATTCTGCCAGAGTACTACTTGTTGCCTATCAGACAGGTAAGCATAAAACCAGTTTATGGCTTGGTTGTTCAAGTTCAGGGTTTTCAAAGTATGGAGTAGTAGCTGGTGGTCAACCATATCAAAGGCTTTAGACAAGTCCAAAAGAGAGCTGAGGATATTCTTTATCATTTTATTTATGGTTAATAGTGTCGTAAAAAAGAAAGGCAGGGTTGTGCTATGGTGGTGGGGGTTGTGTGAGAGAGTTGGCTATAGATTATTCTGGGTAAGATAGTGTAGAAGTTGTTTTTGTACACATTTTTCCATGATTTTGGCAAGTGGTGACAATATGGCTATTGGCCTATAGTTTGAAAGTTCTGTGGATGAGCCCTTTATGGAGTGGTATAACATAGGATATTTTCCATATTGAGGGGATTGTGGACCGGGTTATGGTCCGATTTAGGGATTGAGACGGGATATGCTATGACATCTGCAGCTTTTTGCAGATATTCGCTGGGAGAAGATCTGCGCAGAAAGGGGTTAGGGCTTTTTTTTTTTAAGTAAGGATGGGGAAGGGGAAGTGGAGACAGGGTGAGTTAAGGAGATGAGCCACTTAGATATGGGGTCTGTTATTGAGGTCCTGGTAGCCGATAGTTGTTGGGCTAAGGATTGAATAGTCTCTGTAAAGTAAGTATTAAATGTATTTGCTACTTCTACTGGGCTTTTATCAATTAATGTTCCTGAGTGTTGGATTTACCTGGTTGGAGAAGATTATTTAAGCCCACCCAGAACTTTTGAGGATTGTTTTGATGTTTATATTGCAGTTGGCAGTAGTAATCTTTTTTGTCATTTGTAATGGCCTTTTTAGTCTCATTCCTTAGCTGTTGGAATTTAATGCGGTCTAGGGGTAACTTTGTTGCACGCCATTTGTCCCATGCTTTGTTTCTGAGTTTGATTTTTGATATAGAGTCTTTTGTTAGCCAAGGTACTATTTGTACTTATTTGTACTTATTATTATTATTGACATTTGTTTACTGGGAAAGTCCACTGGGTCAGTAACCCATTTTCAGTGGAGGCCCGGGGAGTAAAGTTCCACAATTAAACAGTAAAATAATAGACAGATGACAAACAATTTTCAAGAATCAAATTAAACAATGTTACAAAAATTAAACAATATATTGACAATATTAAAGTTAACAGTATATAATCAGAACTTCTATATACTTTGATAAACACACCAAAGAATCCGGAATAGACCTGTATCACACACCAGTTGAGTCCAACTAAATCCACAAAAGCAGTATTTATTAAGGTTTATTGGAGCTCCTGATTTTAAAACATGAATTGGTAGATCGTTTAGGTTTGACCAGGGGTCAAGCGACAACCCACAGGAGCAACCGACCGAGGTAAGAACTGATTTGCCAACAAGACTGCATTTATTCGACCAAAAACTAGTTAAATTGAGAAAAATCCAATTAGAAATTGCCTATTTTCAAGAATGTTTACGGCTTAAAATAATTCCTAAAGGCCTTAGGTCATGGCAATTTCCGACGGGCCTGGTTGAGGGGGTCAAGGTTTCACAGTGATTTACTTAAGCTTTTTGACAGACATGGTTCGGAACTTTTAGAGCTGATGTGTACACATTATCAAGAAACAGTTAACATTTTAACAGATGAAACTAATATGCTGGATAGTGACACTAAGAATGACATTGATTTTCAGAGGTATCACTTTGAGTATGAGAATACTTTCAGCAGTATTGACCAATATTTGAGTAAAATCAACTCAACTAAAATCAAAAAACTTAAATGTGACATCAGAGAGCACGAATGTGGGACAGCTTACCCCAAACTACCAACATCACAAGGCAATTATTTAGCTTGTAGTAATCAGGTTGAAAAGGAAGTGGCCAACAGTGAAGTTATGGAGAATTTAAGTGAACCATCAAATGGTGATAGGGCTTCACTTCCGGATACACTACAAAGAAGTGAACGTATAGCTAATAATACTAAACAGTCACACCAACCACAATCGGTTAATATGACAAATTTTCAGATCAGAGCCTTGAATTACTCAGCACCCCAGGGACAGAAGGCAAAGAACAAGACGGAGAAAAGGTGGAATTAAGTCCAGACTTAGATAACAACTCAGTGGCTGAGGCAAACCAATGTGATATTATTTACAATTCCAGTTTGGATTTTTAAATTTTTTGCAACAAACACGGATCCTGGTACCACAACAAGTTGACCAATAACGCAAATCGGAGTACATAAAATAATTTATTAAAGTGTACGAAAAAAATAAAATCCACTTTTCGTCAGGAGTAATCTCCCAACTTCCTCAGAATAAACATGGGCATAGTAACAACACGTGTCTTATATAGTTAACTAATTAGTTAATTAAGCATATGATGCACAAGTTAATTGATCCATGAAATTAAAGTAATACAAGCATAAATAAACACTGAACCGTACAATAAACACTAAAAATAAACTGCTAATAAATAAATAACTGAATGATTAAATCCCAGCTTCGTACTTTAAATATAATGAAAAATATATATTATTTAGCTTGATTAAACAGCTGTTAACAACTATTCATAACATTTTCCCATCTATTTATTAGATACTAATTCATCAACTAACAATGTAAACAAACAAATAAATAAATAAATAAATAAATAAATAAATGAATAGATGAATAAATAAATAAATAAGTAGGTAAATAAGTAAATAAACCTACTAACAACCTACCAACTATAATTTCGTATATACTAAAAATTCATTATAAAATATATAAAATACATATACATAGAAAAATGTATATATGTAAACAGGTATATGTTATTATTTATAAAAAATGTATATAAGTATAAATATGAATAGATATTAGTAAATCTAATAATAATAGTAGTTCAGTTGTGAATAACTGTGTAAATCTATTTATTTGTCTATATAATTCAGCTCGTATCGAATCACTGCTCAAGCAGTACATGTGATAATAATAATAATAATAAACTCTACAGGGAAGAATATATATACACATATACATATATATATATATATATATATATATATATATATATATATATACATATATATATGTATACATCCAACTATTATTCAAAAAATATTAATATAACAATAATATAACAATATAATGGTGATAAAAATATATGAATATATAGACACCCTCTTCTAACAGCACAACTAATATAAACAAATTCTGGTGAACTTTGAAATAGTGCCAGAAAATTAGTGTCACAAGATTATTACCAAAAAATTATCATTATTATTATTAATAATATTCCCTAATATACAAAACATATATTCTCATTGCTTTTCTTATCTGTTTAGATTTTTCAGTCTAAGAATACACATAATTGAACACATTTCGTTAGGACCAGGGTATTGGCAGGCATTCACTCTAAGTTGCCAAAGTAATTCTATTCTCTCCAATTTTAGTGACTCAGGACCACCTCTTCCATCATTAAATAATTGGTCAATGACTCTAAATTTGAATTCATGCCCCTCAAAGTCACTTGCATGTCTAGCAAGTGCATTTTCCATTTTCTTCTTACTTATACAATATGTATGCTCATAGATCCTCTCGCCCAGCTTTCTGTCAGATTTACCTATATAGAAAGCTGGGCATGATGTACATTTAGCCAGGTAAACAACTTGTTTGCTGTTACAATTAAATTTCTCCTTGGTAGTGTATTTGTTACTACGTATCATAAAGTTACATCCAGTGTCAATATATTTACACATCTGACACATATTACACTTATGCATACCCTTCCTATTAATAAATGGTCTAGGGTTAGCCTCTAAAATGTTCTTCAGGTTAATACCTTGCCTAAAAGTTATTCCGGGTACTGTGGGAAGTAACAGTCTAAGCTGGCTGTCTCTCATCAAAATATCCCAATTTTTCACAATGGTATTTGTAACTTGGTAGGAATCAATATTAAATGTACAAATAAAGCTACAGGGGTTGAAAACTTTAGTTTTTGAACTCATCAATGGTCTACTTGCTTTACTATTATTTAAAATTGGGGTATAAACACCTAACTCTCTTTTATACTGAACTTCTCTTATGATGTCATATACAAAGTTATCCAGATACCCTCTCTCTCTAAAGAACAATTTCAATAATTTACATTCATCCTCAAATTCAGTGTCCTTGGTAATCATCCTGACTGCTCTTACAACCTGGCCTTTGACAGCTGATTTTTTCTGATGTATCGGGTGGCAACTGGTAAAGTGTAAAAACATATTAGAATATGTGTCTTTACGAAAGATTCTAGAAACAAATTTCTTTTCATAGTGATCCTTACATAGTTCTACATCCAAGTATGTTATCCTATTTCTACTATAATTAAAAGTAAATTGTAAAAATTCAGTACTAGAATTAAACATATCTAATAAATGTTCTACTTCATTTAAAGTACCTTGGAATAGGATAAAGATGTCATCCAAAAACTGGGTGTAGAACCGAATCTGATCTTTACACAATGGATTTTTTAACACATATTCCCTCTCCCAGTAAGCCATAACCAAATTAGCCAGGCTGGCACCACAGGGGGAGCCCATTGCTACCCCGACTTTTTGATGGTAAATTTCATCATTGAAAAGAACATAGTTGTACGATAGTACTGTATCAATCAGTTCCCCTACAAGTTGTATCTCTTGTATAGGGGCATCAAAAATTTTTAGCATTTGTACAACCCACTCTATTCCTACACTATGTGGTATTGATGAATATAAATCCTTCACAGCAATAGTTACAAAAAAGGTATCATCACTAAACTCCAGTTTATTAATATTCTCTAGAAATGACCAAGAATCCTTGGATATTTGTGTTTCAAGTTTTATGTATTTCTTTAGAATGTTATCAACTACTTTGGCGGACGTGTAAGTAATACTATTCCTACCATCCACTAGTGGTCGCATAGGTGGATTATCTATGCATTTATGAACCTTTGGGATTCCAAATAACTTTGGAATTCGAGGAGCAGGTTGGATTAGGTAATTATACATTGATTTATCAATTCTTGCCTCTATGTATAGTTCTTCAGTAAAGGCTGTAACTTTCCTATAGACACCATACATCTCATTTTTAGATGCTTCTACATAAGTATGACTATCCAAAATTTCAGTCATTTTTTCATTGTAGTCCATAATGTTCATAATCGCTAGCCCCCCACCCTTATCTGGTTTCATAATACGGACGGGGGCTTGGCACAAAAATTCCAAGTTTTCCCTGGCATCTCTACTTATATTAAAAGTTCGATCTTTGTTATGTCTTGGAGTATTTCCTATACTCTTGAGATTACGAATATCTAATTCACTAATTTGTTCAAATAAAGTTAGTAAAGGGTGCAAGGGTGGGTTATACACACTCGAGACATAATAATCAGTCTTGTTATTCATGTCACTCCCCATTAAAACCATTAAATTAAGTTTTCTAGTAAAAAGTTTGAGATCAATTAACGTAGTTGCTACATCAAGTTCTACTGATAGAACGAATGTATGCCCCTTCACTAATAAATCAATCATTTCTGAACTGATGTCAATGTCAGAATAGTTGTAAACCTTAAAGTCTTTACTGGAATTATACAAAATTTTTACATTTAACATCATTGATAATAGCTAAAACAGTGTCCATCATTATTGTTTGGTCTTGTTCGTACTCCTGGTTGTTCTCATTTTCAGTTCTATGAAGTTTGAGGCTCGGTACAGAAAATTTCTTTGATTCATATTTCTAGTGTTAGAATTATTTTTATTATTATTGTTGGATGCTATCCTTTCGCTCCGACGGTTAGTACTCAAGTTAGTGTCATGCTGAGCCACTGGTAATTCGTTATTGTCATTACAAGAGTTAACAGACACATTTTCATGATTCTGTGGCTCTTCTAAGTGACTTTGAGTACCATTCTCGTCGGCCAACAAGCCCCGTTGTGAACTAGGTGGCTTAGGATAGGCTGTACCTGCCTCATAATCCTTTAAGTCTCTTTTAATTTTCTTTATTTTGGTAGAGTTAATTTTTGATAGATACTGATCGATACTATCAAAAATACGTACATAGTCGAAGCGGTACCTAGAAAAACACGTGTCACTCTTAATTTCTGAATCAAGCTTATTTGTTTCGTCCATGAGTCTGTCCACAGTTTGTTGGTAGTGAATGCAAAGCACTTCCAACAATTCTAATCCGTGCCTATCAAACAAAGATATTAGGGCTTTGTGAAAAACAGTACCTTCCATTAGCCCTGTAGGGTACTGCCATAGTCTAAGACCCTTAGGCACAATCTTCAGGGAAATACATTCTCTAAAGTACGCTATTTCTAGCTGCATTTTCCTTAATTTACATAATTTCTCATCCAGTATAGTCAATTTTGTGGATAAATCCACCCTTACCTCTTGGGCAGCTTCCTGGTTAATATCTAAATGTGTTCCAGTAAACAAAAATGCTCTGTTTACCCAAGAGTGTAAATCTTTTTCAGTTGGTAGCGTTGTATCGTTAGTTTGCTGTAATCCTCTGTTCGCATTCGCATTTATTGTGGCCGGTTCATCAGCTGTAACGCTCCTACGAGCTACGGGACCGTTACCCCCAGTCGGTTCATCATCAAGAACAATACACCCATGCTGTAAATTTGAATTACCTTGCGTAATTCTATTAGCAGTTCCTTGTTGGCTTACAGTTCCTTGAGACTGGATCGAGTCATCCAGTCTTTTTGAAAGGTTGTCAACTTTCTGGGATAGTAGCTCTATCAGCGCCGTCAAATTGCCGTCACCTCGTTGTTGGCTGGAGTCAAAGGTCGAACTTGGTGGAGATCCTGGTTCCATGAACACAAACGCTGAAACAAACTGGTGAAAAATAAAACAAACTGTCTCTCTGCAACAAACACGGATCCTGGTACCACAACAAGTCGACCAATAACGCAAATTGGAGTACGTAAAATAATTTATTAAAGTGTACGAAAAAAATAAAATCCACTTTTCGTCAGGAGTAATCTCCCAACTTCCTCAGAATAAACATGGGCATAGTAACAACACGTGTCTTATATAGTTAACTAATTAGTTAATTAAGCATATGATGCACAAGTTAATTGATCCATGAAATTAAAGTAATACAAGCATAAACACTGAACCGTACAATAAACACTAAAAATAAACTGCTAATAAATAAATAACTGAATGATTAAATCCCAGCTTCGTACTTTAAATATAATGAAAAATATATATTATTTAGCTTGATTAAATTAATATTAGTATCTAATAAATAAATGGGAAAATGTTATGAATAGTTGTTAACAGCTGTTTAATCAAGCTAAATAATATGTATTTTTCATTATATTTAAAGTACGAAGCTGGGATTTAATCATTCAGTTATTTATTTATTAGCAGTTTATTTTTAGTGTTTATTGTACGGTTCAGTGTTTATGCTTGTATTACTTTAATTTCATGGATCAATTAACTTGTGCATCATATGCTTAATTAACTAATTAGTTAACTATATAAGACACGTGTTGTTACTAGGAAGTTGGGAGATTACTCCTGACGAAAAGTGGATTTTATTTTTTTCGTACACTTTAATAAATTATTTTACGTACTCCGATTTGCGTTATTGGTCGACTTGTTGTGGTACCAGGATCCGTGTTTGTTGCAGAGAGTCAGTTTGTTTTATTTTTCACCATTTTTAAATTTTTAACTATTCAGAGGTAGACTTTCCACTGGACCTGGTTGAACTTTTAGCTAAGGGATGCACATTTGTACCTTCTGAACGAGCTGATGTCACTAAAACATTGATCGATTTTAAGATGTTTCTTAGAAAACTCAATTTATGCATTTTAATGGGTCAGCAACACAATGAAGGAAGTCAGCTTTATATTCCTAGTACTTTTAATCCCCCCTCCACCCATCATTAGTGTTATTTGATCAAATGAGTGAATTAGACTTGCGTAACGTCATGGGGAGATGTGACAATAGGGGTAATAGATGGGCTTACAATATACATCTGGAAGAAAAACAAATGCTTGAAAGATTATGTCAGACCCCCATAAGAATTATGCAACTGGATAAAGGGGGTGGCTTAGCAGTGATGAACAATTGTGACTATATAGATAGAATGATGAGCATTGTAACAACAGATACTTATTTAGAAGTATCAAGGAATTAATTAAATACCACTTACAGTAGGATTAGGATATTCATTAATGACATGTTCATCGAAGCAAGAATCGACACTGAAATTTTTAGCTTCTTGATTATGCCAGCCCCTAGGATTCCATTACTATTTGGAATCCCCAAGGTTCACAAACAGGTCCACAATCCACCAATGCGACCCTTAGTGGACGCTAGGGGCAGCATTACCTGTGCATGTGCCAAAGTTGTAAACAAAATTCTAAAGAAATATGTGCAACAAGAACCTCAAATATCTAAGGATTCATGGTCCTTCCTTTAACAGTATTAACCAAATTCCTTTCAGTGTAGATTTGAATTTTTTAACCATCGATGTCAAGGATTTGTATTCATCTATACCACATGAAGTGGGTATAGAATGGGTGGTCTCCATGATGTTGAGCAAAAAAGCACCAAATGATGAAATTCAACTGGTGAGTGAGCTCCTTGACATAATTCTTTCATATAATTTTGTGACATTCAACAACAAATTCTTTTTACAAAAAGTAGGTGTAGCCATGGGTTCGCCATATGGGGCCAGCCTGGCGAACTTAGTCATGGCACACTGGGAAAGGGGATATGTATTGGGCAACTATTGCCAGCAGGATCAAATACAATACTATAAATGATACCTGGATGACATCTTTATGGTGTTAAAGGGTGATGCTTTAGTCGCCCAGGAACCTGTAAGTTATTTAAACTCCACAACTGACTTCTCAAAATTTACATCAGTATTTGCAGAAAATAGGATAGGGTACCTGGATGTGGACTTAATCAAAGATGTCCACAATAAGTGCTACATAGCCAAGATCTTCAGGAAAGAAACATATTCTAACTCATTCATGCAGTTCACCAGCTGTCACCCCTTCGCACAGAAAAAATCTGTTGTGAAGGGCCAGCTGGTTAGAGCTGCAAGAATGGTTTCCAGGAATGAGGATTTTATTGAAGAATGTAATTTTCTGAAGGGTATGTTCTTGAGGAGGGGATACCCGTCTAACCTAGTTCAAGATTTAATACAAGAAGTACAGATGAAAAGAGATAGGGGTGTTTACCCACCAATTTTAAACAAACAAGTTTGTGGACATGAACCAGGTGTCGAGATAATTAAAAGACAGGAGTTGAGTATTTGTAGCTTCATATTCACATACAGCCTGGATGCAGTGAACATCATATCTGTCATCTGCAAAAATTGGGATTTGATTGCGAGGGATAGCTACCTAAGGGAGAAACTACCTGAGACACCTAGAATTGTCTACAGACGAGGCAATAATCTCAAACAAATCTTGGAGAGTCGAATCAAGATTACAGTCACGAGGTGTGGTATGTTTAAATGTAATATGTGTAGGTATTGCAAATACATGGCAGTTGGACAGTCCTTTTTAATAAGAGATCAGAAATATAAAATCAGAGGCAAATTCGACTGCTAGAGTAAACAAGTTGTTTATATGGCAATGTGCACACGCTGCCCAGCATTTTACATCGGGAAGACCGACAGGAAACTGCGGGAACGTGTGTACGAGCATATTTACAGCATAGGTCGAAACAAGATCAAAAATGCCCTAGCAAGACACAGTATGGAGCATCCAGGTCATGACTTTCTATTCAGAGTTATTGACCAATTTTTGAATGATGGGAGAGGGGGACCAGACTCACTTAGTTTAGAAAAAAATGAACTTCTATGGCAGTTGAGATTAGATTCTTGCCATTACCATGGAATCAATTAAATTAGTTCTATCATGTGCATTTTAAAACAGAAAAGTTTGAATAGATAAACAGTGGGTATTACTGTCAGTAACTGTGTGTGGCTGTTATAGTGGTACTGTCTTTGGTATTATTTAAAAGGCATTGAATCACACTAACAATTTGTTTTTTAGACTTGGTTAAAATGTGTGTATCTGAAAACACTGGTTATATCAATTTTAGTGTAACAGTAACATGGTTGCTTGTTTGTTTGAAAAACAGTACTTGTTTTAAGTATTCTATTGGTATTTTAAATATGCATTGTTTATTTCTGTAGTTTTGAACTGCAGTGTGTTGCATTCAGTGAATCTTTCACTTGTATGTATTCATATGCATACATTGACACATTTTCATCAAACTGGATATTCTGCTTGGTGTTACAAAATTAGCTTTTGTGCTTTAGAGGGAAGGGTTCCTTTTAGGAGTGTTAGCTGCCACACCCAACAACCTTTGGTTGTAGACCATGTGGTGTGACAAGTGGATTATTTAAACTCTTGCTTCTAAGGAAGTGTGTATCTGATGAAGTTAAACTATTGTGGATTAATGAAAAGTGTTCTATCATTTTTGAGCTTAATAAATACTGTTTTTGTGGATTTAGTTGGACTCAACTGGTGTGTGATACAGGTCTGCTCAGGATTCCTTGGTGTGGATTAGCAGTTTTTCATTTTCAGCAGTTTGTACTTTGATAAACAGTTGGTAGTGTAGTACAATAATTTTGAGTTGTTACTTTTGGCATTGCAAAAAAAACATGGCAGTTCTTGCTGAAAATCAGTTACAGCAGTAATAGTAGTATAAGACTGATTTTGTCTGAGTAACAGTTATTTAGAGCCTGTGGAACTGGGTAAGTATTAAGTAGTGCCGGCTTTATGTTGGTTTGCTTGATTTAGATTGGCATGTGAGGTCAAGGAGGTAAGTTTTTAATGCTACTTTGTATGTCTTTGTGCAATCTATCTGGGTAATGTGGGTGGGTAAGGAGTTCCATTTCTTAGCAATGCTATATGAGAACAAGCATTGTCCAGCTCTTTTATTGGGCTTTGTTACACTTAGTAGTAATTTATTGGAGAATCTAAGAGTGCGTGAAGAAATATAAGTTTGTATTATTGATGAGCGTGCTGGGCAGTTATTTGGTCTATAAATTAGTTTATTGGCTAGCATTAGTTGGGTATAGCAGAGATAGGGAAATCCAACCAGTTGAGTTCAGTGATTACTTGGCAGTGATGTAAGCGGTTAGGCTTTCCTGAGGCGAATTTAGCTATTTTATAGTAACAGGAGTGAAGTTTGTTGCTGAGGGAAGAGTGAGGATTAGTAAAGATAGCACTAAAGTAAGGCAGGGATAAGTAAGGTACTTGCCAGTTTTGTTTTGGTGTTTTTGTCCATATACAGTTTATGAAGATAAAGCTTGCCAAGTTTAAAATGTGTATTCTTTATTGCATTGAGAATGTGTGTTTCGAAGATGAGTTTGTCGTCAATTGTAATGCCCAGTAATTTGGCAGATTTTACTACAGGCAGACTGGCAGATAACACTTATGTTAATACTTTTGTGGTTTTATATGCTGAGTTTCTGCATTTCTGTTTTTTAAGATGTACAGATAGGGTAACTAGTTATCCTTAAGAAGTCATAAACTGGTACACACACTAACACCTGAAAAGTATATGCTTTGACTGAGGCTACTACTAAAATTAATGAGGTATAATTATATAGCTAATATACTATTTTGCAGGCAAGCCTCAGAGGAATTCTTCAGATTCACGCTATATATAAGGAGAAAGTGTGAGAATTAAACCCAGGCCTGTGGGATGTAACTCATTTTACAGCTTGTTGCCTAAATTATATTGGCATGTTTCCATTTATCTTTCACGTTACATGTAGATTCACATAGTAATACTTCATTAATTCATAACATCAGATGATGCCTTTGTCCACAACTAAAAAAATACTCATATTTAAACTCATGCTTTCCTTAGATACAGACATTTATGTGAACTGTTTTTGAGAATACCTGTATAATTATTAACTGTCGTCATATTCCATCCACAAGCCTTCTGAGCTAGTATAGTTTTTATGAAGTTATTCACGAAGCAGAAAGCCTCCCCAGTAGAATTACTGAATGCTTTAACTCCTGTGCGCATCAGGTATTTGTTGTCTTAACCCTCATGTATTTAGTTCTCACTGACTGTGCCCATGACTAATAGAAAACAAATAGACAGTTCTAATGTTTTATCACACTACTCTTTCATTGCAGGCTTCTAAGATCAAGGACGTTAATAATCATAACAGGTATTCCTAAATTAATGTTACTCAAAATGACCTGAAGGCATAAAGATTTTGTTTTTCTATAATACCATCTGAAGCATAACACAAATAGTCCATGTAACACTTCATTTTTTGGTCCATGAAGGTTTTTTTACATTTGTATATATATATGACAACTCATTACCAAACCTCTCCCTCCCTGTACATATCATTTGTACAGCTGAAATTCCAGAGATACAAGGTAGAAATGATTACTGTCAATGACCTGCATGTTTAAGTAATTTTTAAGAACAAATTATTCAGATTTCACTTAGAAGTAGCAACTTATTTTCTGTTGAACAACACAGGAAGTCAGCAATAAAATTATTTCACAGCTTTCCTAAATGTCATTGCTGTCTCCATGGTTTGCTTTTCTGCAGGTTATATGTCTATCTCCTGCTATGCCATGTTATTGAAGAAGCTGTGATAATTTGGATGCAGTACTTAACAACTCCATTTTGAAAATAATTATATATATATATTCAGCTTTAGCCCTATGGCAATGAGTCGTCATCACTCCTTAAAAAATAAACATTAATACCTGTAGAATCTAAATGCAATTTAGTCTAGTGAATCTCTTCCATGGCAGTCTTCAGTTCATTATGCAAAACTCATTCTTTCTGTATCAGTGCAAGCAGAATATGAAGATGAATTTTACTGAAAAGTAGCTAAAGCAATGCCTGTGGGTTTTTTCACTTTCATCACAGTAATGAATGAAAGGCAGTGATAACGCCACAATTTTATTCTAACACAAGCACATAAACACACACACACACACACAAATATATCTATCTGTATAAATATAGATATATATGGATCTACTTAAATTAGTCAAATACTACTTATGTTGACATGCTTAATGATTGACATTATGCATGTTGACATGCTGCTATGCATCTGCTGAGAGTTAATCTCAGCACATGCAAATCTTTAAAAAAAATAAAACTAAAAAGCATTGTTTATTTGCATGGGGGCAAGCCCCTGCACCCTCCACCCCTTGCTAATTATATATTCTAACTCAGAGATAGCACAATCCCCAGGGAAAAGGGGTGCATTCTCCTAACAGGGGATTGTTGATCTTGCACACTTGTCGACATTCTGCTTAGTCAACCAAACTGTGTCAACTTAACAGATGCCGACCAAGGCAGCCATCAGTCAATCCACATAAACCACAAAAACACGGGAACTTGGAATTATAGAAACATCACTTCTACTGTCTTTACTTTCCTTCTGACAAGTTTCTCCCTCCAACAAAATTCCAGTTCATAAGCATTACCATCTGCATCTGCTTCAGCCTCACTACAACTTCAGTTTTTGCTATATCACCTAACAAATATACACATCATTTGCATTTCCTCACACAATCTCTGCTTTCTACTCTTATTACCTCCTCTCTGCTTTCCACTTTTATCTCCTACGCCTCCTCACTCTTATTTCTCCAACCTTTAAATGTAATATTGCAATTTGAGATTTTAAACCTCACTACATATGACAATTTTTCTTGTGTTAATATGTAATGTGTCTGTATTTTACTGTTTGTAGATTTTCTCTAGTACAGCTGCCTTTCAGTTATTGTATGTCCATACTGCAACTTTAAGCATTACATTTTTTCTCTATTGCATAAAATTGCTTATTGTGTAACTGAAGCTTTTGTCCCCAGGATTCCACTGAAAAGGGGCTACCACGGCTCATATAGATTACCCCAGTCAACAAAAGCAATCAACAATAAATAAATGTATATATTTATGCACTTATTTAATTATTTTGTTTGAGCAGGTAGTGGAACTGGACCACACATGGCCATTTTCAACTATGGCCTAGCTGCAATAATTAAAAGTTTGAAAGGACAAATGTGCAGTTATGAATAATACAAAAGAATGAAGTAGACAGTACATACCACAGTGTAACACTAAGGGTCTAATCAAAACCAAGGTTTACACTAAGAGTGGAAATTAACTGGGAGGTCTAAAGGTTGGAATGGGTACCGTCAGTCTATGCTGAGGGAAGAAACAGCAATGCTACACACCAGTACACATTAAATGTTGCAGTTAACTAAGAGTTAAACATAAAAAAAAAAAAACATCATGGAACATACTGAGCAAGACAAAGAAGAGATCAAAATGGTAAATATGGACTCCATAAAATCTGCAGTCAAACTGTGTCCACAGACATTGAATGTTATTTGCTTTGAAATCAAACTATTCATCCCCATACTGAGAAAGTCTTATAAATAGTGAAAGAAGTCAGTAGAGAACATACATTTCTTGTGGGAGAAAAGAATTACCCTAGCAGGTGTTACACCATTCAAAACTGGTTCTGGATAATTCTTAGTTATGTAATTATAAACTACAGGCCCTAACTCTGTGCAGTAAGCCCCAGGTAGCTATATCACTGAACAAACTGAAATAAAAATACAGTTCAGATGAACTAACAGGAAACTTTACTGAACTACTAAAGTAAAAGCAAATGTTTTCATCTATCAAACTATTACATCTGCTGACGTCTACAGCTCTTGAAAATAGTTTAGTAGATGAAAAAGCATTTATCTTTCTTTTTAGTGGCTCAGTAAAGTTTCTTGCTAGTTCATCTGATCTATGTATTTATTTTTAGTCTAATTATGAAGCATTTACAGTAAAGCAGATGATAAGACTAAGGTGTCTTTTTATAAGGTTTCCTACAAAAGCATAGACACTTTTATATCTGCCTTAACCCTCTTACATTCCTCTTACTTCCTTTATATCCTTCTACAACTTAACCTTCTCAAGCATGAAAAATGGGCACCTGTCCAACAAAATATTTACCCTGCCTTCTCATCCTCCATCTTGCTCATTCCTCAGTTGTTAACTTTATGTTCTACCCTCTGCTTGCCTCCTTTTTTCATATCTTTCCTATACCCCCATTTCCAACCTTTGATCTGGCAATAAAATAAACACATCTCACCAATGACCATGTAAGGCTTCAGAATCACTTTGCTTTTCTGCTCCTACTGTGCGTGGCAGGTTGTGAAGAGCACAGCTGATGCTTACATACAACTGCAAGTACTGCTCATTGTATAGCTGAGAGCTAGGCTATCATAACTTGCACCTCCAACTGTTATATACAACAGCCATTATCATACAGTATTTATATTGCAGTTTTCTGGCACCAACCATGCAAATGAGCTGATCATCACTACATGGCAGTTGGCAGAGACAAAATTAGATATAACTGCAGAAATTTAAGTACTTCTCTTTGTAAATTTATTACACTAGCAACTATAGATTTTAATAGTAGCTCTAGATCACAAATATGGTGTCCTGAGGAATCCTTGTTGCATCTTTTATCCTTTCATTCTGCAAATATATGACACAAAATGATAGTATTTCCAAGCAGGTTTACTGCCCAACTACTGCTTCTGCACAACATGCAATGGGACTACAGTACAGGTAATTATTGTTGTGATTTCATCTCCCAGAAGGGCTAGCTCTTTAAATATATTATTGTATCCAATGAACACAGAAGGCATTATAAGAGATCGGGGAACACAGGTTGACAGCATCCTCTCTTTTGACCACCACATTGCTACTGTGGTCAGAAAGTCCTTCTATGTGGCACATCTTATTACCAAGGGTTTTGCATCCAGGAAGAAAGAGGTTATTGTTTCCCTCTACTCTTCCCTTATTAGGCCAGTCATCAAGTATAATGCCCCATTTGGCAAGTACCTCACTAGACATCTGCAACAAGTGGAGAGGCCACAAAAGTACCTCACAAAGAGGATCCTAGGGCTTAAACACGTCCTTTATGGACAGACTCAAAACACTCCAACTATTCTCTGCCTCATATCGCCTACTTAGAGGTGATCTCTGCTTGACTTACAAAGCCATGTCTGACCCAGCTCTGTTAGAAATGCTACATCTAAATTAATCCCAATCCCTCTGCACCACATGCTCCAGAGACCTCAACCTCATTACCACAATCAAGAGAACATGCTGGAGGGACAGGTTTATAACCCAGAGACTGCCCATGCTCTGGAATAGACTTCCCATACATGTCAAACAGAGCAAGTCACTGACCCTCTTCAAGAGAAATCTTGATGAGTGGATGGGAAATAGAAAATTCACCCCAGGGATCACTCCAGTTGCTCTACTCGACAGAAGCACTGGGATCTAAGGTCGGGTGGCACGATGCCAGGGTAATCCTATGGGGTAGGCTGATAAAGGCTCCAGGGACACTAGCCTAGTACACACCTATGAACCTATTAACCTATAAATCTGTAATATATGATTACTGTGTGTTTCCATGAAGAGTTTTTGACTGGCTACAGAAGGTAACTACAGTGCCATTGACAATATAGATAATGACAGATGTAGGTTCAAGTACCATAGAAGATGGCAGCTTTCATTCCACAACTGTCTGACACACAACTGCTGTGTGTTTCCATAAAGGCTTTGCTTCTGTAGCTTAGCATGTAAATGAAGTGCCTTTGACAGTTCAGGTAATGATGGCTGTAGGTGTTTATCTCTGACCCAGCATGCTTTTACAATGCCTTCATTGCCTCTGTTGCCCTGTATTCTGCCACCAATAGGTGTAACATGAAGGAAGGACTTATTACAGCTGGAGCTCTTATTTAACATGACATTTGAGACAGTCAACCAAACACTGGTGTTGCAAAAGCTTAAAAAGTACAGCTTTGATTCCCAACACCACATAGTTTAATAATTACATTGTGACAGATCTTTAAAATCGATGCTAACAGCCAATATTCTACAAATGAACCACTTGACACCAGAGCTCCCTATGGATCAGACCTTGGTGCCCTTCTTTTCTCCCTATTTATCATTGACATCACTGTTAACCTACTAGCTCTTAACGTCATTGTTTATTTATTATTTATTTATTTTATTTGCAGTTTGTTAACCAGGAAAGTCCATTGGGCCAAAAAATGAGCCCATTTTCAATGGAGACCCGGGGAGAAAAGCTCCATATACAAATATTACAAAGCTAATGCAGGCAATATATTAATCTTGGAAGCCAATACATTTACAACAGACCAGCAAAAACAGCTTCAAACAAATTTCACTAAACTATGCCATTGGACATATTCAAACAAGGTACTTACTCAACCCAACTAAAACCAATGTAATGCTCTTTGTGACCCCCCCACAAAAAAAAAAAACAGCCAGGTTGTCCATCCTACTATTAAAGACATAATGAGTAGTGCCACCCCCAGTGTTACAGAGTGCAAATACTTAGCACTAATTCCTGACAAACCTCTGCTTCACAATCCACACAAACATCGCAAGTAAAGTTTGCTACCTCCAGAAAATAAACCCACCAAATCCAAGGACTAATGGTTTATACAGAAAAAGTACAAAAATGCTTCCAAGTATAAGTATTTTTTATTAAAGGTCTGAAGAAGGGGGGGGTGCTCCTTGTGAAAGTGTTTACCATTTATAATAAAACTTCTTCTTCTTCTTGCGGCTTTTCCCAGTTAGGGGTCACCACAGCGGATCACCTGTCCGCTCATGATTGGCAGTAGAGTTTTACGGTGTTGAGTTGCCAGCCCGGTGCCCAACCTTCTATGGAGGGCACACACATGCATGCATTCACATCTAGGGCCAGTTTAGAGTGCCCAATCCACCTACAGCATGTCTTTGGGATGTGGGTGAATCCGAAGCACCCAGAGGAAACCCATGTGACCACAGGGAGGACATGCAGTCTCCGCACTGAAGGTACCCCCGCCGAGGATCGAACTGGAGAACCTCTTACTATGAGATGACAATGCTAACCGCTCTACCACTGTGGCCACCCACCGTTTATAATAAAACAGAACTTTTTATATCACCCTGGCCATGTGTTGGATTATACTTATACTTGGAAGCAAAGTTCTCTGCCTACTTAAGCTATTTTAGAAGATCGCTCATCTATCGTCTCCCACAGCCGGCACAGTAATGGCTAAGAAGGAACTACTACCCAAACTTGAAAATAGTTTGCTTTAGTATAAACTACATTCAATCTACAATACACAAAGAATCAAAATTACAGAAAATAAAATACTCAGGTTTTACCTTCTAGCAGATTCACAAATCTACCACTGCATTCTCATTAAATAGAAAATGTTCAAGGAATTCTACCAAACATATTTTTAGTGATGCATCTGAATTATCCTGATCAGTGCAATAATTTAAAACTATTTCTATGCACTACAGATACTCTAAGGGCAAAATTCTACCAGCTTACAGAGTTCATAATGACGACTTATTACAGGCAAATTTTGACTTGATTCCTACTCCCAACCATAGAGCCCATGGATACGATAACAAACTTTTACATTAGTAAAAAAATGAACAAATATCAGAAGCAATTTTATCACTCAAACTATAACCAATCTCTGGAACAGAAGTCCTTGTGAGATTAGACTCTCTGACACTATGAATTTATGTAAACTAAGGCTATATGCCTGGGTGGATGATGAGGTATACAACACAACTTTCAATAAACAATACTCCTCAATGGCTTTCTGGTCTGTGCACTGTATAATCAACTTAGGAGAACTTGTGAGAATTAAACACCCACATGGGCCATACCTGATAGAGCTTCATATCTGCTCAACTGCTCCTCTTTAAAGTACTAAAATTAGGCTACTGCCCAGTTCTTACAAAAAAAATACGATTCAGGGAACAAACCTAATGTAATAATGATTTCTTAATACTACATTTATAATGTTTATGACTAATGTGCCCTCCTCATTTTATTTGTTTGTCTGTCCTTTGTGTTGTAAGCTTTGTATTATATGCTCATTTTAATATACATGCTCTGTTTAATTTATTTTGCCGTTTTACAGATGACAAAAGGGTCAACAAACTAGCCCACCTACTTTGTCAACAAATATTAAAAAGAGAAATGCTACACAAGCATTTTTTCACTGTATTTGTAGAGTTCTCTCCAGTACCTTGTTTTTCACACTCTTTTCCACTATGTATATTTATTTGTTGGTGTTTTTTTTCTCTTCAGTTATTTGACATTTATATGCAGCAGCATCCAGATCATCACCACTGCCACCATCCAGGCCTGTTGCACCCACCACAAGCAAACCCCACATCCAGTGATGGCCCCAGTCTCCATACTTACCTCCACCCCCAGATGTACTGCTATCCTTCCTCTGTGTGTTTCATGCCCCCTTTGCAACGCTATCTTTCCTCTATGTGTCTCATGCCCCCTTCTCCATTGTTTTTGGGATGCCTGATTGTGTCACCACCTCTGGAGATAGTGTTGTCTGTGTTAAATGTTTGTTTGTATGGCCCTACTACCTTATGTGACCCTCTTACCTTCATCTTAATCCCTGTACTACCTCCCTCATATTATTTTCTCTCTACACACACACACACACACACACACACACACACACACACACACACATATATATATATAAGGTACTTTTTCTTTTCGAAAAGGATGAGCTTTTGATAAGAAAAAGTAGAAAGCCCAATTACATGAAAGTGCACTTAAACGAAAGTGCACTTTCATGACTACCGGTTCAACGAACTGGTAATATTAAAAAAAAAAACACTACAAGGGCATTTTTGTAGGGGGGCAAGCCCCTCTGCACCACCCACGCCCCAACTACTTTATATATACTAACTCTGAGATTGCACTACAGTGGGGAAACAAGTATATTCCCTTATCCTCACTGTAGCATGATCCGGTGCTGCAGTGTTTTTATTTATTCAATATTACCCATCCGTTGAAGCGGTAGTCACGAAAGTGCACTTTTATTTAAGTGCAGTTTCACGTAACTGGGTTCTTATTTTTTTGTTTCTGAAAGGATGAGCTTTCAGTAAGAAAAAGTAGACTCATATATACACACATACACACACACATAGATAAATAGATAGATATGTTTACTATCAAAACTCCAAGCATTTGGATGTTGAAACTGTTAAGATCTCAAGTCAGAAATATTGAAATCCGTAACAACTGTCAAGTACAACTCTGAAACTGAACTGAATCACAAAACATCCCGCTCATTTGAACAAAGAAACAAGTGCTAACATGGGCCCTGCGGGGGGGGGGGGGGGGGGGGCAAGTCCGGGGTGTGATACTGTGGGTTTTGCTGTGGGTGGATTTTGGTTCCTATATGCATCACTTGGCTTTAGTTTTAAAAATCCCACTGCTGTGTGTTGTATATTTTCTTTACCAAGTCACGATCCACTGATATAATAGCAATTATACAATAAAGAGTTATTTATATTAAAAAATGTACCTTAATTGGATGGCTCAGTCAGTTTGCCCATTGTAAATCTAACACAGCCAAACAGAACCAAGTCCAGCCATTCACCCTGCTAAACCACTGCAAGCTGTCAAACTCACAAACCTGACAGAATGCACCCTTCTTCCTTATGTAACTGCTCTATCATAAAAATTTCATGTCATGTAACTGACTGTCAATCAATAATCATACACAGGCATCTTCTATAAACTTTTAAAATGTATTTAGAAATACCACAGGAACTTCTATTTTCTCCAAAACACTTAATAAGATAATATTCAAATATGTGCTCTCTCTTTTAATCAAGTTCTACACAAGGCAAACTTTGGTAACTCATTTTCTGCACCATTATTCACATAGTTTAAACTACTAGAAAACTTACAAAAAAAGAAGTAATTTCCCATGTTAGTAAACTGCTCTATGGAGCAAAATACTACAATTTAAAATATATGCATATCATGACTCCCAATATCCAGACACCTCCACAGTATACCAATCAACCTATTACAAAAAAAAAACCCTATTATTATTCTCCGGTGATTTGCCAGAAGCAACAGAGCAACAATATACAGCAGACATCTAGACTTTCTCCAATAACAGACAGCTGAGACGGCTACACTACACTGACCACGCACATTCCTAACCACTTTTAAAAAAAGGCAGACAGCAACGCACTGTCATGTGCAGTACATATCAAGGATATCGAGTCCTTTTATGCAATGAAATTATTTTTAAAAGGAAAGATTTTTTCCCCTAAATAATGTCATTGTATAATAATAATAATAATAATATACTCCTATGTGTAGGTAACCAAGGATTTACCCACATCTGGCTTTGTTTAATCACATCAGCTCTGGGTAAGTCCTTGGTTACCTACACTCAGTTGTGGATTATTGCTAAAACATCTAATAAGATAAATAATGAATAAGAGAAAACAAATAAATATTTTTCTGAATGCCCATTCCTGCAGTGTTATAACCATAAATCACAGCATTGGCAGGGAGGTGTTATGAAAGGATTCTGTTGCAGTAGTTTTCACAGGTGTAAATGAAAAGTGCTTTCCTGAATAAAAAAGCAATTGGTTATACAAAACATTCTTAGAAGTGTCAAAGTTATTCAGGAATTCTAAACGGTGTATGTTCCTGGGTTTAGTATCAGGGGAGCTGCACATTTACTTAGGTAGTAATTATGGCTTTATTGACTCACTCCCTGTACAACACAGCTGAGCAGCAAACACATGGTTAATGACTCTCTAATCACATTTAATTACCAAGTAGGTTAAAGTCAACAATCACTTAGTAAGCTGTGGAGGGTGCCTCCCAGAATGAATTGTAAAGAATTCCTCCCCAAATAAAAGGGGAAAAAAGAAAGAAATGCCATCTTGGTCCACTAATACAAAACACAGACACTGAAACATAGATGTGATGTAATATGTTTTATTGGACCAGCACACATTTTGCAATTACTCAGACTTTTTAACTGGCATGAGCCCTTTGTCAGGCATTATTAAATTACTGATAAGTACCGAACTGATAAATACAGTGCTTAAACATCTATTTGTGCCTAGAAAAAAGATTTATATAATTTTATTTCTAATACAGTAAAAAAAAATAAATCTTGAAAAATGTTAGCGAGGAAAAAAATGCAGTTCATGCAACATGTCAGAGACATGAAGTGTGTGTGTGTGTGTGTGTGTGTGTGTGTGTGTGTGTGTGTGTGTGTGTGTGTGTGTGTGTGTGAAGGAGAGAGAGAGTGAGAGAGATTTTTAGAGATTATTAAATTACTGATAAGTACCAAACTGATAAATACAGTGCTTAAACATCTATTTGTGCCTAGAAAAAAGATTTATATCATTTTATTTCTAATACAGTAAAAAAAATAAATCTTGAAAAATGTTAGCGAGGAAAAAAATGCAGTTCATGCAACATGTCAGAGACATGAAGTGTGTGTATGTGTGTGTGTGTGTGTGTGTGTGTGTGTGTGTGTGTGTGTGTGTGAAGGGGAGAGAGAGAGAGAGAGACTGAAACTGTAGAAGAGGGTCATGACATGCTATAAAAATCATATTAGAGTGGCATGTTATTTTAGTTAGTGATCATTCAGCAGAGAAGATAACACTCAGAGAGACTGCTCCAACATTTATTGAGACAATAAATCTCAAAACAAGAGCTGTGTAAGATTAGTTAAAGTCAGAAAAGGAAAACAAGATGTTAGCCTGTCTAAATAAGCAATCTTTGTGAGATACAGGTTTCAGTCAACAGAAAATATGAATTAGTAATAATGCCCAGGTCACAATAATAAGAATGTCAGGGAGTACCAACCGAATAAGATGTAGGGTTAAAATGCATGGTTATTCCCTTTGTAGGCACAGATGGATATTTAAGCACTGTATTTTACATAGTAACTTAACACGATGAAGGGCTCATGCCAGCTTAAAAGCTTGAGTAATTGCAAAACCTGTGTTGGTCTAATAAAAGGTATTACATCAAGTCTGTGTTCCAGAGTCTTTGTGTTTTGTTCAAATACGGGGTGCATCATAACTGCAGAATATGCTGAAGTACAAGATCTGTTTTCTGGTTCTAGTAGGCAATGCAAACACTTCCGCATAAGTACACTGTAGTTTGCACCTTCTCCCTGGGTCCATCACACATCAAAAGTATTATTTCCACACCCTGTAGACTAGGCATACATGACAAGCACTTGTGTGGGGGGTAATCGGGTATTTCAGTATACTTCTCTGTGTCTAGCATGCCGTGCAAATACATTTCTGTGCACAGCTCATAATTGTGCCTCATTTTCAGAGGCATCTCTGATTTAGCAATCATGTTTTCTTTCCCTTGAAAATTCTGAGATTTTGTGACAGAACAATGAGGAATGAGGTCAATAAATATTGATAAATGCAGTTAGATGCTCATTGTTACTTTTTAGAAAACAAATGGCAATGCATATCCTCTTATTCTTTCTAGTTTCTATAGAAATATGACAATATTTAAGAAGTATTTTGACCAACAACCTTTGACACTGATGTTTTGCCTTTGTCCCTATTTCTTGGGATGACAGGCTGAGATCCATTTCTGTATAAGTTTGGTATATATTACAAATACATCTTAGTGGATATAGATTGCTCTAGAAATACTTATCCTTGGGCCCAGCATGCACAGCAAACACTTAACTTGGCATCCAGCATGCCATGTAGGCTTGTCTTTGTGACTTCAGCTGGCACGCTGAGTTAATGGTTAAGGGTGTGGGGTTCAGTTCTGATTTACTGGTACAGTCTCTAGAGTTTGCTTAGTACTCCTAGCCTCATGTGTTTTTTTTTTCTTCTCTAGGAAGTCCTGTTTCTTCCCTCCTCCTAAAACATGTTGTACACTGCAGTTATCATTACTGCTGTGGGTTGTACCATGTATGAAGAGGGAATGCACTGGGAAAATTACTTCCCTAATTAAATAAACTGAGTAAAATATTTCCCTTGTGTCCACTTTATACTTCAACCACTTGCCTATGGATTCAGCTTTCATCCAGATATTTGTCAAGGTCCTGCCCGAAGAGCAGACACTTTCTATCAGACAAGTTTGACATTCAAATGCTTCCTGTTGGTCATGGATGTGATGACTGGGGAGAGATGGGTGAAGGCTGCCAGCCTAGTCACATAGAATTTGATATATAATTCTGGCATTTGTAAATAAATGTAAAATACAGGCATGTTTTCTTGAATGTAAAAGAACACTGTGAAATGTGGAACTGCAAAATATGTGACAACATTGCAATCTACTGGCCCAGTGAAGCAGGTTCTGACCCTTTCATATTAGAAATCAGCTCCAGGGTGCCTGGATGAAGGTTTCATGCCCATTGTTTTAAGGCTAAAGTTTATGACCAGAATTTAGATGTGGAAGGTGCTTTATTGCTCTAGTTTCTGCTAGAATGTATATGTGAAATGCTTTGTATTGTTGTTAAGTTTCTGAGTAGGTGTTAGATTGCTAAATAATGCAGTTTGTGGCCTGAGAACTCAGACCAGGTGTTAAGATGATGCAATATGAATACTGAGAAAACCTAAGTGTCAAAAATGATGTAATTTGGGAAGGACCTTAGAGACATGTTTGTTAGTAATGTTTAAATACTATTTCTCACAAGAGCCTGGATGCATTTTGGCTTTGCACATCAAACTTACCAGCACTCTGCCTTATGCTCACATGTAAGTTTTAGCACTGTGATTTCTTGTAGAAATAGTTAAAGCTAGTAAAGATTAATTAGGTATTTTTCTTTGAAATCAGACCTGTCCTACTGTATTATTTTAAGTTTCTGTGTGATCTCTGATCTCTTAGATATCTCTGTGGTGTAGTAGTTTTGTCTTGTGTTTTAATTGTTTATTATTAAATATTTTTAAAACCTTCCACCTGTGGCTGATTTGTGTAGAGATAAGCTCTAGAGTACATTGCATATTTATAGAGGTTATTGTAATAGGCCACTCTAAAGTAAACCTTGACTGTCATACTACCATTGGATATTAATATTGCACAGTAATAATTGGACACCCTTTTAAGGGCCTTTTAGTAGCTGATATTATTAACTGGGTGGTGGCAGTTAATTACTACCATGTAGTCTGGGTAAAGGAACACAGTTGGAGAATATGTGTCAGCCTTTCCCAGGAGTGTCTGTGAAGTTGTATAAATACTTATCTCAAAGTGTATGTGTGTTGTGTCAGCTACTTGGCAGGGGCACGAAGCACTGGTTGGACAGAGAGGGTACTGGAGGTTTTAGCTTTCCCAGTTAGGCTGAGACCTGGACCCTATAGCTGTGCCAGTGGGGAGTCTTATTGGGGACCTGGTGAGCAAGGGAGCAACCAGCCCCAGACTGACTGTGATCTCTGTGTGCACTTAAGGGAAATTGTACTTTACTGTGTGTATTAGTTATCCTTTCCTCTCCTAGGAGACGACCTCCCTGGTGTTAGTGGTGAGGATTGAGGCTCCTTGATTGCTGAGCCAGGGCACGGTCGTCACAAGTGTTTGGCAGTGGTGGGATCTACTTCACACACTAATTGGCTTGTAGTGGTGTGGGTAGAATTCCTGTAGCTTATGCATAGTGATCTCTAAAAGTGTTTTGTACTGTAAAACAGCCAAGCAGTGTATACTCAGAGTTCAGATCATAATTGTTTTATTTCTTTTGTTAGCTTAGTGTTAGTCAGGGTGAGCAGGCAGCATGTCAGCAGAAGAGTATGGAAAGCTGACAAAGAGCCAGCTGGCGGAGATGTGCCATGCTAGGGGACTGGTGCATGGAAACCTGACTAAAGCAGACCTGATTGTAGCCTTGGTTATAGCTGCATCAGAAAACAGCAGCCTGGAGGACAATCAGACTGACAGTGATGATACAATATCCTTGGAGAATGCACAGCTCTACCTTTCTGCAGTGGACATAAAAATCCAGTTGTAGCTAAAGAGACTTGAGTTGGAGGCCAGGCGTATGGAACTAGAAGCAGCCGAGAAGATGAGGAGTCTACAAGCTGAGTAAAATTAACGGCAGAGGAGTACGTAAAAAATACCCAATGGATATAGTACTTATAAAATAAAAACACAACGACCAAACGAGTATTCCAAAACGTTTTTACTCCACACACTAAGTGCTTTCACCATCAAAACATGGCATCATCAGAGTGAATGGAATCAAATTGTTCCCTTGCTTTTATACATAATATTAAAACAATAATCCAATTGGCCAATACCATAATTACCTTGTTCTTAAAGAAGCATGTGTCAAACAATTACATACAGCTCTTGCCTTAATTTAAACAATGTTTATGAAACATATATATTTAAAAGAAATACATACATATAAAAATATATATATATGTGCATATCATATGATAACATTTTATAAATTTGTATAAATTGTCTTTGTATATAGAATTCAAAATTCTTTTATATTCCTTCCCCTTGAATAAACTATTCTGGGGAAAGTACCAAGAAGATTTTTTACTCCACCACTGAAACTAAAATTCCATGCTGTACGAACAACATCCTCTATTTCTTTTACCTGGCTATTGTAAGTTAATACTAAAGCTCTAGAGTTAGTTGAATCTTGTTGTTTAAATATCATTGTATTATTAGTATTTTTTGCCCCTAAAATAGGGGTAAATAAGGTATTTCTTTTGTTTAAAACTTCCTTATGTATTTTGGTTAACAATTTCAGAGGATAATCTCTTTCCAAAAACATCCCAATCAAGGTGTATAGTTCTTCTTCCAAAATTTTGTTGTCATTTATAATTCTGGACAACCTTACCATTTGCCCCTTTACAATACCCCTATGTTGATGCAGGGGGTGACAATTACTGTAATGCACTAGTGAATTACTGTGTTTTTCTTTCCTGTATATTTTGCTTGTTATACCGTCTAAACCCTTTACAAGAGTTATATCCAAGAAGTCTATTTGCTTATCACTCCATTTACTAGTGAATTTAAGGAAAGTAGTTGTTGTATTTAAATACTCTACAAAATGTTTTGCTTCTTGTTCATTACCTTTCCACAAAATCAGGACATCATCTAGGAACAGATTGTATAATAGTATTTTGTCTTTGTATATAGAACTCAAGACACATTGTTCCTCCCAATGAAGCAAAACTAAATTTGCAAAACCTTTTTAACTGTGGATGTGATAAATCTGTTCACAGTAATACCCCACGAGGAAGGTATAGATTATTTTACTGAAAGTTTGGTTAAAAGTAAATGTTTGAGTAATGACAATGTGAACTTTGTTGTGTCCTAAATGGAAACAGTATTTAAGAATAATTATTTGACATTTGAAGGTGAGATTTTCCACCAAATTTCAGGTGTGGCAATGGGGGCAAAGTGTGCCCCCAGTTTTGCAAATTGGCAGATTTTGTTGAAAGCCTTTATGCCACCTGGCTTAAATGAACACATCTCCCTAAAACCAATACTGAAACAAAAGGCAAATGTTATATAGACACATAAAAAATGTATATTCTCAGCATGCAATGTATAAAATGGTATCATATGATATGCACACACACACACACACACATATATATATATATATATATATATATATATATATATATATTTTTTTTTTTTTTATATGTATGTATTTCTTTTAAATATATAGGTTTCACAAACATTGTTTAAATTAAGGCAAGAGCTGTATGTAATTGTTTGACACATGCTTCTTTAAGAACAAGGTAATTATGGTATTGGCCAATTGGATTATTGTTTTAACATTATGTATAAAAGCAAGGGAACAATTTGATTTCATTCACTCTGATGATGCCATGTTTTGATGGTGAAAGCGCTTAGTGTGTGGAGTAAAAACGTTTCGGAATACTCATTTGGTCGTTGTGTTTTTATTTTAACGGCAGAGGAGGCATGAAAGGGAAATGCTGACTCTTCGCCAGAGTCATGGAGGTAATTGGGAAGGGAGTAACCGGACCCCAGAAGCACAAAAGGTCAGTAAATTTCTTCCACAGTTTAAAGAGGGGGATAATTTTGATAGCTTCATTCATATGTTTGAATGGGTACGTAAACAGTATGAAGTTGACCAAGGGCTCTGGGTATGGTTCCTGACCCCCTTACTCCATGGTAAAGCTGTAACTTCTTTAGCAAAAATGCATGACACTGACTGTTTTGATTATACTGCTGTAAAAAGACATTTATTAGAATGTTTTAAGCTAACACCTGAAATGTATAGGAAAAAGTTTCGTGAGCATAGATGCAAGGCAGATGAAAATGTATGTGAATATGTTGCTGAACTGAGCAATTATTTTCATAGCTGGGTGAGTGGATGTCAGGTCACCACTTTTGAAGAGCTGGCAGACCTTTTGGTAAGGGAACAAGCCCTTAGCACTTTGCCTGAGGACATGAGGATCTGGTTAGCTGATAGACAATGTGCTACTTCAGAGGAGTTGGGGAAGAAGGGAGACCTATACCTAGCAAGCAGGGCAGCCCTGCACAGGAAAGGGACCCCCAGTACTGCTCATGGGACTAAAGGAACCCATGATGGGCAGCACAGAATCTGCCAGTAGCAGGGAAAGCCACTAGTCCAGGTACACATCCAGGAGCTAGGGTTAAATGTTTTGAATGCAACCAGTGAGGCCATGTGGCATACAGATGTCCATGGAGGCAAGGTGGGGAACTAAAGGTGAGGAAGCCAGTAAGTCAGAAAGACAAAATGCCAACAGTGGGTTGTCTTGAGACAACAGGGGTATGGAACTACCATCCCTCAGATGTCCTGAGAGGGAAGGATTTGGATGAGGCAGTACTATGTACTTATGCAGTTACATGCAGTGAGGCTAGGAGACAAGCATGTGGGTCTGGTAGCCTGGGGGAGACCCAGACAGACTGCATACTTGCAGCCAGGACTGCTGAGGTGGTTACTTCAGGGAGTGAGCTATGCTGTAGCAGTGAGACTGAATGTGAGCCACAGCTGCTTATGGGTACTGATGTTCCCTTGGACAGGGTAACTGCAAAGGCAGAGATGAGTAGTAGTACCCAGACTGACAGTGAGGCACCACTGTCAGAGGATGCCAGACTTCCTGTGGAAGGGGAGCTGGGAAGGGTTACAAGGAGAGACTTGAGACAGGCTCAGCTCTCAGACCCTATATTGCAAGGCTTGGGACAGGTAGCTAGGGAGGCACCTGATTCTCAAGGGAAGGGGGAATCTGTCTACTGGAACAAAGGGTTACTGTACAGAGAGTGGACCCCTGAGGGAGGGCTAGAAGGTGAGAGAGTACAGCAGTTGGTAGTGCCTAGAGCTTACCGTCTGGCACTTACAGACATAGCCTATGATATTCCTTTTGCAGGTCATATGGACATAAAACGTACAAAGAGGCATATTATGCAAAACTTCTATTGGCCTGGAATTTCCAGAGATGTAACAGGTACTGCAGGACCTGTGAGCAGTGCCAAAATGTAGGCAAGGCAGGAGACAAGGTGAGAGCTCCTTTGATGCCTTTGCCTGTGACTGAGGAGCCATTTCAGAGAGTAGCTATGGATATTGTGGGTTCTCTGAGTACCCCAAGTTCCACAGGGAAAATGTATATCCTAGTGATTGTAGATTATGCTACTCGATACCCTGAGGCAGTGGCTTTGTCCTCCATTGAGGCCGTGAAGGTGGCAAATGCTTTGCTAAAGATTTTCAACAGGGTAGGTTTCCCAAAGGAAATACTGTCTGACAGAGGTGCAAATTTTATGTCAGACCTGCTGGCTTGTCTGTGGAAGTCCTGTGAGGTGAAGCACATGAAGGCCACCCCCTACCATCCCCATACTAATGGTCTTGTTGAGAGATTGAACTCTACAATCAAGTCCATGCTACGGGCATTTGCAGATCAGTTTAAGAGGGAGTGGGACAAATATTTGCCCCATCTGTTGTTTGCTTACAGAGAGGTTCCCCAGGAATCCACAGGTTTTTCACCCTTTGAGTTGCTGTATGAGCATAGGGTGAGGGGACCTCTAGATTTAATTTGAGATGAGTGGGAAGGTGAGTGTGAGTCTCACAAGGAGTCTGTTGTGGCATATGTCCTGAACTTCAGGACACGGCTCAGAGAACTCATGGGCCTGGCCCAGGAGAACCTGGCAGAAGCCTAATAACAGAAAAAGGTGTGGCATGACAGGAATGCTCAAGCTAGAGAGTATGCTGTAGGGCAGCAGGTGATGGTTCTCATTCCTGTCAGACAAAACAAGCTGCAAGCAGCCTGAGAGGGACCCTACAAGGTGGTAAGAAAGGTAAGTGATGTTAACTACATGGTGGAAGTGCTAGGCAGATGGCAGGGGTACAAATTGTACCATGTTAACATGATGAAACCTTACCATGATAGGGAGGCCCTTGTGCTGAGCATTTGCAGTGGATTGCAGGAGGAGTCTGAGAGAGATCTTGTGACTGATCTCCTCAGTTAAGCTTGGGCTGACACCTCAGTGGAAGGGATAGCAATGTCCCAGCAGCTATCTCCTACCCAGTTTTGAGAAATCCGAGCAGTGTTGCAGGCATTTGGGGACGTGTTCACTGGGAAACCAGGGTACACCCACCTGGTGCAGCACCAGGTGGATACAGGATCCCAAAGGCCTATCAGGCAGGCCCCTTATAGGGTGCCTGAGACAGTCAAACAGACTCTGAGGGAGGAGGTAGAGGAGATGTTGGAACTAGGGCTGATTCAAGAGTCCAATAGTCCCTGGGCCTCACCAGTAGTGTTGGTGCCAGAGAAGGATGGTAGCACCAGGTTCTGTGTGGATTACAGGAAATTAAATAGTCACACAGAGGCAGATGCTTACCCCATGCCTAGGACAGATGAGGCCCTAGAGCAGCTGGGTGGGGCTAAGTATCTTACAACCATTGATCTTACCAAGGGTTACTGGCAGGTGCACTTGACTCCCTGTGCTAGAGAGAAGTCAGCCTTTGCGACTTCTTTTGGCTTGTATGAGTTCACAAAGATGCCCTTTGGGATGAAGAATGCCCCAGCAACCTTCCAGAGGCTGGTACATCATATCTTAGCAGGAGCAGGAGGGTTTGCCCTTACTTACATGGATGATATTGCTGTCTACAGCCATTCCTGGCAAGAGTACCTTCAGCATGTCAGGGAGGTGTTGTGCAGACTACAGAGGGCAGGGTTGACCATTAAGCCGAGCAAATGTCAGGTGGGTATGGCAGAGGTCTCCTACCTAGGGCATAGAGTGGGGAGTGGTAAGATAAGGCCAGAACCTGCCAAAGTGGAAGCTATTCAGGTATGGCCTGCACCTGTTACCAAAAAGCAGGTAAGGGCATTCTTGGGGACAGCAGGGTACTACAGAAAGTTTGTTCCCGATTATAGTACCATAGCTGCTCCCCTCACAGACCTGACAAGGAAGAACAGGCCAGATAAGGTAGTGTGGACCCCAGCATGTGAGCAGGTATTTCAAAAGTTTAAGGAAGCTTTGGGAGGACCCCCTGTGTTAGCCAATACAGACTATAGCAAAGAATTTGTTGTGCAGGTGGATGCTTCAAACGATGGGGTGGGGGCTGTACTTAGCCAAATTTCTTCAGAGGGAGAAGAGTACCCAGTGGTTTATATCAGTCATAGGCTCCAACCCAGGTAGGAATGCTATGCAGCGGTAGAAAAGGAATGTCTAGCCATAGTGTGGGCATTACAAAAACTTCAGCCTTATCTGTATGGAAGGAAATTCACTGTGATGACAGATCACAACCCTTTAACATGGTTAAACGGAGCCATTCAGCAAAATGCCAAGTTTCTAAGACGGAGTCTGGGGTTGCAGGCATATGATATGTCAGTGTAGCACTGCAGTGGGAGTAGCAATGTCAATGCAGATGGGCTCTCAAGACAGGGAATGGGGTGAGGTACACCCAGATAGACCTGACACTCTCAAGCGATGTTTCTCAAGGGGCACTTGAAAAACTTGCTTGAGTTCACCGGGGGCAAGAGATATGATGATTGGGGAGAGATGGGTGGAGGCTGCCAGCCTAGCCAAATAGAATTTGATATATAATTCTGGCATTTGTAAATAAATGTAAAATACAGGCATGTTTTCTTTAATGTAAAAGAACACTGTGAAATGTGGAACTGCAAAATATGTGACAACATTGCACTCTACTGGCCCAGTGAAGCATTTTGTGACCCTTTCATATTAGAATTTGGCTCCAGGGCGGCTGGATGAAGGTTTCATGCCCATTGTTTTAAGGCTAAAGTTTATGACAAGAATTTAGATGTGGAAGGTGCTTTATTGCACTATTTTCTTCTAGAATGTATATGTGAAATACCTTGTATTGTTGTAAGTTTCTGAGTAGGTGCTGGATTGCTAAATAATTCAGTTTGTGGCCTGAGAACTCAGACCATGTGTTAAGATGTTGCAATATGAATACTGGGAAAACCTACATGTCAAAAATTATGTAATTTGGGAAGGGCCTTAGAGACATGTTTGTTAGTAATGTTTAAATACTATTTCTCACAAGAGACTGGAAGCATTTTGACTTTGGACATCCAACCGTAAACCATATCTTGTGTGATACAGATATATATATATATATATATATATATATATATATATATATATATATATATATATATATAAATATAAGGGTATCCTTTATAATTTCGAAATACTGAAATCCCAACTTTCAGTATTTTAAAATTATGATACCGAAGCCTTGAAATTCCGAAACACCATTAGAGCGAAATTCAAAATACCAAAGTTCGGAGCTTCTGGTGTTGCGGTGTGTGAATGCATAGGTGTAAGTGTAGGTAAGTAGGTATGAGTGTGTTGGTTAGGGGCTTTTGTGTATGTTAGTGTATATTTTGGCTGTAATGTGTGTGTTCAACGGGCTGTGAAATGTGTGTGCGTGAGTTACCTTTGTGTGTGTGATTGTGCAATCTCAGAATTAGTATATATAAGTAGGGGGGGTGTTGCGATGTGTGAATGTATAGGTGTAAATGTCAATAAGTACATATGAGTGTATTGGTTAGGGGCTTTAGTGTATGTTAGTGTGTGTTTTGGCTGTGATGTGTGTGTGCGCAAGTGGCTGTGAAATGTGTGTGTGAGTTACCTTTGTGTGTGTGATTGTGCAATCTCTGAGTTAGTATATATAAGTGGGAGCTGTGGGTGGCACTGCTTGTCTGTAGTGTAGGATTGTTTGTTTGATTGTGGGGGGAGATTGTGTGTATGTGTATGTGTTTGGTGTATTTACACTGGTAGGTTCGCAATTTCAAATTTCGCGGTTAATGGGTTTCGGTATTTACAGGTTTCAGCTATAGAATTTCGAAATACTGAAATTCGGGATTTCAGTATTTTGGGATTCTATAGTGAACCCATATATATATATATATATATATATATATATATATATATATATATATATATATATATTTATGTGTGTATGTGTGTGTGTGTATTTTTTTTCTTTTTATCTGTATGGCTTAGAATATAACAGGAACATTACCCTTCAGGTCTAGCTTATAGATCAGGCACTTCTATTTAGATTTAGCAGATAGTTCTGACACCAGTTGTAGGCCCAGCATGCAATGTGGGTACTAGTGCTTTATCTAAACATGGAGTGCATACCCTTAATTGGGGTAAAACATGCAAGGCAAAACATCTGTTAGGTCCAGACACTTAAATGCAGCCTTTCTTTGTTCTTACTACATAACAGAACATGCTGATATAGGCAACATGGACAATTCTCAATACCTTGCTTGTCCAGGGAAAAGTACCAGCATGCTTCAAAGTTACCAACATAATCCCTCTGTCCAAAAAAGCCAACCCCATTTGCTTAAATAATTACAGGCTGGTGGCCCTTACATCAATGTAATGAAATGCTTTGAAAGACTGGTTAAAAGGCATTTGACTACAGTGCTACCCCAATCCTTTAACCTGCTGCAGTTTGCCTACTGGGCAAACAGATCAACTGCTGATACCATTTCTGTGGCACTTCACCTCACACTGAAGCATCTTGAAGAGAAAGACAACTATGCCAGGCTGTTGTTCATAGATTTCAGCTCAGCATTCAATATGATGATTCCAATGCAACTTATAGAAAAACTAATCAACCTTGGCATAAATAAACAGCTGTGCAACTGGATCCTTAATTTCCTGACTGGAAGACCACAAAGGACTTGTGCTGGTAACAGCACTTCAGGGAGTATTACAATCAACACCAGAGTACCCCAGGGTTGTGTGCTGAGTCCTCTGCTGTTCACAGTCCTTACCCACAACTGCTCTGCGAAAGCTAGCAACAACCACATCATCAAATCTGCAGATGACATCACTTTGGTGGGACTCATAAGTGATGATGGCAAGAGTGGGTATAGGAATGAGATCAGCTCCCTGACTGAATGGTGCAATAACAACAATTTGGACCTGAACATGAATAAAACAAAAGAAATTATTATTGACTTCAGAAAAAGCTCTGCCATGTACCTGCCCCTCAAGATTGATGGTGAAGAAGTGGAGAGAGTCAAACTGCAAAGTTCCTGGGGGTACATATATTAGTGGATCTTTCCTGGAGTAGAAGCACAAGCCAGCTAATTAAAAAAAGCTCACCAGTGACTATACTTCCTAAGAAGGCTTAGAAAAGCAAAGCTCTCCATGAATGCTTAAATACCTTCTACACATGCACCATCAAGAGCATTATCACCAGCAACTGCACTGCATGGTTTGGTAACAGCACAATGGCCGAAAGGAAGAAGCTGCAAAGAATAATAAGGACAGTTGAAAAGATTGTGGGCCCTAGTCTTCCTACCTTACAGGAGCTATTTGAAATGAGATGTAAAAAGAGATCCCGCAAAATACTGAGTGACACTTCTCATCCAGTGTATGGTCGGTTCACTAAACTTGTATCTAGTAGAAGGTTATGGAGTATCCGCTGCAGGACCTCAAGATTCATGAACAGTTTTTATCCAGCTGCAATAAGACTCATTAATGCAGACGTAAATTTGGATGTATCAAAACTATAATAGATTGTTACACTGTCATTCTTTTCTGTTTTTTTTCCATACAGTAATTCTATTTATTTATCGCATACTAAAATGAATACATTCTCATTCAAGTGCAATTCCAATCACTTCCTTATATATAATATCACCCAATTTCAGCTCTGTGTATGGTGTACTTTTCTTTTCATGTGTTAATCATCTGGTAGTTAGTGTTGTCCACTGTATATAAATAGTGTACAAGCATATATGTCAGCTGCCTAGATATTTACTTTTGTGCTATAATTATTGTTTATTCTTTAATACCTATCATGTCTTGTCTTTTTGTGTTTGTTTTCTCCTGTAAAAAGAGCTAACATTCAAAATTTCTTTTAGGTAGCACTTGTGTTTCCTAAATGACAATAAAGTTTCTCTGAATCTTTGAATGTCTTTCCCCAAGCCTGTACTCTAGTAATAGCCCCATTGTTTCTATGCCAGTCATCTGGACTAATTCCCAGCACCAGCTAAAACACCATTTCAGTGTTCTGTTCTGAATGTATCAAGTCTCGAAAATGCCACCTTCTGATTCACTAGGTTATCAATGGAAAAGTTATATAAAATAATCTATCATTATTATTACAAGGCACAATGCAAATACTGTAAATAATTTTATTTACAATATACATTAACCTTAAAATTAGACTAAACAAAGTTGTATGTCATTCTACATCCTGCACCATTTCTTCTACATTCTGCTCTAAAAAAACTCCAAAGCTAGTACTACAGAAACATGTATTCTTACATGAAGATGTCATCATTATATCAGTATTTCCTCTACCTAAAAAGTTTACAAAAAATGGTTAGTCTAAGGTATGTTTTCTGAGAACCCAAAGATTCAAAATTGTGTACTGAAGTGAGAACTGATTCTTGGATCATTGGCTAAAGCCTGTTAGTGGGCCTCAGCCTCAGACAGTCTATCCAGAAATAAATACATAAATACACAGAATGTAAAACTTCATGCTCAAATGCTATATTCACCACAGGGAAGTAAAGCCAGACAAATACATTTATTTACTTTTTACTGTCCAGATTGTTCTAGCTCAACCTTTAACCTGTCATCAGGGAAGCCTGAGGTAATATTTATACAGACTTAAAGACATCTGGGCAGGATGCCAAGGAATTCTCTCGATTCATCTTCATGGGAAGACTTGAGACTAGAGTAGAGTCTGTCAGCCTTTTGGTTTTTACGACATGTGTTGACTGAGGAGGTACAGTACAGATATAAGTGTCAAACAAGGATTATCAGATAAACTGCTAGTGCAATTGACTGAAGTCTCTGACTCTCCCACAGATGTATCAAAGGTGCTACCATCAGACGTTATTGCTTGCATTGGTGAAGAAACTGGCACAAATACCCTTGTATGGAAGCAGAATATTCACAAGCTTCCAGAAACAGAATATGTGCCTGCTGTGGTAGCATCAGACAAGCTGGATGTGAGAACAGAGAAGACAATAATGAGGAGTCTGCATGTTCGGGCTGGGTGGGTAAAGCATCAAGACAGCCAAACAGTAACTTGAGGACAGTTTCCTCTGAAATTAAACATTGTTTGAAGCTGTTAGTCCGGCACTGTAATAGAAAAGGAAAATCAAAAACTGAAAGGCGGAAGTGTTTCCATTTACATAAAAAACAATCACAGCTCAAGACTGCTCAAGCAGGATGACTCTCATGAGCTACTCCACATCCAGCTGACCATAGGCAAAATCCCCCACCCTATCATCACTAGCCACAGGTCCCCAACCATGAACCATGAAACACGAAAACCACTCCCCATACCTGAAGCTACTAGAATCACTCACCAGTCAGCCCAGCACACCTCTAATGGGTCATTTTAACTAACCCCTCCCTAATCTAGGAAACATGCACGACCACTAACAAGCAGGCGTAAAGATTCCTGGACTTTGTCAATGCAAAAGTTCTAGAATAGCTGCTCTGTACTCCCAATAGTGGCTCAAATATCCTTGACATAGTATTCACAAACATGGGGAGGATTGCACCCCCTCCCCCAAGCATAATGTCCTCATTGGTAAGACTGGATTATAAATCAGTCTCCTTTGAAATAAATGCAATGGTAGAACCCCCACCAAACAAAAAAACCCTAAAGAATTTTTCCAAAGCAAATTACCTTCTATTAAGTGATAGCATAGGTAATTTTAAAGCTCCCACAACTCTGAAAAAATGGAGGCTTGTGCAGAAGTATACACGAATACCTTGTATAACCACTTAAACAATGGCATAGAAGCGGCTGTACCCAACTGAACTAAATCCAGGTCTAGCCAGAAAAACAAGTCACCTAGTGAATCCCTGGCATAAAAAAACTATACAACAGAAGGAAGAAATTCCTGTCTAGAAGTAAGAGGGAGGGTGTACATCAGAGGAAAAAAATCCCTCTTAGTCTCAACAGACAAATCAGGGAACTAGTCAAGTCTTCAGAAGCTAAATACAAGACTAAGATAGCCTCCCAAGCAAATGACAACCCCAAAGCATGGTTTTTAGTTATGTCTGAAATCTAAGCGAAAGATTCAACAATGTGCTAATTTGGCTGTAGATGGCACTACCTACACTTGGACAGAAGAAATAGCAAACCTGCTGGCCAATAAATTCAGCTCAAATTTCAACCCCTCATCACCTACGGTCACTCTCCATGAAATCCCTATACCACTCACTACTTTGCCTGTTATCACAAAAGAGTAGGTCACTGCTGCGCTCTCCAAAGCTAGAAAGCTGGCATCAATGGGCTATGACAGAGTCCCAGGGTGTCTATTAAATAGCTTGAAACATGACCTAGCAGACCCAGTCTGATCTCTATTTAACCAGAGTCTCCAGACAGGCTTTGTCCTAGTAGAGAGGAGGATAGCAACAGTCATCCCTCTGCATAAGGGGGGAGCATCAATGGACCCAGGAAACTATCAATCCATAAGTCTGACTAGCCTCATATGCAAGGCTATGGAAAGGATAATCATGGACCTGATTAACAATGACATAGGAAATCTCCTGCCTGTCCAATCTAATGGACTTCTTTAATTAGATCAAGGAGGCCAGAGATGAGGTTCAGTCAGTGCATACTGCCTGCCTTGACCTGGCCAAGGCATTTGACAAAATACCTTACTTGGGGTTTATTGATAAACTCATACAACTGGTCATAAACCTCTGCATCACCAGATAGATAGCCAAATGGCTCACTGATAGGACACATGTTATTAATGTGGCAGAATCCACATCCAGCAAGAGGTCACTCATCAGTGGACTACCACAGGGCTCAGTGTTGGACCCCCTCCTCTTTGAGATATACTTCTCAGATGCCAAGGCAAATGTAGATGGCCTTTGGCTGACCAGGTTTGCTGATGACTTCAAGCTGGGGACAATCACTGATTCTCCAAATGATGCTGATATCCTACAAAAAGGACTGGAACAGACTACTGACTGGTGTACGAAACATGGCCTCAAACTAAACACAAGGAAGTGCAGAATAATAAATAATGAATACTTTTTGGGAAATCAAATACCCCTGCAAATTACAACATTACAACATTGATAGCACCACCTGTAAGAGTGGACCCAGTGGCGACAGACCTGGGTTCTCAGATAGTAATCTGATCTGTGACCACCATGTATCTATGGTGGTGAGGAAATCCTTCTTTGTGTCTCAGCTTAAAAGTAAGGGCATGGCATCCAGATCTAAAGATGTCATAGTATCACTGAAATTGGCCCTCATCAGACCAATCATCTAGTACAATGCATCCTTTGACATGTACTTCACCATGTACCTGCAACAGCTGCAGCATCCTCTGAGGTTTCTCACCAAAAGAATACAGGGTATAACCAACATGTCATGTGCTGACCAATTAAAAGCCCTATAACTGTATTCAGTTTCCTACCAATTACTGAGAGCTGATCTGTGCCTGATTTCGAAGGCAGCCTCTGACCCAGCCCTGATCAATAGCTGCATATTCACAAAACAAACTGCATAAGGTTTACCTGCTCCAAGGATCTAAACCTGATCTCCGACATGACAGATCATGCTGAACAGACACATATGTGTCCCATAGATCATCCTGAACAGACACATATGTGTCCCATAGATCATGCAGCAGACACATATGTGTCCCACAGATTGCCTCTCCTGTGGAAAAGACTTCCTATTTGTGTGAAGCAGAACCCTTCCCTGACAGTCTTCAAACACAATCTGTACCAGTGGACAGGAAATCACAAATTCACTCCTGGGGTGGTGTCCATGTCCCTTATAGACAGAGGCATCTGTAAAACCTGTCAAAACCCTGCTTGCTACACTAGTTATCATTCCTCTAGGGATAGAAAATTGGGTAAAATCTGGCAAAAACTGGTTAGGCTAGTAATCGTATATGACCTACAATACCAACATCAAACAAATATTTCCTCTGGTAAAAGGTTATGGGGCCATGAGGAATAAATATTATAGCTATAAGATCATTAATACATATAGAACACTAAGCCACATACAATTTAAATTCATAATCAAAAACACTTTAAAGCATTTTTGAATGAGATTAAGGCAAAAAAGAAGTGGGAATTTGGAAGGAATATACAATGTATAATGCAAAGGTGAGCACAAGAAGGCTGCAGATTTTATGGTATGGAACAGAGTATTAGATAGGTTGTGGAAAACAAGTATAACTTTCAGTCATTCAATTGCTCATTTATTTATTCATTCTCTACCTCCTTAATCTACCACAGGGTTGTGGGAGAACTAGTCATAGCCTATCCAAGCACTCAGTGGGTTCAAGGCATAGAACAGTTCCCACACTTGCACAGACATTCAGATGCATACATACACATAAAAACACGCACACATGGCATGTATACCTACTGACAATTTTAGATGAGCACCACTTCATCTAGAACATATCTTTGATATGCAGAAAGCACAGTACTGGTGAAAATCCATACAGACATAGGCAAGAAATGCAGACTCCACATGGTAGGTCCTCCAGCAGAGAACCAAAGTGGAGATACCAACACTGTAAGGCAGCAATACTAACCACGATGCCACTGTGCAGCTGTGTATAATGAAATTGTTAAAGAACAATATAGAACTGGGTTCTAAACAGGTGGTTGGGATTGGATGAGATAATACTTGTTATTGAGATTACTGTGTGCAGGGATCAGAAAGATGCATTGTTAAGTGTGTGGGTTAGCCTAAAAGTTGTTACAGGTCCTGTAAAAAAGATTTTATTTTATTTATTCATTTACTAACTGGAAAGATCTTCATAGGTTCATAGATGATTACTAGGTTAATGTCCCCAGGGGGCATTTCTAAGCCTAGTCATGCTCCCCAAATGTATCTGGCATCTTTTGTTACCCAAGAGTTATTTTAAAGGGTATAGGGTAATTAAGCATTTACATCCTGTCTATCTCTAATAGAGACATAGGTGTCAGACAAGAGGTACATTTCCAATTCCCCATCCACTGGTCTAAGCTACATTTAGCTGGGTTAGGGAAGAACTGTGCTTAACATGAATGGGAAGACTGTTCCAGAGAAGTAGCAGTGTCTGAAATACATGACTGTCCTTCCAACATGCCGTATTTATGATGCAGATGGGGTTTAGGTCCCCAGATCACTTAGTTCTGATGATATTTGTTTTGCAAATCTGCAACAGGTCAATCAGAGTGGGATCAGAGATGCTTTGTAGGCCAGGCATAGATTGCCTCTTAGCAGTCTGTAGAAGACTGAGTACAGGGTGCACACCTTTCAGATGATATGAGTAGAATATGTTGTTTACGACCTGTATTCTTTTTGTGAGGAACCTCTGTGGATGCTCCAGTCGATGCAGGTCTTTTTTAGCTAATGGCCTAGGCCAAAAGTAATAACAGAATATAACAAATACACAGTTTACAAATATACAATAATGTATTCACTGTATTTATAAGTGGGCTAAAGGAAAACATCCAACATGCAAATGAACAAAGTCATAAAAATAAATTAAATATGAGAAGACAAATTGTATTGCAATATAAGCAGTAAAAAAGTTGTTGTTGTCTTTCGGCTTTTCCCGGTTAGGGGTTGCCACAGAAGGAACTCCGGTCTGCTAATGATTGGCAGTAGATTTTCACGGTGCTGAGTTGCCAGCTCGATGCCCAACCTTCAACAAAGCCACGCCCATTCACGCATGTCTTTCAGAATGGCACTCGACCCGCAGGGAGGACATGCAGACTCCGCACAGAAGGCACTCCCTGCACACTAGCTGAGAATTGAACGAGAGAACCTCTTGCTGTGAGGCAACAATGCTACCGCTGCACCACAGTGGGAATATAAGCAGTAAAAAAAGTAAAACTAATAAAAGTGAGAAACCTGAGTAAATAAAAAGTTAACGTTAAACAAATATTAATGGCATTTATAAAGTAGGACAAGCACAAGCATGAGTAAATAAAAGGTTAACAATAAGCAAATATTAATGACATTTACAAAATCGAACAAAGAGGTATAGAAGATTGTGCAAAAACCCTCTAAAATCATCAGTGAATCTCACACATATACAAGATGGGAAAATTTACGAGATATAAAAGTAATTGTGGCAGATTGTGCAGATTATGCAGGTCTACCAATCATTAATGGCCTGAATGTGATGTACAAAATAGGAATGGACATTTTAAGAGCTCAGATACAAACTCAGGAACAAAAAACTGGTAGACTGGTACTGTACCGCAAATGAATGACAGACTGCAAATAAAGAAGTATGCTTCATTAGCTGTAAACCGCTAGGAGGAAAACAGTTGTGAAATTAGTTCAACGTAGGTATGAATGTGAATCAACAAAGCAAATATGAAGACTGTAGGATAATGTGTGAAAAGGTAAAAATCTGAGCTGAAAAAGGTGTATAGTGGTAAATGAGGATTCACTTACTGGGAGAGTTACTGAAAGGAAAAGAAAGGCAAGATGAGAAGAGCCTGATTTTGATGGCAGAAGTAAAATAGAATCTGTAAAGAGTTAATGCTTGGAGAAAGAAAAAAAGGTCAAGAAGAATGGCATTAATTTGATTGACTGAAATGCAGCCAATCAAAAGTGGCATTGTTTCTTTGCAGGCTAATGCATTTAGTGATACTTCTGATAGAAAGCAGTTGCTTTTGGATTCTTGTGCCAGGGTGGGTAGTTTTTTCAGGGGATTCTGACTGCTGGAGGCAACAAATTTAAGTCAGTGTTGTACTAGGTGAACTACCAAACACATTTTATTTTACAAACAAAAATAAGGTAAAGATTCAAAATTTTATGTTCATGTGAACAGCAAACTCAGGCAGAAGATGGTTTACTTTATTGATGACAAGATACAAGTGAGGTAAATGCTCAGTCACTCATGCCTAAGTTTATATAGTACCCCCCCCCAAAAAAAAACTTAAGGGGCCAATACCTTTCAAATATTTCTGGGAAGCATGGCTAGGTTTAACAAAGTACTTGTTAGCATTGTTAGCCAAGTATTTTCCCAAGATACTATGATCCTATTATCTATAAAGATAACAAAAGATATATAAATCCAGCACTCTTATAAAATGGCAAGTTCTCTGCACCCCCCCCCCCAATGGGGGCTATACCTCTACACATCCACCCACATCTCTAAATATTCTAACTCCATGAGCATACACCAGTGGGATAAGGTAAAAGTCCATTGTCCTCACTGCTACAATCTGACTGCAGCTATACCCAACATAGGATCACACACACACACACACACACACACACACACACACACACACACACACACACACACACAAATACACACACAATAAGATATGAGGTGTACCAACTGCCTTTAGGCTCTGACCATGCAACATATGTGTCTGATACACATCCTCCAGTTGTCTTATTGCACATATGAAATAAATACGTTATTTATTTATGTATTTTGGAATGAAGTTCTGTCAGTGACAGTTTTTCTGCATTAAACCCATTGAATGACAAGTAAAGGTCCAGCTCCTCATCATAATCCATATCAAATAGTAACTCTCAGTTACAAACCCCCTTTATACACTACCACAATCACAGCACTATGTGTACCAGTTGGAAACACAGAGCTCAAGCCAGTCCTCCAAAAATCCCCCCTGGGCCTCACATTTATTTCTGTGTAAAATCTCTTTTTGTGGCCTTCTTAATGCACATCTTGTCAAAAACAAGACTGACCAAATTAATGCCATCACATTTCAACATAATGTAGATATTCTACAGTCCTGGCAAAAGGACAGTGACCCCAACATATAGCACCTTCTTGCATCCTTGCATCTTAAAAGTCCTTGACTCCAGACCAAGAAAAACACCAGGTGGTGGAACCTTAATCCATCATGACTGCCAAAGGCAATGCCATCTCTCCCTCTGGCCCAAACTGGATTCTGATAAATTTCTTCTCTATTAACATAAAGCCTCTCTTCCTTGCCTCAGTCTATGGCCTTCCTTCCTATTCTCTGCTGGAATTCTCTGCACTGGTTTGATCCATTCTGACCTCCTTTCTATAATGACATTGCCATTTTCAGATAGTCTCAGCTTTCTAGGCCCCTGTTCCTCATAATTCTCTTGCTTCTTGGACAGCATTGACCTCATGCAATTAATCACCTAACTTACAAGAACTAACCACAAATCTAGCAAACACTCTCCCCATGACTGCATTATCAGAAACATTCCCACCACGATATCTACCTCAGTCCTCGCACATTCAATCTCTCCGCGGCCACTGCCCTGATACTTTTTTCCATCACCAACTAATCTATAAAACTCCCTCCCATCCTAAACCTTGCAGACCCCAATTCACTGAAAACATTTTCAAGATAAAAAAAATACCTCTCTTCATGTTCATGGTCCATCATTTCTCAGAAGATGACCTCATTAATACTGCATACATCTTCTCTATAGCTCTCCTTTAACTACAAGAATAATTCCAAACAGAAATAAAATAATTGTCAAAAACACAAATTTCCATTTGGACTGCCAAAGATCTAAACCAGCTTTTAACCTCTGGAATGAAACATGGAAGAAATATAAACAATTATACCCACTTCAATACCCTTAAAAACCTAGCCTTAAAATCCATCAGACAATATAAATCCTCCTTACTCAAGTCCAAGCAAGTATATCTCTTGCATTCCTCATAGCAATTCTGGAAGAAAGAAAGCATAAAGGAATCAAACTACCAGTAGGCCCAGCTCCTCCACCTTCTGCCAATGTGGAAAATCTACACTTACTCATATCCAGTCACTTTCTCCTGGAATTTGCCAACTCCTCTCCCTTAACCCTAACCCCTCTTCCTCTGAATGCCCTATCACTTTACAGTTTACCCACTCCAATCCACTTCAAACACATACATAAAAACACAGATTATCTGTTTAACAATATTACAATAGATCCCCCTCCAGGGTCTGATAACATTCTCCCTGGCTTCTGTACCACTGCAAAGCATGCCCTTCCATCACTTTAACCCATATCTTTAACTTATGTCTCATGAAAAACATCTTGCCTTCTATCTGGAAATCAGCCATTATTAAACCTATCCATCAACAAAAACACCCTAATTACTGCTTTAATGTCCACTCCATCTCCATCCTTCCAACTTTAGGAAAAATGCTTGAAAAATTATCTGCATTCACCTTTCCCAATATATCCAGCAATGTCACCCCTTCCCGCAAACAGCATGGTTTTTGGCCAGGCAGCAGTACTATTAAAGGCCTCTGCACTTTCACTGATGAAATCTTGCACAGTATTGATCTTACCAAGGCATTTGATATGATTGACCTCATAAAATATATTATAGAAAACAATATTATCAATGACTCCATACCTTGGATTAAAAGCTTCAAAGCCAATATATGTAAAACCCTTTCTGACAAAGCCCAGCTTCTGAAAGAGGCATCTCAAAGCTCTATTCATTAACCCCTGTTATTCTCTAACATTACTAATAAATTACATTTTCATATCCCATCTTCCTGCTCTTCTCTAGGCAGATGACCTGGTCATTAACAGATCAACCCCCTACCACTGAATAATATGCAAGTCCTCCTTAGTAGCATTCTGGTTGCTTTCTTGCTGCTCGGATACCTTGGTATTCTATTTTTGTTTGCAATTTTAATTGTACTGTAAAATATTTTTCGTATGTTTGTATTGTTATAATTTTGTTCTAACTGCCTTCCTTTGTTACCATTTGTGAATGCTCATTCATCCAGGCTGTGCCTGGAATTGGTCATTCCTGATAAATGTACCATCCCAATAAACAAAAACAAATAAATAAATAAAACACTGCTTAATCCTCTTGGCTCATTTTATTTGTGTTGTTTAATTCCAGGCAGTAGGTATCATCAAACCCTGAGCGTGTTGTAAATTTTACTTAATGCACATCCCTCTTCCTCATATTTCCCTTTTAAACTGGATTGAGTTCCATTTCCCATTTCAGGAAGAGTCATGTAGGTACCTGTAAAAACAATGTATTACAATATTTTATGCAAGTAAAGGAAAAAACCAGACTGTAAGCAGGAGAACCAGCACAACAATGATAACGTAGTCAGTAATAGCGTAGTCAATAGTTTATTTCCGCTTTCGTCAAAATAGACTTCCTCAGAATACACAAACAACACAGCTCAAATTACTTAAATACCCACTGCAATTTAAAAACTAATTAATCAATAAAGACAAAATAAATCAAACATTTATAATAAGTTTAAAAAATCAATAAATACAGTGTATTTATGCAATATTAAAAAACTCAAAGGAAAACAATTCCTTGTTAATATGTAAGGTTCTATATTTTAAAACATTTAATGTTAATGTAGTCATTCAGACCAGGGGGTTTGTCTGCATTGAGTTTAATTTGCCATAAAGTTTCACGTTGCTCAACGAAATTCTTAAAATCCCCTCCTCTGAGGTCTGAATGAACTACCTCCAATACAGAGAATAAAAATTTTTTGTATGTCCCACATACTCTTGAATGTTTATAGAGAGCATTATTTTCATCTTTATTTTTAATGCTATATAGGTGTTCTCTAATTCTTACATTTAAACTACGGGTGGTCATGCCGATGTAGAAGGCAGGACAACCCAAACATTGTCCTATATACACCACACCTTTGGTCTTACAGTCAACATACCCAGGAACCTTAAAAGTGTAATCAATATTCTCTAACTTTATATAAGGACCTTCTGAAATAAAACGACACATATTACAATTGTGACAACAAAACATCCCAGTTTTAACTGATCTACCAATGGATGAATGTGTCAAACTATTTTCTAAGATCCCTTTCAAGTTGCTATGGTTCCTGAATACAAAGAGGGCCCACCAATAAACATCTTCCTCATCTCTTCATTTCCTTCTATAATTCTCCAATTATTGATTATAGCTTGTCTAATGGAAGCACTATCGGAACTAGTCTCTAAAGAGCAAATTAAACGTGTCTCAAATTCCTTCACTTCACCCTTCTTCTTACCCCCTACTGCTGTCCAATTTGGAAAGTCAATAATAGGTCTGAACATACTACCCCGTTTCCCTAAAATTTCCTCTGTAATAAAAAGTAACTGTTTGGAATCATACCCCCTCTCAAGGAACAAGTGAAAAACTATATTAAATTCATCAAATAAATCACTGTCCTTGGAGGTCATCCTGCTTGCCCTAATAAACTGTCCACGGGACATTTTTGACTACATGTCTAGGATGATTGCTGGCATGGTGTAAGTAGCCGTTAAGTAAAGTTTCCTTTCGAAAGATCCTGCTGTGTATTCGACTATCCTCTACATCCCAGTATACCAAAATGTCTAAAATTCACCCTAGTCCCTATCCCACCCATGGTGAACTTCAAATACTCAGAAGAATCATTGAGTTCGTCAAACAACATTTTGACCGTGGAAGAATTTCCATCAATCACAAAAAAGAAATCATCAATGTATCTACTGAAAAATTTAATATTAAATTTTGTTTCAGCTTAGGTATTACTTCTTGTTCCCACCTGGCCATGACCAGGTTGGCAAAGGGAGAACGAAGACCATGGCCACCCCCTTTCTCTGCCTGTAATATGATTTGTCAAAAAGAAAAACGTTGTTTTCTAAAATCAATTCTAAGAACAACCGAATGGTAGAAATAAACCTATTGGTAAAACCCCACCCTTACTAGTCAAAAAATCACACACAGCGTCAATGCCCTCCAAATGGGGAATACATGTGTACAAGGCAATAACATCAACTGTGAAAATGATGTCTTTTAAAGGGTCAAAACCCTGTTCAAAAATATAACAACCAAACTTCTCTAGAAAATGCCAAGAGTCCCTAACAAAGATACTTCTTTGCTAAGAAGTGGGCTAAAAATAGCATCAATAACTAGGAAATACCTCAGTGACAGAGTGAGGACTAGAAACTATAGGCCATAGCGGAGGAACCGTAACACTCTTGTGAGTTTTAGGTATCCCAAAAATAACACCAGGCCATGGTTGGATACCACACAAAACTCATACAATTCACGGGTAATTTCACCTGTCATTAATAGCCCATATAATTCAGAATGTATAAATGAACTCTTTTTGAAAATCATAAAACCAATTTTTCATATTCTTCCTCATTATTGATAATTTTAACATTTTAAGTTGGTAAACCTCTTGCCCCATTATAACCAGATTTCCCCTTTGTCGCTCTTCATAAATCTAAAGTCGAGTTCAATTTTTAAGACTATCCAAAGCCTGTCTCTCCTCCCTGCTTAAATTGTCAGGGATAAACCTCTTGTTTCTCAAAACCCCAGTAACATCAGCTATAACTTGTTCTTCAAATATTTTAATAGTATGATGCAAACTTGGAGTAAATGCAGAGGGTTTGAGTAAAGACCTACTAGTCAAGTTACACTCAGGTAAAATCTAGAATGTAACTAGTATTAAGTTTCCTACAGAACTTCTTAATGTCAACTATTGTGTTAGATACATCAGCCTTGAATGTAGGAATGAAATTTAAACCACGTTTAAGTAGATTGATCTCATGCTCAGAAAAAAACTTTTCAGTCAAATTTATAATTTTAAACTGGTCAATGGACTGGCTTCGTCTAGTCCCCGGCAATTCAAACTTAAAATGTCCGACTGCGGGTAAAACAGTGTTTTTGTTGGATTGGTTTCCTTTCTTGTTCAAAAGTAGTAGTAGGACTAGAACCACTTACACTGTTCCCCCCAGTGTTGTTAACAAATTTGACTTTAGGTCGAACTGATCCGTCAACAGTATTTCCCTGAACAACAATCTCTCTGTCATGATTAGCTGATTCAGTAGCCCGTTTATTAACAAAAGAGTCCCCTTTGTCAATAATGTTGTTTCCTGACTCAATATTTGAGTCTGGGTCAGGTACAACGTTGGTATGTGTGCCTTCACTTGATTTCATCTCGATTTCCCCTATCGCTTCAGTCACAGTCCTCACCTTATCTCTGGCTTGACCTTGAATCCCAGTACGGGTGCCAGTGTTATTTGAAAAAAAGTTCTTATGGCGGTTAAAATCACCGCTGCGTTCAGGAAACCGATTCCTGATGGCAAAATTATTATAGGCTACATTGTTCTCATAGGCGATGTCACGAGTTAACTTAGATTGTTTACGACTCGTGACATCAACTGTGTGTTGTTCAACTTCATCATGTAACGAGGAAATAAACTCATTCAACTTTTGGGGACCCACCAATTCTTTCAGTTCACTCTCAACTTGTACTATTTCATCTTTCAGAACAGTCATTTTCTCAATATTATTGTCAATCAATAAATTCAGGAAATTAATTCCCGCAGTGTTGAAAAAACCAACTAGGGTTTTAAAAAATGGAGAAGTAGCAGTCACACCATTGGGACATTTAAAAATCTTAGTCCTTTGGGACCACACCAAGATCGACACAGTGCTTGAAATAACTGTTCTCTAAATCCAGAGAACGATGTCTCTTTAAAAGTCTCAATAGAAGTTCACGTTTAGTATTTGCTTCAGCTAAATTGAAGGTTTGAATATCTTTACCTGAATGTTGGAACGGATTTGGCACCCCGTTCAGAAAACTGCTTATGGTTTTGTATCTCCTGATGTTAGTGGCAGGCTTACAACGTGAGTCAGACGCCACTAGTCGACCATAATCCTTCTCACGTCTCTCCGCAGCCTCCACGACTGTGTCGAGTTCAATGAACGATGAATCCGGACTAGAAGTCCCTCGAGCATTGTCTTTTGGTGTGTCACTACATCCGTGACGCTCCGTCCTTGAAACAAGCACTTTCAAAGTACTCTGAATGTCCAGTAAGGTAACAGTTAACAATTCACCAGCGAAGAAGCTGCGAGGTTGGTGTAGAGTGCACCGTTAGATTTAAAGTTCATCTTCTCCCGCCTCCGTCATGGTGCCGTAGAACAAAACAAAGACAAAGCACCAAAAGCGTAACCAAGTAAAGGGAAAAAACAGACTGTAAGCAGGAGAACCAGCACAACAATGATAACGTAGTCAGTAATAGCGTAGTCAATAGTTTATTTCCGCTTTCGTCAAAATAGACTTCCTCAGAATACACAAACAACACAGCTCAAATTACTTAAATACCCACTGCAATTTAAAAACTAATTAATCAATAAAGACAAAATAAATCAAACATTTATAATAAGTTTAAAAAATCAATAAATACAGTGTATTTATGCAATATTAAAAAACTCAAAGGAAAACAATTCCTTGTTAATATGTAGGGTTCTATATTTTAAAAAACATTTAATGTTAATGTAGTCATTCAGACCAGGGGGTTTGTCTGCATTGAGTTTAATTTGCCATAAAGTTTCACGTTGCTCAACGAAAATCTTAAAATCCCCTCCTCTGAGGTCTGAATGAACTACCTCCAATACAGAGAATAAAAATTTTTTGTATGTCCCACATACTCTTGAATGTTTATAGAGAGCATTATTTTCATCTTTATTTTTAATGCTATATAGGTGTTCTCTAATTCTTACATTTAAACTACGGGTGGTAGATCAGTTAAAACTGGGATGTTTTGTTGTCACAATTGTAACATGTGTCGTTTTATTTCAGAAGGTCCTTATATAAAGTTAGAGAATATTGATTACACTTTTAAGGTTCCTGGGTATGTTGACTGTAAGACCAAAGGTGTGGTGTATATAGGACAATGTTTGGGTTGTCCTGCCTTCTACTTCGGCATGACCACCCGTAGTTTAAATGTAAGAATTAGAGAACACCTATATAGCATTAAAAATAAAGATGAAAATAATGCTCTCTATAAACATTCAAGAGTATGTGGGACATACAAAAAATTTTTATTCTCTGTATTGGAGGTAGTTCATTCAGACCTCAGAGGAGGGGATTTTAAGAATTTCGTTGAGCAACGTGAAACTTTATGGCAAATTAAACTCAATGCAGACAAACCCCCTGGTCTGAATGACTACATTAACATTAAATGTTTTTTAAAATATAGAACCTTACATATTAACAAGGAATTGTTTTCCTTTGAGTTTTTTAATATTGCATAAATACACTGTATTTATTGATTTTTTAAACTTATTATAAATGTTTGATTTATTTTGTCTTTATTGATTAATTAGTTTTTAAATTGCAGTGGGTATTTAAGTAATTTGAGCTGTGTTGTTTGTGTATTCTGAGGAAGTCTATTTTGACGAAAGCGGAAATAAACTATTGACTACGCTATTACTGACTACGTTATCATTGTTGTGCTGGTTCTCCTGCTTACAGTCTGTTTTTTTCCTTTACTTGGTTACGTTTTGGTGCTTTGTCTTTTGTTTTTGTTCTACGTGCACCATGACGGAGGCGGGAGAAGATGAACTTTTAAATCTAACGGTGCACTCTACACCAACCTCGGCAGCTTCTTCGCTGGGTGAATTGTTAACTGTTACCTTACTGGACATTCAGAGTACTTTGAAAGTGCTTGTTTCAAGGACGGAGCGTCACGGATGTAGTGACACACCAAAAGACAATGCTCGAGGGACTTCTAGTCCGGATTCATCGTTCATTGAACTCGACACAGTCGTGGAGGCTGCGGAGAGACGTGAGAAGGATTATGGTCGACTAGTGGCGTCTGACTCACGTTGTAAGCCTGCCACTAACATCAGGGGATACAAAACCATAAGCAGTTTTCTGAACGGGGTGCCAAATCCGTTCCAACATTCAGGTAAAGATATTCAAACCTTCAATTTAGCTGAAGCAAATACTAAACGTGAACTTCTATTGAGACTTTTAAAGAGACATCGTTCTCTGGATTTAGAGAACAGTTATTTCAAGCACTGTGTCGATCTTGGTGTGGTCCCAAAGGGACTAAGATTTTTTAAATGTCCCAATGGTGTGACTGCTACTTCTCCATTTTTTAAAACCCTAGTTGGTTTTTCAACACTGGAATTAATTTCCTGAATTTATTGATTGACAATAATATTGAGAAAATGACTGTTCTGAAAGATGAAATAGTACAAGTTGAGAGTGAACTGAAAGAATTGGTGGGTCCCCAAAAGTTGAATGAGTTTATTTCCTCGTTACATGATGAAGTTGAACAACACACAGTTGATGTTACGAATGTAAACAATCTAAGTTAACTTCGTGACATCGCCGCCTATGAGAACAATGTAGCCTATAATAATTTTGCCATCAGGAATCGGTTTCCTGAGCAGCGGTGATTTTAACCGCCATAAGAACTTTTTCAAATAACACTGGCACCCGTACTGGGATTCAAGGTCAAGCCAGAGATAAGGTGAGGACTGTGACTGAAGCGATAGGGGAAATCGAGATGAAATCAAGTGAAGGCACACATACCAACGTTGTACCTGACCCAGACTCAAATATTGAGTCAGGAAACAACATTATTGACAAAGGCGTCTCTTTTGTTAATAAGCGGGCTACTGAATCAGCTAATCATGACAGAGAGATTGTTGTTCAGGGAAATACTGTTGACGGATCAGTTCGACCTAAAGTCAAATTTGTTAACAACACTGGGGGGAACAGTGTAAGTGGTTCTAGTCCTACTACTACTTTTTTGAACAAGAAAGGAAACCAATCCAACAAAAACACTGTTTTTACCCAGTCGGACATTTTAAGTTCGAATTAGCGGGACGAGACGTAAGCCAGTCCATTGACCAGTTTAAAATTATAAATTTGACTGAAAAGTTTTTTTCTGAGCATGAGATCAATCTACTTAAACGTGGTTTAAATTTCATTCCTACATTCAAGGCTGATGTATCTAACACAATAGTTGACATTAAGAAGTTCTGTAGGAAACTTAATACTAGTTACATTCTAGATTTTTTACCTGAGTGTAACTTGACTAGTAGGTCTTTACTCAAACCCTCTGCATTTACTCCAAGTTTGCATCATACTATTAAAATATTTGAAGAACAAGTTATAGCTGATGTTACTGGGGTTTTGAGAAACAAGAGGTTTATCCTGACAATTTAAGCAGGGAGGAGAGACAGGCTTTGGATAGTCTTAAAAATTGAACTCGGACTTTAGATTTATGAAGAGCGACAAAGGGGGAAATCTGGTTATAATGGGGCAAGAGGTTTACCAACTTAAAATGTTAAAAATTATCAATAATGAGGAAGAATATGAAAAATTGGTTTTATGATTTTCAAAAAGAGTTTGATTTATACATTCTGAATTATATGGGCTATTAATGACAGGTGAAATTACCGTGAATTGTATGAGTTTTGTGTGGTATCGAACCACGGACTGGTGTTATTTTTGGGATACCTAAAACTCACAAGAGTGTTACGGATCCTCCGTTAAGACCTATAGTTTCTAGTCCTCACTCTGTCACTGAGGGTATTTCCCTAGTTATTGATGCTATTTTTAGCCCACTTCTTAGCAAAGAAGTATCTTTTGTTAGGGACTCTTGGCATTTTCTAGAGAAGTTTGGTTGTTATATTTTTGAACAGGGTTTTGACCCTTTAAAAGACATCATTTTCACAGTTGATGTTATTGCCTTGTACACATGTATTCCCCATTTGGAGGGCATTGACGCTGTGTGTGATTTTTTGACTAGTAAGGGTGGGGTTTTTACCAATAGGTTTATTTCTACCATTCGGTTGTTCTTAGAATTGATTTTAGAAAACAACGTTTTTCTTTTTGACAAATCATATTACAGGCAGACAAAGGGGTGGCCATGGGGTCTTCTGACCCGGCCTTTGCCAACCTGGTCATGGCCAGGTGGGAACAAGAAGTAATACCTAAGCTGAAACAAAAATTTAATATTAAATTTTTCAGTAGATACATTGATGATTTGTTTTTTGTGATTGATGGAAATTCTTCCACGGTCAAAATGTTGTTTGACGAACTCAATGATTCTTCTGAGTATTTGAAGTTCACCATGGGTGGGATAGGGACTAGGGTGAATTTTTTAGACATTTTGGTATACTGGGATGTAGAGGATAGTCGAATACACAGCAGGATCTTTCGAAAGGAAACTTTTACTGACGGCTACTTACACCATGCCAGCAATCATCCTAGACATGTAGTCAAAAATGTCCCCCGTGGACAGTTTATTAGGGCAAGCAGGATGACCTCCAAGGACAGTGATTTATTTGATGAATTTAATATAGTTTTTCACTTGTTCCTTGAGAGGGGGTATGATTCCAAACAGTTACTTTTATTACAGAGGAAATTTTAGGAAGCGGGTAGTATGTTCAGACCTATTATTGACTTTCCAAATTGGACAGCAGTAGGGGGTAAGAAGAAGGGTGAAGTGAAGGAATTTGAGACACGTTTAATTTGCTCTTTAGAGACTAGTTCCGATAGTGCTTCCATTAGACAAGCTATAATCAATAATTGGAGAATTATAGAAGGAAATGAAGAGATGAGGAAGATGTTTATTGGTGGGCCCTCTTTTGTATTCAGGAACCATAGCAACTTGAAAGGGATCTTAGAAAATAGTTTGACACATTCATCCATTGGTAGATCAGTTAAAACTGGGATGTTTTGCTGTCACAATTGTAATATGTGTCGTTTTATTTCAGAAGGTCCTTATATAAAGTTAGAGAATATTGATTACACTTTTAAGGTTCCTGGGTATGTTGACTGTAAGACCAAAGGTGTGGTGTATATAGGACAATGTTTGGGTTGTCCTGCCTTCTACATCGGCATGACCACCCGTAGTTTAAATGTAAGAATTAGAGAACACCTATATAGCATTAAAAATAAAGATGAAAATAATGCTCTCTATAAACATTCAAGAGTATGTGGGACATACAAAAAATTTTTATTCTCTGTATTGGAGGTAGTTCATTCAGACCTCAGAGGAGGATTTTAAGAATTTCGTTGAGCAACGTGAAACTTTATGGCAAATTAAACTCAATGCAGACAAACCCCCTGGTCTGAATGACTACATTAACATTAAATGTTTTTAAAATATAGAACCTTACATATTAACAAGGAATTGTTTTCCTTTGAGTTTTTTAATATTGCATAAATACACTGTATTTATTGATTTTTTAAACTTATTATAAATGTTTGATTTATTTTGTCTTTATTGATTAATTAGTTTTTAAATTGCAGTGGGTATTTAAGTAATTTGAGCTGTGTTGTTTGTGTATTCTGAGGAAGTCTATTTTGCGGAAATAAACTATTGACTACGCTATTACTGACTACGTTATCATTGTTGTGCTGGTTCTCCTGCTTACAGTCTGGTTTTTTCCTTTACTTGGTTACGTTTTGGTGCTTTGTCTCTTGTGACAATATTTTATGCTACAACAGACATTCTGCCTCAGTGGCAATGTTGAGGATACTGGTTTTGTACATAAATTAATGTGCTGATTTGTGTGTTTGAAGAACGGGAACATATTTCACGTTGAAATATCCATGACAGATTCAAACAAGTTTCAAATGTATGTACTGGCTTTTATGTATCAAACTGCTTTTCAGATAATCCCAACTGCTTAAATCTATATTTTGGTTATCAAAATGTAGAGTTATGTAGTCAGGATTATATGAACTAACAGAGTTTACCTAGCCACAACTTTTTAAGGAAGCATAGAGAAAGCTGAAAGCATTAGAACTGACACTTGGTGTGAACACATAAGCTTGATCATGGTTTCCCCATAGTCTCCTCAAGTAAGCTTGCAGGAGCAAAATTAGGTCAACTGGTGCCCTAGGCACCATGGCGCTCCCCCCAACACCTGGTGCCCTTATCCTGGTCTATTTACACCAAATAAATACTGGAAAAGTGCCCCTGCTAGGGTGGCACCCTAGGCAGCCCCCTAGTTGGCCTAGGACTAAGGCCGGCTATGTAAGCCTGGCAATGCATTTGAGAGTGTTCCAAAACAGAGATGCAAAAAAGGATTGGTCACAGTTTCATTTGCCATCAAGACCTTTTAAAAGCTAATAAATGATATGAAGATTAGCCATGGGGGTAGAATTATACAGTTCCTTAAAAACACTAGAAATAATGGGATCCATTCTACAATTCCACTACGTTGGGCATATTTGTGCATAAAATGTATATCACAGTTTATTCCATCTCTTTGGAATTGCTTTAAAATATATATCAGGAAATCACTTACCGTAACAGTTTTTAGAAAGGAATTAGATTCCTGGATTAATGTAGGAGTATATGTTTTACGGGCATTGAAGGTGTATGTACAAGCTGATCCAAGACTACAAAGGAAGAATAATGACATAAAATGTGGAGGTCAAGCACATACTACTACAAACAGCTAGACGCTGCCATATACTACATGTTGTATCTCCTGAGGTAGCCAAAAGAATGTGTGTGGTGTCCAAAGGAAGGCAGCTACAAGCAAGACAGAACCAGTATATCTCATCCAGGTCATCATCAACATCTACTGAGGTCCTACAACCACCACCACTACAAAATCCAAGGTCTTTGAAACAGACCTTTCTAAGACAGAGCTGTTTGGAGAAACTGAATATCAAGCTGCTTGACCTGAGTTTATATAACCAGACATCTTCAGACATGCTCTTGAAGCTGAGCAGCCTCATGTGCATAATGAAGAGGAGGCCATCCATATGCTTGCCTCATGGGAAAAAAATCAGCAAGTTCTGTCATGTTCCAATGTGTGGACATTGGATTGCATTTTATAGGACCACAGAATCGTAGGAAGTTACTAGGCTAATGGCCTCAGGGCCCTTACAAGCCTAGCCAAGTTCAACCTGCATTCCCAAGGGTGTTTGGCTCAAGAAAACAATAAAATCAGCACCTATTGCCCCTGTCCAAGAGGGACACAGGTGGAACCCCCAAGGTAAATTTCTGTCCAAATTACATTTAAATAGGGCCAATGAGGGGCTGTGTTTAACATGAACAGGAAGCTTGCTCCAAAGGTGGTGCAACCTCTGTGAGACAAATCTGTCTCTCCGGCAAGTTCTGCTGATGCCACATACTAGGTAAATGTCCTTTGAGCAAGTGACCCATGTGCCATTTGACTTGCGAATGTGCAGCATTTCCATTAAAGCTGGCTCAGAGATTGCTCATTATGCAAAGCACATGTCACTGCTAAGCAGTCTGTACAACATAGAGTAAAGTGACAGTGATTTCAGTCTGTCTACACAAGACAGATCTTGAAGACCCTGAAATTTCTTTGTAAGGAACCTTTGTGGTCTTTTCAATTGCTACAGGCATTTGGAAAGGAACATACCAAAGGAAGTGTTGTTCTCTATTATTGGCCTGATGAGGGAAGAGTATATGGGGGTTATAACCTCTTTTTTTCTGAAGGCAATGCCCTTACTTATGAGATGAGCAATACAAAATGCCCTTCTTACCACTGTGGAGACATGATGATTGAAGTTAAGGTTGCTGTCGACCTGTGTGCTTAGGGTATTGCTATTGATGTGGTAGTTTGCCGAAACATCATCCTTGCTGAAGAGGATGACAATGCATTGTTTTGAATTAAGTTTAAGACCATGACTTTGGCACCAGTCATTAGTCTGTGTAAGACATTCTTGCAGGATACTGACATTGCAAGGTTTCAGTGATAGCTCCTAGTTTGCAGTCATCAGAAAACTTTGTCACCCACAGTCCTTTAGTTTTAGCCTGTTCTTTGGAGAAGTAGTTTCTGAACAGTAGAGGTCCCAGAACCGATCCCTGTGGAACACCACTGGTTACAGGTCTGCTGGGGGAGGTGAAGTTCCCTTTTTTGACCATATGAGTTCTATCAATGAGCCAGTTTGCAACCCACCTGGCAATATATGGGTTGATTCCCAGCTGGGTGAGTTTATCAATGATGTCTGAGTGGGGGATTGCGTCAAAGGTCTTGGCTAAATCTAGGTAGGACATATGCACAGATATGCCCTTGTCTAGGGCTTTGATGACTGTCTCAAAGAAGTCCACTATGTTTAACAATCATGATCTCTCCTTGAAAAAGCTGAACTGGGTGTGGTCAAATGTTTGGAGATTTCCAATATCTTTGTTAATAAGGTCCATGATGATTCATTCCATGGCCTTGCAGATAAGGCTGGTTAAGTTAATGGGTCTATAGTACCTGGGTTCCCTGGATGCACCCCCTTTGTGCAAAGGGATGATGGTAGCTGTTTTTCATTCCACTGGGACGAAGTCAGTGCTTAGGCTGTGATTGAAAAGCATGCCCAATGGTGATGCCAATTTCTGTTTTAACCCATGTAGAACACAGCCTGGGATGTTGTCTGGTAACATCCATAGAGGCTGTATTTTTGGCCTTGGAAAGGGCATTTAAGACCTGCAGTTTGGAGATACTAGGTGGGGAAGAGGTGTTAGGCATGCTTTGATGTATATGTGACAGGGACAGGGGACTGAAGTTTTCACTGAACCTGTCAGCCAGCAGGATTGCTATATACACAGGTTCTGTATATGTAGCAAATCTGGCCTTACCGTTAAGGTTATGGATGTAACTAAAGAGTGCCTTTTGGTTATCCTTAGTTAGAAAAGATAATTTGGATTCGTAGTTAGCTTTGGAGGACTTCACCAGGAGTCTTATTCGCTTGTTTAAGTTGAGGAGGGCGTGTTTCCAGTTTTGAGACTGTTCCTTCCTACTCTTAGACAGCAATTGCTTTCTCCTATTGTATCGGCTATCAATGGCAGTTTTCAACAGACAGATTTGTTTTTCCTGAAGCTCTTGCTTTGGTTCTATCAGCTACGGCAGAGTCAATACAATTGTACAGGTGCTCATATAAAACATTGGTTTATAACTCAACATAGGTGCCTGTTCCATCAATAGAGGAGGGGCTATGAAGCTATTTATGCTGCCATGTTAAGAAGTTTTAATTGGCCTTGGAGAAGATTTTTAGTCTAGTTGTTGCTAAGAGGGGTGGTCTTGTGTTATGGTTACTTCTAGGGAGACTGATTTGTAATCAGATCTCCAGGGATGGCCACAAACTGTGGGTGGTGCAATGGTCGTCCATGTTAGTGAGCACCAGATCCAGGATGTTTGACCCCTTGTGGATGTGTCAAGCAGCTGGTCCAAGGCATTGGAGTTATTGAAGTTCAGGAACCTTTGGGCAAATAAGTTAGAACACATATAATTTACCCAGTCAATGAATGGGTAATTATGTCACCCAATACCAGGGTGTTTGGTTATATTTTGATTGACTCAAGTAGATCCAAGTAGGCCGAGTGGATGTCTTGATTCATGGAGGGGGTCCCATAGCTGACAATGACCTGAAGAGGGGTCTTACTTACAGTCAATTGCACCTGACGGAATTCAAAGTAATTGTGCTTTTTAACCAATCTAGAGGAGTATTTATCTTTAATGAATATTGATACACCACCTCCTTTAGTTCTTGTATCTTCAGATTGTGGTCTGAACGTGTGGAAGGAAATGTAACCTGGTATAGCCTATGACTAAGATGTTTCCTTTTGCGTTATGCCTTAGGGGCTTGACTGGTAAGATACTGGTGTGTGATATATTATGTGTACTATGTTCTGCAGAGGATGTATTATGTGAATCGTGCTTGTGTTTGTGTTTGGGAGGTCTCTGATATTTAGGTAAGCTTCTGGTAAGGACCTCCGCATATGTAGGTTTATGTGTTGTTGGTTTGGTAGGTGCAGGAGGTGAGGTGTGCATGCTGACAACCTGCTTAATATCAGATGAACTGATTGGTGAGTGAGAGCCTGGATTCTAGGTTCTTGATATAGCTGCATCTCTCACATAATGAATTTGTGTAGACAAGAAGAAGTGGGTTGTCAGTGTACATGAGGCAATTGTTACATTGTCTCAGGATGCCTATGTTGACCAGGCTGGATGGAAAAACTGTGGGAAATTCTCTGTCCATAATGCTAGGTAAGTTTATGTGGTCAGAAAACAGGGAGGGGGCAGGAAGGACCAGGTAAAGTAGAGGACAGGAGAAGTGGATAAAAAATATGAAGGGCTAATGGGTAGGATCTGTGTTGGTACCTCAAGAGCTTCGCTGAAAGTATCACCTGTCAGTGAGGAACAATTGCAAGAACTCACCAATGGAACACCAACAGAGTACTAAGGGAAAATTTGCAGGCAGAAGTGTTTGTGTCTATAATCGCTAATGGTGCCCACCACTGCTTTGGCAGGCCACAATGCACTAACAAGCACAAACCACTCAAAGGCCGAAACTACAAACAGCCTTATATAGTACATGACTGGATTGATACAGGGAATATTGGTGGGACTGGCCTTCTCTTATAAATGTTAATGCCCAGCAAGACTGAAGCTGCACAAACATGAAGACTGAGGGGCTTGCAATTGCTATGTTTATCGTACCTCAGCTCATATAAGTCTTAAGAGTGTTTTAGAGGGTCGCTTAAGAGTGTTTTAGAGGGTCGCAGTAAACCTAGAGAAGAATGGTTACTAAACTGATAACACAAAAGCTGCTGGTTTCAACTGTGCAAGATGCTTTTGGGCAAATCCAGACCTGTAGAACTGGTTCTACTTATAGGTCCAGCCCTGCATAATAACTACATGTGAACCACCTAGCAGCTCTGAGATTTCTCCCGGGTCATAAAACTATGAGTCACCCTAGATGATAGTACACATTTGATAGTCTCACACAGTTTGACAAAAGAAGTCTAGGAGTTAATTGACTACGTTCCACAGAATTCCACCATTGTTTCTTACCTCCTTGTTTAACATTTGTGAGCTAAGGGAGCTAAACCTGCCATGTACACAGAATGACACTGAAGTTGGCATCTGAAGTGTCTTCTGTCCATTCATCCTAATATAATATAAAAAAGAAGTGTGTTGATTTTGTTTGAGGCAGTTTCCAGGGGCACGTCAGCATCCCCATAAAACCATTAAAACCAGGTGATAGAGAAAGATGTCTCCAGACTGTAGTCAGCAAATTTCACACATGCAGCTCAATGGCCTTTATCCTCAGACACAGCACATAAATGTATCTTGTAGAGCCAAATACCAAAATCACAAAATACATTTGCAACTGTTAGAAGGTACGTGTGCACTCACGTGCACACACACACACACACACACACACACACACACACACACACACACACGCATGCACATGAACCCTCAAACACACACATGGACACATACATACACTCAGTCATGCGCGCACACACACACACACACACACACACACACACACACACACACACACACACACACACACACACACAGAAACATGCATGCACATGAACCCTCAGACACACTCATGGACACACATACATACATACACTCACACACACACACACACACACACACACACACACACACACACACACACATTTGCACATTTAATAATGCAGAAGCAAAATTGTTTTTTTTATCATGGGTTCATATGACACATGTGCAGTCCACCACTATGGTTACATATATATACCTCAGCAACATCAGTGACTTCCAGCTGGAAAGTCCACCAGGGTCAGGTTTGCTAATCAATCCTGACCCACATGTGTCACGGTCAGGGCTCCATCCCTCTATGCCATGGAGGTGACTGAAATGCAGATTGTTATGTGTGTACATCAGACACATCTGATGAACAGTTAAATCCATGCATCCTTGTCTTAATCTCTACGTCTCTCTTTCTCCATATATACTTATAGATGTGAAGGATGAAGACAGTCTCGGTGTCCCTAAAACCTAGAAAAGGTATCGAAGCTATTGTCCTGAAAGAAGAAAAACAATGAAGTTTTGTTGAAAGAAAATCTGCTATGTGGAAGTACTGCTTATTTACTGGCTAGCTTTGGAAGTGAAGGAATGCCAAAACTGTATTGACAGAAATGGGCCACATTATGCAACATTAGTGGCATAGAGGAATAAAGGCTTAAGCATGTTTCAGGTGATCCGAGCTGTAGTTGTGACTCATGTGCCAGTAGGAGATGACCGGTAAAAATGGGAGTGAGCAGCCAATTTCCAGCTTGCTCATCCAGGAGGAAGGGATGTCACTCTGACTCACCACAAATGTAAAACCTAGTTGAAGAACTAAGAGTTACACAGTGAATTTTGACCCAGCCAAGACAGCATCATGATGGTGCTTAGCACTAGTAAATATGGGGTGATCCTAGTATGCAGAGGCATTCTTCTTCTTAGAAGAAAACAGTACTAGGCTCGGGGGTGTCAGTGGGGGGGTGTTCTCCCAATGAAGAGAGGATACTCTGCCATCTAGTTCAAGCAATTCCACTCCCTTCCACCTACTTCTCACTGAAAAATGAAAGGATTGATCTGGATTCTTAGGTGGTAGGGAATGGGTAGCAGGACTCTTGCCAAGCGTGGGAATTCCCATCTCTCATGCCCCCAGAAACCATGAGACAATTGGGTATTTTTGCCTTGGGGTTGAGTTTGTGTGTGAGTTGTGTTAGCACGTTAAGGTTAGATTAAGGAATAGGGAAGGAGATAAATGGGTTGGCATGCTTGCATATTTGCATGTTTGAAGTGTGTGTGTGTGTGTGTGTGTGTGTGTGTGTGTGTGTGTGTGTGTGTGTGTGTGTGTGTGTGTGTGTGTGTGTGTGTGTGTTGTTTAGTGATACTGTTAGGGTAAGAGTTTTTAGCCCCATAAAGTGTAGGACTGGGGTTAGGGATATTGGGATATGTTTAAGATTAGGATTAGCACACTACACTTAGGTATTGTGGGGGAACAGATTATGCCTGTAGGTTAGTGGATGATGGATAGTTTAACCAATTGGAAAAGAAAACTGTTATCCTTTTTAATGGTTCAAGGAAACAATGTTTTGAGAAAAGGTAAATCCAGCTGTTATTTTCATTTAAATCTGCTTCGAAAATGTGTGAGCTATGAATAGTAATATATTCACACACACACACACACACACACACACACACACACATATATATATATATATATATATATATATATATATATATATATATATATATATATATATATATATATATATATATATATATATATATATATATATAGGTCCCTATCACATTGCCAAAGTTTCAAAACTCCAAATACGATATGATCGAGACCATATCTCCACAGTTTTAAAACTCCGACAACTGTCTATTGGGATCGCATATAGTACGGAACTAGGATTTGCCATTTTCCTCACTGTAGTGTGATCTTGGAGTTGGTATATTTAAGTAGCAGGGTGTGTGGGGGGCACAGGGGGAGCTTGCCCCTCCTGCAAAAACATACAGGTATTTTTTTTCTGTTTTTGGAAATTCAAAACTTCGGCGATATGGTCTCAGTTTTGAAATTTTGGCAATGCGATAGGGATGCATATATATATATATATATATATATATATATATATATATATATATATATATATATATATATATATATATATATATATATGTACTAGCTGTACCCGGCCACGCGTTGCTGTGGCTCAGTCTGGTTAAATGGAAAAGAAAGAAAAGAGAAAGAGCACTTTTCTAATATGTTTAATTTCACAATGCTTGTGGGTATACAATATTTTTTGTTGTTCCATTGTCTGTGCAGATATAGAGATTGTCTGCTTTGCCGACTCTAGAACACGCAACATATAATTGTCCATGTAAGAAGCAATCCGTGTGTAGATCTAAACCGCACAATTCTAAAGATTGGCCCTGAGCTTTGTTGATGGTGATTGCAAACGCCAATCGAATTGGGAATTCCAATCTCTTAAATTGAAATGGCATATCCATTGGAATCATAGGAATGCGAGGATGAGGACATCTTCACCTATGAAAGGTCCTTTCAAGACTGTTGCTTCTATGACGTTGCTCATTAATTTTTTTACTACAAGCCGCGTGCTGTTGCAAAGCTTTGGCTGATTGATATTTCGCAACATGATAATTGGCACGCCGATTTTCAATTGCAGTTCGTGCGGTGGCATCCCTGGCAGATCAAGTGAATTCAAAAATTCTGTTGGATAATCAACCCCTTCATCTCCTTCCACAACAGTGTCGACGGACTTGTATGTGACTGCCTCGCTTTGAATGTTAGACTGAATAATATTGTTAAGTTCGTAGACGTTTTTGTTCTTGGCCGCAAGAATAGCTCGTTCAGTCAGCCAATCGTGATTCTTATAATTGGTTTGAATATTGGGAAATACTTTTTCAACCAATTTTTCTTTTGAAGTCACTAAATTGCAGAAGTTATGAGGCAATGAAATTCGTCCTGAGGTCAGATCAACCGGCACCTTTCCGTTCCCAGTTTCCAGAAATTGATGTGAGAATATCTTAGCTGATCGATCGTGTTGCAGCTGGACATGCATATTTGTAGTTAATTTTAACATCTTTATGTGTCGCCACAAAGTAGAGTATTTCAGGCAAGCATTTATTTCGTCTGCTGGTGTCGATCGAGGAGAACGAAGCGGATCTGAAGCTGCAGAACACGATCACCGTGCTCGCAACCGTGCATCCTCAAGTCTGGCTGCACATCGCTCTGCTGCTTCCTCGGCACATATTTGAGCCATTCTTTGTCTGATTCGCTCATTCGCTAATGCCCGCTCTTCCTCAGTTTGATTTGCAATTACTCGTCGCACTGCTTCTGCTCCGCGAGTACGACGACTTAAGTTTGATCTTCTGCGAGGCATTATTTGGATGAACTAAAACAGATTGATTGCACTGAAAAAGAAGAAAGAAAGTTATAACACAAACATAAAATTGCATATTTTTATACAAATATATAGAATCCATAGTAGGTATATAAAAACAAGCGCGTATTCGAATGCAACATGTGGCATCTATATAATAGTAGGTATATAAAAACACGCACGTATTCGAATGCAACATTGTGTGAAAATTTCAAAGCAATTGGTGAAGAACTTTCGGAGATTTAAAATTTTGAACAAACGAACATTTACATTTTTATTTATATAGATATATATATATATATATATAGATATATAGATAGATAGATAGATAGATAGATATAGATATATATATCGATATAGATATGTATGTGTATAAAGTGTCTCCATGTGTGTATGCATATATCTATATATATATATATATATATATATATATATATAGATATATATATATATCTATATATATATATATATATATATATATATATATATATGCATGCACTTATATGTCTGTGTGTGTATATAAAATATATATGTATATATATATATATATATATATATATATATATATATATATATATATATATAAATATGGGTCTATGTCAGAAGCTCGGGTTTTCAGAAACTCGAAATTGATATTGTCACGACAATATGATCCAGTTTCCAAAATCTCGATCTTCCAAAACAAAAAAGATCTTCCGTTTTTTTCACATTTTTGTGGGGGAAAGCCCCCATTACACCACCCCCCACTGCCTGCATATTATATATACCAACTCCAAGAGTAAATTCCTCAAGCCTCAGTATTCCGTGATCTCCATTCAAAACCTTCCAGTTTTCGGAAACTCAGTCACATAGTCTCAACAATATGAATTTTGACTTTCTGAAAACATGAGCTTCTGAAGGGGACCCTTATATATATATATATATAGAGAGAGAGAGAGAGAGAGAGAAAAAGAGAGATATATTTATTTATTTCCAGTTTGATTACCAGGGAAGTCCACTGGGCCCAGTGAGCCCATTTTTAGTGGAGGTCCAGGGAGAAAAGCTCCATGAAACAGATTACAGTAAAGATAGCAGTCCAATAAAAATAAAAGTACAAGTACAAATACATATCAAATAATACAAAGCGTGAGCAATATTGCCCACAGTGAAAAATTATCATGCAGATAGATTTTAACAAATTCACACAGTTAAAGTCAAAAGCTATTTACAATACTTACAGAGTGTGAGAGATCATATGAGAATTGGCTATAGAAGGTTATAGCCAGCTATAAGGTGCTTAGGAACTCAGGAGGATACCCTTCCAGGGGCTTTTGTTAAAGAGTTCTAGGTGGGGAGAATGCAGTTACATTTCCATTTAGAGGAGAGGTAGATGGAAAGTTGAGTTTTGAAGTTGTTTGTGTTCGACATTGTCCTTATTGTGGAAGGGAGAGAGTTCCATTTCTTACCTAAGGAGAAGGAGAGGAGAAGTGATTCAGTAGGACATTTAGGTTTGTGGAGAGTAATTACGTTTTGGTGCTCAAATCTGAAAGTTCTATTTGGGGTGTATGGGAGAAGGATGTTAGTTAGAGCAGGGCATTTTGCTGGATTAAATATTAGTCTATGTACTATAGTGAGCTGGAAAAAGTCCAGGTAATTTGTGAATTCTAACCAGTTGAGGGATTGGAGGGTATCACAGTGATGAGTGGAATGTTTGGCTTTGGGGGCAAATTTAGAAATTTTGTTATAACAGCTTTCAAGTTTGGAAGTGATGGAAGAGGATAGGTTAGTTAGTAGTGGGGTGCCATACAGAAGGGAGGGAAGGAGGTAAGAGGAGGCCAGAGTATGCTAGGTAGAAGTAGAGAGGAAGTGGTTGTTCCTGTATAGCATATATAGTTTTTGGTGGGTTTTCTTTATATTTTGCTAAATATGGATGTCGAACTTGAGGTGTTCATCTATAGTTACACCGAGTAGTTTGGCAAAGGGAACAACTTCCATCAGAGAGTTGCTTTGGCTAAGGACTTGGAAGGAATTTTTATCTAAAGAGAAAGATTTTGAGGGTGTGAATAGTAGTATTTTAGATTTATTAGCATTGAGAGAAAGGTGATTTTGGTGCATCCAGATCTCAGTAGTTGAGAAGGCAGTCTGAGTTTTAGATAGGAGTTCAGGGATGGTGGAGGCAAAGCAGACAAGTGTAGAGTCATCTGCATATTGGATGACTTTTGCATTAGGAATAGCAGAGTGAAAGTTATTGATTAAGATATTAAACAGCATTGGTCCGAGGATGGACCTCTGTGGTACGCTGGTAGGGGTGGGTAAGAAAGGTGAGGTGCCTTTTTTCCATTTCTCAGTCTAAGATCTATCTGACAGATAGCTTGAGAACCAGGAAAGAGTGTTTTGGGAGAGATTTAGGTTTGATAGATGACTTAGAAGGTGCTTATGGGAAACAGTATTGAATGCTTTAGAGAGATCTAGGAGCACTGTGGATACTAAGTTCCCGGAATCCCGGGCTTGATTGACAGTTTCTAAGAATGAGAGTAGAGCTGTTATGGTGCTATGTCCTGGTCGGAAGCCATGTTGGGTAGGGGTAAGAAGTTGTTTTTTAGTCAGAAAAGGCATAAGATGGAGGTGGATGCATTTTTCTAGGAGTTTGGAGATTGGAGAGAGAAGAACTATAGGGCGGAAGTTTGAAATATTAGTGTTTTTGCCTCTCTTATGGAGAGGAAGAATAAAGGAGGAATGCCAGAGTTTAGGGACATAGGATTACTTTATGGATCTATTAATTAAGATACTAATTGGGAGAGCTATATCATCGGCAGCAGACTTGAGAAAGAAAGAGGGAACGTTGTCAGGTGCATTGGAGCAGGGTTTAAGTCTGGATAGATGTCTTTTTATGTAGTTAGTGGAGACAGGTTTAAGTTCAAACATAGAGGGGATATTATTTGGGGACTTAGATGAGATGGAATGTAGGAGAGATGGGTCGTTGTTAAGAAAAGTTTTCATTAGGTTGGATATTGACTCTATAAAGAAAGAGTTGAATAGTGAGGCTAATTCAAGGTCAGATTTACTTGGATCTGGACAGGGGTTATTTTTGGAGCCCGGGTTAAAGAGTGAGTTTGTGGAGTTCCAAAAAAGCCGAGGGTTTTGGGGATGGTTGGACTGGAGCTTAGTGTAGTAGGATTTTTTGTCTTTCAAGATTTCTTTTGTTGAGTTATGGAGCTGCGTATATTGGAGAAGGGTTTGGGGAAGTTTATTCTTTTGTAAAGCTTCCAGGATTTGCCTCTTTGATGCATAATTTGCTGTTTCTTTGGTTAGCCAAGGGGCAGTTATAGTTTTTATTCTTTTTTTTCCCTTGGTGGAGCTGGGGAATTTAGAGGGTCTAGAAAAGTAGAATTAAAGTCGTCTTTGGCCTTATCGAGTGGAAGGGTGTTTAGAATGTTCCAATTCATTTGTTTGACATAGAGAAGGTTTTGAGGTCAAATTTACTAAGGTTGTGGGTCTGAATATATTGATGTTGGTGTGGATGGTAGGTGGTTGCACAGTAAATGAAAGCTGGGAGGTGGTCACTAATAGAGTCAGGGATGGTGACAGAGATGGTAATTTTATTTGGATGGGTGACTAAGATCCAGTCAAGAGTGGATCCTGGGGGATTTATTTTATTGGGTCTGGTGATGGAGTGGGTTACTTGAGTAAAGTTAAAGAGGCTAATGTACAGGGAGGGTATGGGACTGTTGATTTTATTCCAAGCAATGAGAAAGTTTCAAGGTTAATTTCAGTTGAAGCCCATTGGAGTATGTCGTCAAGGGTTGAGACGTTATTTCCCGGTGGGATAGAAAGGGAGATGATACAGAGATTTTTGTAAGTATTCATTTTTAATAGACCGACTGTTAGTTCTGCATTGGTGAATTTAGGAATGGGGTTTAGTAGGGGAATTCAGGTAAGTAGATTGGAAAAGATTAATACAACGCGTCTGCCTTTTTTTTTTGGGTGGTCATGTCTATGAGTGTGAAATCCAGAGGGTAGGATTTCAGGGTCACAGATGTGGGGTTTGAGCCAAGTTTCAGAGATGGCTACAATGTCAGGATGGTTATGACTTAGCCATGCTTGAAACTGATGTGCTTTGTTGTTGAGACTCTGGGCATTGAGTGTGAAAAATGTAAGAGTATTGTAGGGGGATGAAAGGTTAGAGGAAGGGGGAGGGTAATTGTTATTTGTGGGTGGGTTAGGTTTGGGCTTGTGGTGGATGTCTCCAGCTAAGACGAGGTTATGTAAGGACATTGCTTTAGTGTGTTTTGGTTTGGATTTAGGGTATTCTGGATGGCCTAGTATTTGTTTAAGAGTAAGTGTCTTAGCAGTAGTGGAAATAATTTTAGGATTAAAAAGGTGCAGAGGGTTTATCTGAAAAAGAGAGAAGGAGATTGAAAATAAATGATTATTTGTGTGAAGGAGGAGATGGTTTGTGTGGGAGTATGGTAAGGAGTAGAGAGTGGAAGCTGATTGGAGGTACAGGAGCTGGCATGGTATAATGTTGTTAGGAGTAGTAGGAGGGAGATGAGGGTTTGGAGTGTTAGCAACAGTAAGGAAAGCATGCTTAGAAAAAGGTAGTTTAATATGGGAGGATCTGTAGTGCGATAAAAGAGTGGTGGGGTGAGAGGGGGTAGTGAAAGAGTGATGTATTTAATTAGTGCTGTATTTAATTACTGTGGGTGAAAGGAGGAAGAGTAAAGAGGGGAAGGCTTTGACTGGATGGTTGACTGTGGGTGAAAGGAGGAGTGGTAAAAAGGGGAAGGCTTTGACTGGATGGTTGACTGTGTGTGAAAGGAGGAGGGGTAAATATGGGAAGGTGTTAACTGGATGGTTGTCTTGAGTGGGTGGGGAGTGGTTGAAATAAAAGTAGGAGTAGTGGGGGCGAGTGGGAATTGGGGGCAGGGTAGTGGAGCTGAGTGATCCCGCAGGGAAAACAGAATGAGTAGAGCCAAGGAGAAGGAAGAAAGCCAGTGAAAATTTATCAGTGAAGCTGAGAACTAGATCAGAGGTAAGGAGGCACTGGCATAAGGCACTTTGTGTGTGAAATTAGAAAAATGCAGAGTGATTGACAGGGGATAGGACCTGTAAACAAGGCAGTAGCAGTTTAGTAGAATATAGTAAGTATTAATAGGACTAAAACAGGGTAGTGGTAAATTAATACAACAGTTAACAGTACTTTTGGCTTGTATTAAAAGATAGGTAGTGGTTGAACAATGCCAGCTGATGACCTAATTGAGTTAGTATAATGGTAAGCTACGAGCACTCAGAGGAGGGGGAAAGAGCCTAGGATAGTAAGGGGGAAGATAAAATACATGGAAGACTGCTAGCGAACGCACGCAGGGTTACTATACAACAGTGGTAGGTATAGGATATATTTTTATTTAACAATAGGGTACATACACATTTAAAGTTAGTTCTTGGGGAGGCAGAGTGGTTACAGAAGCATTGCAGGATCCCCATAGGATGAATTTTACAAAAATAGCAATAAGAATCACAAACAAAAACAATACCAGGTAGTACTTACATGTGCTCACACTACTGAGGGTTCCTATGAAGCAAGGTAGAAAAGCCAAGTCAAAAGATGGTGCCTTTCTACATCAGGTTTTTTGATACCTTTGTAATTAAGCAGGAGTGGGAGAGAGGTGTGCAGGTTCAAGGTGGGGGATGGGGGTAGACACAAAGTAATACAAGGTTGTGAGTCAGAAAAACTGGACTAGTCCAGCTGCTAAAAAGAAAACAGGAAAACCAAGCTAAGTCAATTCCAGGTCAGTGTAGTGCAGTATCTTCCTAATAACTACAAAGCTTATGCTACTAATCTAGTACAGTGTAGTGAAGAGGACAACCACTTCTACTGGGAAAAACAATTGAAGTATGGGCTGCAGGTACATAGGTAAACTTTTTCCCAGAGAAAGTAGTTTTACGTAATTGACCTAAGAGTACAATAGGAAGAGAAAAATGTGGAGGGGGGGAGACCAGTAGTGTGCACATGTACAGTGAAAGGGGAAAGAGTCTTCAGTTTAGAGGACAGATTAAATACAACTCTAACATACACTAGTGTAGCTGAAAGCTCTTTAGTGTTCCACCGACACAGGGTCTCACAGTGCAGGGCAACGAGACAGCCTTGGGTTGACTGGACAGCCTTGGGTTGATTCAAGGCTGGCCAAGACACAGGATGAAAAGTTTGCTGAGGGAACTAGTGTAGCTGAAAGCACTTTAGTGTTCCACTGACACAGGGTCTCACAGTGCAGGGCAACGAGACAGCCTTGGGTTGACTGGAGGGTGGCTAAGACACATGATGAAACTTTTGCTGAGGGGAACTAGTGTAGCTGAAAGCACTTTAGTGTTCCACTGATGCAGGGTCTCACAGTGCAGGGCAACGAGACAGCCTTGGGTTGATTGGAGGTGATGATATTTATATCCACCTATATATATATATATATATATATATATATATATATATACACACATATATTTATATATATGATCCCCTTCAGAAGATCGAAACCTCAAAAGACTGATAATCAAAATATCTAGAATTTGCCCTTTCACCAGTGCTGTGGAATCTTGGAGCTAGTATAAATAATTAGCAGGGGGTGTTGGGGGTGTAGGGAGTGTTTCCCCCTTGCATTAAAAATGTTTACTATATTGTGAGTTTTAGATATTTTATTTTTCAGTGTTTTGAACTTCAGTCTTCTGACATATACCAACATATCTGTATCTATTTCCGTATACACATATCTATATCTATATATATCTATATATATATATATATATATATATATATATATAGATATAGATATATATATAGATAGATAGATATATACACACACACACACACACATTTGTATCCATCAAAACACTTATTTCACATTTTAGCACTTTCATCTGTACCAACACACAAGACTTCCTTAGAATAAAAGAAACACCAAAGGACTTTCTCATAAATTTATATATCTAGTATCACACTGTTTTGGATTCAATAAGCTCCTCTACACAGTTTGTAGAGCTACGCACAGTCGTGCAAATGAGGTAAACACCAATGAATGCAGATTACTCCATAAGCAGCTGAATTGTATACTAATCTACCAATCCAATATGGAGAAGCTATTCAACAAGCTATAAAGCAACCATGTAGACTCAGTGCTGGTTTTCCCTGTGAATTCCAAAAGCTATTGGAATACAGCTATGGAAAGGAGTTGACACAAACAATGTTAAGGGCTGCTGTTGCTTTAATTCATGGGTATGTGCAACAGGCTGAAGTCTATGCTGCTGTTGCTGCTAACAGACCATGACCAAGCAGGAGAGGAGTTTTCAGACCCCATTTAACTTATCACAATCTGCATGATGTGGAAATTGTACAGGAACTCTGCAACATCTGTTGTCCTTAAGTCAGAGCCAGGGCAAACCGAGGGAACCCATTCCAGTAGTATGTGTAGTACTTAGAATTTTAGCTAGGGGTACCTTTCAGAGACTAACAGGGGGCTTGCTGGGAGTGTCACAGGCATCAGCATCCAGGATCCTCCATCAATTCTTGAATGCTATTCTCCAACATGCTACTGACCACATATATTTTCCCCATATGCCTGAGGATAGGGCCAGAAATATGCAGGAGTTCTACCCTGTAGCACACTACCCTGAAGTACTGTGTGCCATAGATTGCACACATGTAGAATTTAAGGCACCACCTGGGGAACAGGGAAGTCTCATGTTTAATGCCAAATTAATTATCTAGTATGCGTGTCAAAGTCAAACGTTGAAGTAAACTTTATCATCATTCGGAAATCACACAAGTGCAAAAACTGAATTCTCTGTCTCCGTACTTAATGTGCAGACAACTATAGACTACTTTCACAGACATTTACACATATAACACCTAGGGATTACATTATGGATATGCAGGTAGGCAGACTAATACTGCACATAATTGCTGGCAACTCAGGCAGTTACCACGACTCACATATCTGGCACACCTCCTAACTGTATCAGATGTTCACTAGGAGGGATCTCCCACAGCTCATTTACTGGGAGATGCAGGTTATGTACTGGACCTGTAGCTGATGACACCCATCAGAAATGCACACATGCCTGCTGAATTACATCATAATGCGGCACCTGCTCAAATCAGAAATATCACAGAGCGTGTTCTTGGGCTGCTGAAGTCATGGTTCTGGTGCCTAGATACATCAGTGGAAGCCCTGCAGTACAGTCCACAGACAGGCACTGAAATATTCACAGTGTACTCCATGCTACACAACATCATCCTGAGAAAACAGCTTCACCGGGATCACAAAGGGGAAAGGGCAGACATCCCACCACCACAAGGTCAGCACAGCCACACACAGGTGAGGAGTCATATGGAGAACCAGCAGCTGCTGTGGGTGTAGGCAGATGTAGGTGTGCTCAATATGCCCTCGCATTGACTAAGAGACAATGCATAGCACATTCACTCACCACCAAAGGGCCTAAAACCTTCCTCCTATGCACATACATATAGTAACATTAATGCCAAGCAACTCCCACAATATTTACCTCACCATGTATTGGTTGTGTACTGCTTGCATCAGACAGAATCAGCCCTGAACTAAAAGTATTGCAAATGCTGGATTTACAAGTTAAGTGTTGAACCTGAAGTGTATTGTTTAATAATATGAATGACTGGCATATCCTTGCATGTTTTACTTGCTAGTGTAAGCAAGCACTAGGTGTGCTAAAAGACAACAGAAGGGAAATACACATAACTACAAAGTAACTGTTCCCAGATAAAGCAAAAAAGGTAGCATTTCAATATTACCCACTAGAGAAACATAAACAGTCTAGAGATATGAAATATGAACAAGAGGCTGGATGCAAAAAGGATAGTAACAATAGCAACATATCCTTGTTTGTGCCACAACAGAAATATTTGCTCCTCCACCCCCCCCCAAAAAAAAAACAGGCAAATCACACATTTTGCTAACAAACCATCTTTGAAATGCTAAAAATGCTATCAAATGAACTATCCCTGGAACATGTCTACAGGTTTAACTCAGAACATTCCATGTTAAGGCATTGCCAATCATGTATACGTGTGAAATTCCTTGACAAATATGTCCATGCCATTATTACACTTCTAACCAATACATACAGATAAAATGCAAAGCTTTTCTAATATATATATATATATATATATATATATATATATATATATATATACATATACATATATTAAACATATTTTTTTAATTACATTTCAGCATATACAATATCCTCTGTGCAGATATATCCCAAAGTAATAACCTCTTTTCTCTGTTCTCTACAGAAACAACCTTCCTCACCTTCATTTCCCTAGCTACGTGGTTGCATTTTGTGGTGTAGATTCAGAGCTGTCAGCATGGTGAATATGTAAATGAGGTATGAACTCATTAAGACTGCCAAATCCCAAATACCTGGCTCCATGTAGTTGATGTAAATGTAGTGCAAGCACTTCCTCAGTGTTTTTTTTAATGGATTGCAACTGTGAATGATTACGTGTAGGGAGAAGGAAAACACAACGGCAATGCAGACTGCCCTATGTCCTGTGGGTGTGCCAAGTTACACTTACAAAGTGTTGGATATAATTTTTCAGGTTTGGACATTTAAGTAAGCAGTATACAATTCACAGGTTCTGTTCATTAACTTCCAACCTCCCTTTCATTCGTTGGCAACTGCATACTATATTATTTCCATTTAATATCCTCATACCTTTTAAGGGCAATGATATAGAATGACTTACAGGCTGCATGTCTCAGATTATTGGTCAGATAAGAGAAGAATGGGCAACAATCACTGATAGGTAAGACAGAACATCATATTTGCAGGAATACTACTAACTGGTTGTGTGATCACTTAGTGCACTACATCTAAAATTAATAAATGTACAAATATATGCAACTGGATTCTGGACTTTCTTATAGACAGACCCCAGAAAGTGTGTGTAGGCAAGAATGCATCAGAGAGCATCACTCTGAACACTGGAGTCCCACAGGGATGTGTCCTAAGCCGCCTGCTTTCCACCATACTAACCCATGACTGTACTGTGTCTACACAGTTTTGTGTATTATCATCATGTTAAATGTAGTCTATGTATTGTATGCACATTGAGTATGAAGAAACCTAATTTCTCTTGGTTCCCACTTGTGTGAATTGAAGTGACAATAAAGTTTACTTTGACTTTGACTTTGAGTTTATGGTGTCATATCACTATAGATGATGTTGCAGTTGGTTGTATGCAGAATGATTTCAGTTCCTTACTGCAAAGATGTTTGTGTGGCAAAGAGGGATAAGGCCCCCTTACTGTGTTCTGAAGGTTCATTGGAATGAGAGTTCAAACCCAGACATATGTAGAAATATCTCTTGTGTACTAACATTTTGTAGTGTGTATGTCATAGATTGCTTTTCCTCATTTCAACTTATTTTCCTTTTTAGTGGGGTAGCAGTGTTTGCATGATGCACAGCTTAGCACAAACATGGGAAATGGAGAAAATGAATGTCAAGTTTGGCTGTGCTTATCTAGTTTGTGCAAAGTGAGGCAGTAAGCAAATTGGACTAGTGACCCACCCAGGAAGCAGACAGAACACCTGCAAACAGGGGCATTTGCAAAAGAACAAAGGTTAAAAACAATACACTGTTGGAATTTTTGTATCCTATCATACAACTGCACTTAGCAGTATTGCAAGGCAGCTAGCAAGGTTTTCCAACACCTGCAAGCAGGACTCAAGACAGCCAGTAATTTAAACCAGATACATTCAATTAATTCTGTTTGGCACAGAGCAAACCCATTAAGTGGCATTGCATGGCAGGTAATACAGAGACCTTAAGAATGATTACAAAATTAGAAAATCTCATGTAACTAGTCCTTTGGTGGCACGTGCAAATGTAGGGTTGGAGTCCAGGTGGTCATGGGTTATAGTACAGGGTGTGTAACCTATTTTTATTGTTGTGACAGTGCAGTTTATAGCAATGAACTGAAAAATAGACAAGTGTTATTTCGACATTCTTTTGGCAACAGGTGTAAGTGTAGGGCTGCCATACACATGGTCCTACGCTCTATTACAGGATATTCCATACACTTTTCCTGTTGTTCCACTTCCCATTATAGTCACTGTCACTTAATAACACTTTAGATAGTGGCACTGATATGAATTATATGTATGAGGGATGAGACACCATTATTGTGCTTTTAGATGTATAAATGAGGGTATACTGTCTATATATTTCTGTAAGCATAATGCTGCTCTCTGGACTTGCACGGCCTTCACAATTACATAAGACACATACACATCTGGATCTATATTCAGTAACCTTGTCAGGTCACACACATACATGTTTAACAGCTCAAACTGTCACCTGTATCTAAGTATGATTACAGATTTTCCTGAGCAGCACTTCTTCTGTGGCAAAGATGGAAAATCAACATTGTAGAAGAAAATGTTTTGCCCCTTATGCTTAGGTTTGAATCCCGCAGTGTAAAAATCAACCTTCCTCAGTGTGTAAGGGCAGAAACAAATGTGTCAGGTCATTGCATTTATGCCCCCAATGCACGTCTGAAAACTTAACTCACCTAACAGTTACCTTTCAATTTCCAATACATATGTCAAGGCTACATCAGTAGACACACCTCCAACTATGGTCAAATGTCATATTTACCTTCCAGTTTCAATTATTTAATTCCTCCCTGTTTAGCACTGCTGCTCTCCGCTTAACATTGAGCAAACTCGGTTGGCATAATTTCTTGGGTTTGTACACTGCCAGTAAACGCGATAACTGGAATTGGCGGGAAAGTATCAGTTTCCATTGCTCTAGTATGGCTGGTAGAATGGCTGGCATTAGAGTGAAAGGTGTCAAGTTTAGGGCACAGAAATAGGGTGTCTGGGATTTCAGGATATTTATTGGACTCCTGGTAAAGCACCACAGCCAAAGACTTCTCCAGGGGGACTATTCTGGCTCCCAGTACAAGGTTGAGGCATGGTATAGTGTGGTCCAGGCTGTATCCAGTGCCACTGGTATTCCACAAACTGGACAGCAGTGTAGGCATCATATTAATGACCTACACAGGCGTAAAAGGGATTCTGTCAACCATTGGTTGTATAAGTTTGAGACTGGGGACATGCCACAGCTGTCTAAGTATGACAATAAGAGAGTACTTGTAAGACTGAGAAAGCTAAATATACACAAGATTGGTTTGCATATTGCTCTTCTGTTCTTTTCTGTTCTTTCCCCAGCTGCCACTGAACATGAGTTGGAGAGACTGAGGGAAGCAAGTGGTATATATGCAGCATTTGAGAAGTGTTATTGTAGCTTTTAAAGTTAAAGATAGCTTTTTTTCTCTTTTATAAAGTTGTGTCAAATTGAGCATGCATATCCCAACTGTAAAAATCAAGAATGCATGAATTAGCCTGTAGCACAATCCATCATCCGAAGAAGCCAAATCACCAGATCAAGAACTACTGTAGTAAAGCAACAAACCAGTGAACCACCAACATCAAGGAGAAACAATTTATTGGTTAAGTGCTTTCATTCACTCAGAACTTCAGCAGAACAATAAAATCTTAACAACCACACCCTTATATACCCCTCAGTGTGAGTCACATGATTATATTGACAATAAAAACTTCCTATGACCATATATAATATATATATATATATATATATATATATATATATATATATATATATATATATATATAAACATTTTTATAAAAAATATTTATTTATTTATTTATTTTATTTATTTATTTCCAGTCTGATGACCGGGGAGGTCCACTGTTTTCAGTGGGGGCTCGGGGAGAAAAGCTCTGCATTACATAGTTTAGCTACAGAAAGCTTTGCATTACATATTTCAGTTACAGATACAATTATAGTAAAGAAGACGCAAATACAATTTCATTTCATGCAAGAGCAGCAGGCATAAATTCTTTGGTTACATAGTACAATTATGTTATTTACAATATGTACATTTATGTTAGGTTAGCTTGAAGTCAGATTAGTCAGGAGTTTAAGGGGTGGAATGATTATTAGGCAAGGGGGGGAGAGTGCAGTTGCATTTCCTATTAGAGGAAAGATAGGAATGTAGCTAAGTTTTAAAGTTTTCAAAGTTTTCACAAGTCCTTAGGGAAGAAGGAAGATAATTCAATTTTTCTGACCAGCAGGATGATTGGGTTTGTGGACAGTGGTTAGGTTTTGGTGTGTAGATCTGAGAGTTATGTGAGGGGTGTAAGGCTAAAGGATGTTGGTTAGTGTAGGGCAATTAGTAAGTTGAAAAATTAGTCTGTGGGCTGTGGTGATTTGGAGATAATCCAGATGGTTGGAGAGTTCAAGCCAATTTAACAAATGAAGGGAAGTACAATGATGGGAGGAGAATTTGGCTTTGGTTGCAAATTTGGAAATCTTATTATAACAGACTTCCAATCTGGAGGAGAGATAGGCAGATAAGTTTGTTAGTAGAGGAGCACCATACATTAGTGAGGGGAGTAGATAGGTAGTGGCAAGAGTTTGTCTGGTGGAAGGAGAGAGGAAGTGGATGTTTCTGTATAGCATACCAAGTTTTATTTGGGTTTTCTTAATGTTTTGCTGGATGTGAGTATCGAAATTTTAGGTGTTCATCAATAGTAACTCCAAGTAGTTTGGCGAAGGGAACAACCTCTATAGTAGAGATGTTTTGGCTAATAATTTGGAATGAGTTTTTATCAAGAGGGGAAGCTTTTGAGGGAGAGAATAGAAGTATTTTGGATTTGTTGGCATTTAGTGAGAGGTGGTTTTGGAGCATCCAATTTTCAGTGGTGGAGAAAGCAGTTTGGTTCACTGTTTGGAGCTCTGGAAGGTTAGAGGTGCAGCAGATTGATGTAGAATCGTCTGCATATTGTACAATTTTGGTGTTGGGTAAGGCTTTGTGAAAGTCATTAATAAAGATGTTGAATAGCATTGGACTGAGTATGGATCCCTGGGATACCCCAGTGGGGGTAGGAAGGAAGGCTGAGGTGACTTTCCCCCATTTTACAGCTTGGGACCTGTCCGAAATGTAGCTGGAGAACCAGGATAAGGAATTCTGGGAGAGATTAAGGTTAGAAAGGTGGTTCAAGAGATGAGTGTGGGAGATGGTATTGAATGCCTTGGACAGATCTAGTAGAACTGTTGATACTATTTTTCCAGAGTCACGGGCAAGATTTATTGTGTCTAAGAAGGAGAGAAGGGCAGTGATAGTACTATGGCCAGGTCAGAAGCCGTGTTGGGTAGGAGTGATTAGTTGGTGATTGGCTAGGAATGGCATAAGCTGAAGGTGGATGCATTTTTCTAGAAGTTTAGAGATTGGGGAGAGGATAGCTATGGGGCGGAAGTTTGAGATGCTATTGTTTTTGCCTCTTTTATGGAGAGGTGGAATAAAGACAGCATGCCATAATTTGGGCACATAAGAATCCAGCATGGATCTATTGATCAAGATGCTAATGGGGGGAGCTATACCATCTGTGGCTATTTTTAGGAAGGAGGATGGGATATTGTCAGGGGCATTGGAGCATGGTTTTAGTTTAGAGAGTATTTTTTTTATGTGGGAGGTTGAGATGGGTTTAAGCTCAAATATTGGAGGAGGATGTGTAAGGGTGAGGAAGATCTGATAGGTTGAGGGGAAGGGTTATTGTTGGGGAAGGTCTTAGTCAGTTCTGCTATGGAGTTGGTGAAGAAGGAGTTGAATAGACAGGCTATTTCAGGATCAGATTTGCTGGTGTCAGAGCAGGGGTTGATTTTGGTACATGGGTTGAGAAGACAATTAATGGAATTCCAGAACTGTTTGGGGTTTTTTGATTGGTTAGACTGAAGTTTGATATAGTAAGACTTTTTGTCTCTGATGACTTGTTTTTTAGCAAGATTGCGGAGTTATTTGTATTTAAATAAGGTTTCAGGCTGCTTGTATTGATGGTATGCTTTCCAAGTTTTATCTCTTTGTAGCATAAGTTGTTTGGTATGTTTGGTTTTTACTCTTTTTGTTCTTAATGGAGCTAGGAAGTTTAGGACATTTAAGAAGGTTGAGTTGAAAATTTTGAGACATTATCTAGATGAAGAGTTTTTAGGGGGGTTTCAGTTAGTTTGTTTTGGGGAGTCAGAGAAAGTAGTGGGGTTAAAGTTTGTGAGGTTACGTGTGTGAATATACTGGTGTAGGAGAGGGGAGGAGAGGGTAGCCTGGTGGGTGAAAGCTGGAAAGTGTTCTCCTATAGGGTCAGGTGTAACGCCAGATTTTATACCTTTATTAGGATGGGATACTAGGATCCAGTCTAGTGTGGTACCTGGGGAGTTTGTTTTATTAGGCCTGGTGATGGAGTTAGTTAGTTGGGTGTAATTAAATAGATTGATGGATATGGTGGGATTAGGGTTATTGATTTTATTCCAATCAATATTTACATCTCCAAATATGAAAGTATCTAGCTTAATATTGGTAGAGGTCCAGAGGAGAATTTCCTCAAGAGTAGTGGTCTTATTGCCAGGGGGGATGTAGAGGGCAATGATACAAATGCCTTTGTGGTTATTTATTTTTAGTAGGCCCATTACTAGTTCTGCATTGTTGAATGGAGGGATAGGATTGGGGTATGGAGTGATGAATACCTGATTAGAGTAGACTAAGGCTACCCCACCACCTTTTCTGTGTAAGCGGTCATGTCTGAGGGATTGGAATCCAGGAGGGAGGATTTCAGAGTCACTAATGTGAGGTTTTAGCCAGGTTTCTGAGATGGCTACAATGTGGGGTAGGTTGTAGTTTAGCCAAGCTTGAAAGTAGGCTACTTTATTTCTTAAACTTTGGGCATTGATGGTGAGGAATTTGAGGTATTTATGTTTGGTTTTATTGCTAGTGACAGGAAGATTGGGACTAAAGGAATTATTTGGGCCAGGATTTGGGTGCATGTCCCCTGCTAACCAGAGGTAATTGAGGAAGGGTAGGAGTGTTTTTAACTTGGACTTTAATAGTTGTGGAAAGTAGGGTATTAGTTTAGGGTTGTAGTATTTAATTGAGGGGGGAAAAGTTTTATACTGAAGTAGTGGAGTGGGTTGGGTTGAACTAGAGAGGTGGATATGTTGTGGAAGTGTGTTTTAGTGGCAAGTGGATGTAGGTGGGGAGTTGGGGGGTAGGATAGGAAGGAGGGGTGGAGTTGGTTATAGGTGTAGGAGGTAGCATGGTACAAAGGGAGTAGGTGTAGAATGCAGATAGATGGGGTAAGAATGGTTTGAGGTAGAAGATAAGGCATGGTAAATGATATATGTATAGATGGCATAGAAATTAAGTTATAGGGACTTTGATGGGTGGGGAGGAGTGGTTGTGATTGGCAGTGGTGGTAGGCAGGGGATGGGCTGCTGAGTGGAGATGATTGGTTGGTTGAGTGAGGGAGTGGGTTTGTTGTTGAAATAAATGTAGGAGTCATGGGGGCGGGTGGCAATTGGGGGCAGGTTAGGAGAGCGGAGTGAGCCCATAGGGCGAACAGAGCAGGAAGTGCTGGAGAGAAGGTGGCTGGCAGAAACCAATCAATCAGCTGTAGGAGAAACGTGGGACCTTACAGGAAGTACAGGAACAGCAGAGGTAAGTCTAGGCTGGAGAGTGTGAGGGGAGAAAGGTAGTAAAGCAATGCACAAGTTAGAGCAGGCCAGTGGGGTAAATATGTAAAGAGAGTGGGGGATAGCTCGGGAGAGAGCAGAAAATAGATAAAAGTGATCTTTTTAAAGTAAGTGGATGAGCAGTGCTATCTAGTGGTAAAATATATAACATGTAGCTTAGTGGGTAAGGGAGTTAAGGGGCGAGTAGAAAATGAAGAAAACACTGTAGGCTGCTTAGCCAGCATGGGGAAAAGCAATGACACTATGGTAGTGAACACAAGTAGCAGTTATGTTTAAAAAATAGCAGTACATGCACTTTTAAAAATATCTTTTGGAAGCTCCTCAGAGGGCTTTAGCAGAGTCCTGTGTTAGAAGTCCTTAAAGGGGAGGTTTCTTAGGCTGTAGTGGATAGGGTGGAATGCAACACAGACAGCTGTAGGGAGAAGAGCAGAACAACACAAGCATTAGTTGAGCAGGGGAGGAGGAAATACACACAGAGGGCTATAGAAAAGAGAGAACAAGGAGTGTAGAGAAACAGTGGAAAATAAAGAGGCAGGAGAGATGTAACAAAACATCAAATGTCGAGCAGTATGTCAGACCTACTATTCCAAATAAAAATACAACTAACAGAGCTAAAACAAAACCTTCATAGCAGTTGTTAAATAAGACAGTTGTTAAATTAGGACAAATCTAGGCAGCTCTTCCACTAACAATACAGTTACCTAGGCTACTTATCATTACATTGTTTGAATTGCTTATTACACTGAATGAAAAGCAACCCCAGTTGTTATTAAAAAGCAGTAAAAATGCAGGCTGTTACATGTGTTATAACAAGAGTTTAGCAGGGAAATACCGTTCATGTATTACTTGAAATCCCTAACCATGTAGCAGGTAACACTCAATATTTTGAATAGTGTTGATGGGAGCAAGCAAACAAGTAAAGAGTAAGTACAAAGTCATTATTCCTAACTAGCACCATAACACTTAAATTTTAATAATGAACTAATAGAGCATGAGTCATTGAGACCTGGATAGTTAGTGGCATCCAGTATTAACTGCCATTAATATTTGAGAAGTGATATTGTAGCTGTTAAAGATAAGGATAGCTTTTTTGCTCTTTTATAGAGTTGTATCAAATTGAGCATGCATATTCCAACTGTAAAATCAAGTATGCATGAATTAGTCTGTAGCACAATCCAGTTGTAGGATTCCAATATTAGACTGTAGTCAGCGGTTGTAGGTTCAACTACCATGATTCGCAACTATACAGTACTGTTATTTTTTCAATAATATTTGCATTACATTAAAACACTCTATACTAGTAGCTCAAATGTCCTGCTATAAACTGTAATCTGTATAATTGGAACACACATATGTGCAATATATGCACATTTTAGGGATTACTTTCAGTGATCTGTAGTATAGTGTGTATCTGTTAGGACGTATACTTCAATGTTATACTTCAGATAAAAGAGTTGTATAATTGTATTAATGCATTTTATGTCACATATGACAGTACTAATTTTATCTCTTTTTTCCTCTCATCCCAACTCTTATCTCTCTTTTTTTATTTTTTATTATGTGTCATCAAAATGTCTCCATGTCATCCATGTGTACATCAATAATGCTAAACAGCACAGAGAGGTAGGCCTGCCCCAGTGGATCAGCCTGCCTCCACTCCAATGCCCAGTATGTCCTGGAGCCAGCCCGGCAGCACTGTCTCTGCTGCCCCTGCACTACTTGTGCCCTCAAGTACTACTGCCCCAGAAGCTGGTCTAGTTGTACCCTCATGGAGTGGTGGCAGAGGTGTTGATTTCATCACCTGCCAGGAGATGCCAGGGTTGGTGCGTAGGGTAGTGCACCACACCACTGGTGCATGCCCACTCCAGATGGATAATCTGTGCTCCTTATGCTCCATAGGAGAACACATCAGGCACTCCAGCCACCAGCAGAGCAGGGGGACAGTGATGACAGTCCAGTGGGTGAGGACTTCATTCTCACTTTCTCCAAGTTTGATGGGCATGAGTCTGGGTTGCCCCCTCCCTCACCACAATCATGGTGTCCCCCAACCTTTTGTGTCCTTCATTGTCCCTGTCTCTTGTCTTGTTTGTCTTGTTTATTTGCATTTGCTTTCTCAGCTACCCAACTTACCTGACCCAGACATACCTACGTACCTATGTCATTTTTCCAGCAGTTGTCTTTTACTGAATTAAAAAAAAATGGGCACCTGTCCCACAAAAAAAAATGTCCCTGACATAGCTTTCCATTTTGCATGTGTCTTCTTGACTCACTTGATTTGGTCCATTTGGCTATACAACATGATTACATTGTTGTCACCCCTCTATCTGGAGGTGACAGTCCAAATTCAGCCAATAGTCTGCACATATGATCAGTTTTTACTGTTGAAGAAATGGATAGCTATGTTTCTTTTCTACCTCACTCCTGCACATTCCTGTATTGCTTTCCCTTTGTTCTTCTTCCTGCTTGCTCCCCATTTCACCACTTTCCTATCCTTCAGAGGTTGGCATAATGGTTAAGGTGTTTGCCTTACAGACAGAAGGTACAGGGTTTGATTCTCACAGGGGGTAATTGGCTAGGCTTAAAATGTCCCACAAGGGCAGTTAGCCTAGTACTAATCTATGAACCTATCCCATTTTAATACCTGTAATCTGGTCAAAAAATAGAATCACATACAACACACATAAGTGGCAGAAAAAGCAATGGATCTATTCACTTTTTGACCTCTATATTTGCATGGAGTTTTGCATTGTGCACCAATGCCAAGTGGCTGTGAGTGGCGGTACAATGCAGTTACCTCCATGTGATGCTGCTTAACCCTGCTGCATTGTTCCAACACACATCAACACATGTACTATAAAGAATTAATGAAATTGCATTATCACTGTTTAGTTAAAAGTATTTAATATTATTAGATACACCTGGATTTAAACCCATTATCATCTGGGCTCAAAAAGATATTTGACAATGCATTTACACCTGTTGCCAAAGAGTCAGTTAAGCAGCAGGTGTATTTCATATACTCACTGGTAACTCTCAGACTTTAGCAATGTGACTTGAGTCTGAGCACTGCTTAACTACACACAAACAGGGAAAGTAATGGAAATGTGTATCTCACATGCACAAGCACTTTGCCAACCATTGGGCAAACCCACTTCTCACTGCACTATGGAAAAGTAAATATTATTATGTATTACTGCTGTATACTGTCCCTTTCCTTTCTATGACATGAAATTACATGTCAAAACTAACAAACTGAAGGCCCTATCTAACAATATGTCACATAATTACAATACAGCCATGTGTTGCCTCCACCAAAGCACTACAACTCTGGTGTTTCAGTACTTTTTTCACACATATATCACCTACACTACAGAATTTAATATCAAATGTTGTCTGATATGCAATGCACATGAATCTGTTAACATGCAGAAATAGAACTATTGACCCATAAGCATAAAAAGCCTTATCTGCAAGGCTATGGAAGGAATCAGCTTGGACCTTATCCACAGGGACATAGGTGACCATCAACACATTTGACCCAACCCATTTTGTTTTCTTCAAGGGTATATCTTGCTTATTAAACCTATTTGACTTTATTGATACTGATCTCAAGGACCTGGATGAGGGATAAGAGGACATACAGCCTATGTTGAGTCATCAATGGCCTTTGATACTATCCCCCATTCAGGTATCATAGAGAAAATCCCCCATCTGGGGATTAGCCCATATATTATTAGATGTGATGGGCAGCATTTCCAGTAGGACAGGGTCTGAGACTGCCTCACCAACAGAACATACACTGTCAAAGCTAGGAAACTGCACAGCCACAACTAAACCACTTACCAGGATCTATGGTGGACCCTCAACTGTTTGGAATTTATTTCTCTGAAGTCCAAGCAAAGTCCAGGCAGTCATATAGAGTCTCCCAACTATGTCAACATATTACAGAAGGGGCTCACATAGACAAATCATTGGTGCCAAGCTCACAGACTGAACCTTACAGCAAAAAATGCCTCATTGCCCCTTTGGCAATGAAGTATACATAGCTCAAACACAGTGTTGTGAGAAATTGGGAACACATGTTGATAGCAATCTACACTTCAATCACTATGTATCCATAGTGGTGAGACACACATTCTACATTCTGCAACTCAAAAATAAGTCCATCACATCCAAGACCAGGGAGGTCAGAGCTCTGCTATACTCTACCCTTATCAGAGCACTAATTGAGTACAATGCTCCCTTCTGTCTGTACCTCACCAGACACCTACAGCAACTAGCGAAAACACAGAGGTTTGTGACCAGGAGAATCCAGGGCCTCCAAAACATGACATAGATGGAAAAGACCTGTCATTGTACTCAGTATCATGCAGGCTGCTGAGAGGTGACCTATGCTGGCCTACAAAGCAGTCTCAGACCCTGTCCTACTGGAAATGCTGAACATCTGCAAATCAAATTGGAAAACATTAATTTGCTCCCGGGATCTCAACCCAGCCTGTGACATAATCAAAACATGCTGGGGAGACAGATATATCTCCCAGAGATTGCCACTCCTCTGTAATAAACTCCCACTGCAATCAAAGCAGTTATTTTCAATTACCCTATTCAAGCTCAACCTTGGCAACTGTATGGGTGATTGTAAATTCACCCCTGGGGTGGCACCTGTGTCCCTCATGGACAAGGCCAGCTGGTGCTGATCACAAAATTGCCCTGCTAACAACAACCATCTAACTATGTTCAATAAGGGCACTTGTGTTTTTACACAGCTAGGCTAGTAAATGCCCTGGGGCCAATAGGCTAGTAACCTCCTATGACTCTATGAAGCTATGAACCTATGCAGGCCTCCCAACATCTTCTCTACAACATACCCTGCTGATGTCATCCACTATAAGTTGACCTGCAGTCTTGTAAAAATCAGACTTGTGTTGTGGCACTTACATAAAGTACTGAGTTCTATAGCCTGTGTACTTTGATAGGCAGGGGTTCTGTTCACACCGTAGTCAAGTGTTTATGTGTGTGTGTGTCTAGCCAGAAGAGCAGAAGTGTGCATCCTACAGTTACCACTGCAATCCCATGGATTGAGTGTATTTTGATACTTGCACATGCCTACACATCCATGACATGCAGGCCTACCAATGTCTTCTCTCCTACATTCTTACTATGGTCATCCAGTATAAGTTGACCTGCAGTCTTATAAAAGTGACACTTGTGCTGTGGAGCTTGCATAAAGTACTGAGTTCTGTGATCTGTATACTCAGATATGTAGGGGGTTTGTTCTCACTGCATTCAACTGTGTGTGTGTGTGTGTGTGTGTGTGTGTGTGTGTGTGTGTGTGTGTGTGTGTGTGTCTAGCCAGAAGATCAGAAGTTGTATCCTACAGTTACCACTGTAACCCCATAGATTGATAGTATTTTGCTACTTGCACATGCCTATACATCCATTTCATGCAGACCTCCAAACATCTTCTCTCCAACATGCCCTGCTGATGTCATCTACTATAAGTTGACCTGCAATCTTGTAAAAGTCAGACTTGTGCAGTGGCACTTGCATAAAGTATTAAATTCTGTAGTTTATGTACTTAAATAGGTAGGGGTTCTGTTCTCACTGCAGTCAACTGTGGCGTGTGTGCACTTGGAAGACATTACAGGGATCCTTTTACACCAGCATGTGGGACACTGTTATTGCCATATTCTCTTCACCAGGCATCTCTGATGTCATCTTCTATAAAGTGTTGTCTGATACCCTCCAAGTCAGGCTTGAGCTGTGGCGCTTGCCTTAAATACAGAATTCAGTAGCCTGTGTACTTAGATAGGAGTGCACTTGCTTGACATTACAGAGAGTCTTTTACACCAGCATGTGGGACACTATTATTGCCATATTCTCCTCACAAGATGCTGCTGATGTCATCAGCTATATCTGATTTGTGGATGTGCACCACTAAGGCAGGATCAGAAACTGGCCTGGAGGCCAGGCAGAAGTCACCTCATCCTATGCGATACAGATTACAGTGACATGGATTTCAGTCAATTCACATACATCAAGGTATGGTTTGTATGCACTGTGTTTTCCTGGGGAGTAACCCATGTGGTCTGTCCAGCTGTTGCTGGTCTGATGAGGTACATGCAAAAGAGAGCATTATACTCTATATTAGTGTTCTGATGAGGTGTTGTAATATAATCCTGAGATTTAAATACAATGGAGTAACTGATGATGAGCACAACATAGATTTCAATACCAACGTGGACACTTGGTGGTCAAAGTTCGGAGTGCTATGTATGTGTGTTCCCAGTGCTTTCTTCACTGAGTTTCAAGCAGAGAACTCCACTTTGCAGAAGGCCAAAATAAAGACACATTTTTGCATTTATTTATAGACCATGTGGCTTTGTCAGCAATCATTTGCCGGTGTTAGCCCCTCCTTTATAATGTTATCATCATAGGTGAACCAGTATGCAAGAATCAGCAAACACAGTAAGCCAAAGGCTATGTACTTTAGCCTGAACTGTCAAGAAATAGTTTCCAAACAGTAATGGGCAAATCACAGATCCCTGAGGTACTTCACTGGTGACAGCTCTACTGATACAGGATGATTCACCATCTTTCACAGTATGTGTTCTGTCAGCGAGCCAATTTGTTACCCATCTAGTGACATGAGGTTTAATCTCCAGCTGGAAGAGTTTCTCAATGATCCCTGCATGGGGAATTGTATTCAAACCCTGGGCCAGTTGAGGATAGCCAGTATGCACTGTCTTATCTACATCTAGGCCTATCACACAGAATCAGTGGGCTGTATGTTACTGTAGAAGGGCATTTTCAACATGCATCTGAATGAGTTGGGGGGACAGCACATTATGCAAGCATGTATAGATACAGCCTGCCTCTCCTCATCTGTAAGGTAGTCCAACATGTCATCATGGACCTTTTCTAAATGGACACTAGCAATATCCCAGCTGTGTGCAACAGACCTGTGTGAGTTGTTAATGCTACATCATGTCTGTTACATCTGTTAGATGTCCTCAATGACATCATTGAGGGCATGCATGATGACAACACTATCAGCTTTATGAATTTGACAAGCCCATGGTATTTGACACAAATCCACCCTGAGATATTCAGTCAACACTGTCACATGTAGCTGTATACACCTATATCGCCAAGTGGGTAGACCAGTGTATCACATACATGGCATCTAAATATGTTGACTTGTGTGAAGTGACCTATATCTTAGGCCCAGTGATCAGGTCAATACATCAGGGCTGTCTGCTAGGTCTTTTCCAGTCCATTATTTAAGTGATGGACATCACAAATGGCATACACATCCTGTGTCCAAACAGATGTCTGAAGGACTACACATTGTGGGCAATCACTGACTCCAACTGTGATATTAGTATACTACAAACAATATCAACACACACCAAAGATTGCTGCCACAGCCGTGACAACACCTGCAGTGACAAGAAAAAAATAGGGGGATTTGTTACGTCAGGAAAACAAACACACAACCCAAGTATAATGTGGACATTGCACCCTATTATCAGACCAATAGGCATGTGACCTTTGTCCTGGAGTAGATGGTAAGTGGAACATCCACCAGCATGTGGTCACAGTGCTGACTATTCCCTTGTATGTAACACAACTACTGAGTATGTTAAGGATATCCATATCAGAGGCCATAATATATCCATAGTTCACAGGCTTCATCACACAAATAACTGAGTTCAATGCACCCTTCTTCATGTACCTCCCTACACCTCTTCCAGTGATGTGTAACTGAAGTGTACCAACTTTGTCCCAGTGAGCTGTCACATATCTTATTGGCCATACCTAGGTATTCTTTTTGTGGCATAAACATTACTGTCTGATGGTGCAGAACCCCCATCAAGTTGTTACACCAGATGCATCATGTGTGCTACCTGTTTTGGTAATTCACACAGTACATACATAGGTGTTTGACAACATTAATGGCATGGGTAACATTTGTGACAGTGTGGATTGTGCTATAAATATATATATATATATATATATATATATATATATATATATATATATATATATATATATATATATATATATATATATATATATACACCATGTACACCAGTCAACTAGCCTGTATTCCTAATAATGTTTCATACAGGTATAGTAGTGTCCCTCCTAATCACCTCCAGCAGATGTTATGGTGCTGGGATAGTGTGCGTGATTACCTACATAGAGTGTGGACTTATCATAATAGTTGTACAAGTGTGTCTGTGCCGAATCATCTCAGATCACTGTGAATCATATAGGTTATGTCAGAGGCATGAGATTACTGGTTGTATTATTCTGATATTGTCCATAACTGTGCTTGTTTCTTTTAATGTTGTCCACTAACCTTTACCAGTGTCCCACTTGCTGGAGACCTCTGCTGAGATTACACACATATTCAGGCAAATCAGTTTGCACAGCTTCATAATATGCAGCCTACCCCACTTGTATGTAACATCTCTGATAGATGTCCCCTGCATTATTCATGTAAGGATGCTTATCTCACACAGACATCATCCCCATTGTTATATCACCTTATGTGACAGTCACATAATACACATTTTTACTGTGCAGTCTGTGCTGTACCAGACTGATATGTGATCGGTGTTGCTGCTACAACGGTCTCCCATTGACATGCTCTCATCTGCTGTATATTAGGTTGTCTCACCTGTCCTCTTTCCATGTGTTCATTCCTAAAATTCATCTGTGTCCCTATTCAATACACACACTTCCCTTGAGTGTTTATTTTACATACAGTCCATGTACTCTTGCATTATTTGCACGACTTCAGTACAGAATGCCAAGAATGTGATTTCACAATACTCTGTACTGTAGATACACTGTCCTGTACTGTGTTTGGACCATATACTTAACAAGCATACCTCTCAACTGTCCAGATTTTTGTCTTTATGTCTTTTGGTGTGTTTGTTATCGAATTTGTGGTTTTCTGCCATATCACTGGGATCGAGATAATCTCAGGACTGATGTGATTCAATAATTACATACATTTGAGTTTCAGACTTCAAATCCTTCAGAACATGCACCTTAACACAAAACTCTGGTTATTCTAGCACATTTCTAATGAGCAAATATGTCAAATATTTCCCTATTTCTGGGACATTATCCCCCCATTATATTGGCCTTTGTCCAGATGCCTTGCACTAGGAGATTGAGAGCTATCTGTTAAGTCCTGGTGATCATTGTGGCATTCCATGCAAAATAATGGACCTTCAGTGCTCTGTTTTAAACAGGATTGCTATCCGTATTTGCTTACATGGTTTCTTGGCTGGCAAAACTGTTGCCAGCCACAAAACCTTGCTTATTTACATTTAAATGTGGTACATGGCATGAATATGCAATAAGTGCTGCTGCTCACAGCACACACATGTAAACTCCATTTAGGCCTTGTGTGAAGCCTATACAAAGTTTACTGAATTCCAGGGATAATCTAAAAAAAATCCCCAAAAGCAAACAATCTAGAAAAGCAACAGATTTCCATGAAAAACTTATAAAACAATGACACTTAAGTGCAATGCTCTTTTTTCAGTAAACCATTAGTAAACAAATTCTCATTCATCCTAGAATTATTAGAGGCATTTAGCCACATTATCCAAAAAAGTCAATGAATTTCCAGATTAGTTTCCCATCTCCTCCTCTGAGGTTAGGTATAACTATCCAAACTAAAAAAAAAGACAAACTTCTTAAAGGAGCCACCCACTGGGTGCTTCTATAAAGCATTCATGTTATCCTGTTCCTTTGTACTATAATCCATCCATCCATTCACAACTCCTTTTCCCATTTTTGCACATGGGGTCAGGGTGTCACTACAACAGTGACAATCATCTAGAGCCAAGGTTTATACTGCCAGGTGGCTGTAAACTCTCCTTCTAAGTGGTTTGAATATGTAGGATTTCTGTGGATAGATGAATTTAATGTTTGCTTTCTTTCTTTGTCAAATGCAATTTTAACATCTAAGAAATCAATAAACTCATTGTTAGTCTTGTGTGTGAATGTTAAAAAAACGTATTGTGTGATTTATCCACCCATCCACCCACAACCCCTTTTTCCATTTTTGCAGATGGGGTCAGGGTATCACTTCAAAAGTGACAATCATCTAGAGCCAATGGTGGGTGGCTAATTAATAAATTCATCCAATAGCTTTAAATCAACCCTCCAAACAAAAAATAGTCCATGCAAATAATGCAAATAACTTATTAGGAACTTGTATACCCATTCAAAAATAAATGTCCATTCCTACCACTTCATCACAATAGTCAGATAAATGCATTCCCCTCAAAACATATAAAGTTGTTCTTAAGGGCAATTTCCATACAACTGGCCAATAGAATAATATCAGTATTACTTATATGTTCAAAACTACTTAGGCACATAGTAAACCATTCTAACCCTTCATCATGTGGTGTACATTTGAATAGTTCATGAAAATTGACAGTGACAAAATAACCATTTTCCATCATCTGAAGATTAGAAAAACACACCCAAAAATGCCATGAGTCACAGAATGCACAACCCCAGTCTTAAAAAATGTATTGCAGTTTGATATGTATAAACACTGCCATCCTCTCCATTTTAGAACCCATTGAGGCTTCCACCAATCGTTAAGGAAGATTTTCATTTGATCTGTGGATTTTAGGAATTCCAAACACTGAGGGGATGATAGAATATTTAACCTCTAAAAACTTATATATTCCTAACAGTCAAACATTTAATAAAAGTCTTGTGAGTAAACCTATATATCTTCCTGTAAGCTACATTAATCAGATTTTTAGACACAATTTCATATGCATCATAATGTAATTATAATGCAGAATTTTTTGCAACACAGGGCGTTATATTCTATTAATACTAAACCCATACTCTTAGCAGGTTTCAGGATGCAAATATCTTTATTACACATAAAGTGATTAAGGGCAGAATGCTATTCTCTTGTAAGATTAAAATGCTTTATATTCTTTTCTTTATATAAACACCTTAAATCACTCTCCCATAAATTTTCAAAAGCTTGTAACATTGGATGTAAGGATGGGTTAAACAAACTGCCTCTTTTTAAATTATACATAACTGTATGTTATGCCCAATGAGTTAGTGTCACTTTTAAATTCAGCTTACAAATGAATTATTTGAGTTCTATAAAACTATCTACTATATCAAAATTAGTAGTTGGTGTAAAAGTCATACCTGTTTGATTCATACTATAAGCACAGAAATTGTAAACTTTAACATTATTGTAAAAAAACACACTAACATTCTCCATCTGATAAATTTGTTGAACTTCCTCTTCAATCTTCCCCTCCCCATCTCTCAAGGAGCTGGAACTATTATCCAATTGGGTTTGCGGTATTACCATTTTCTTGGTTATTGGTAATTTTAACCTAAGGTTAAAACCATGTTCTGTGAGTTGATTTATGAAGAATTGCCATTTTGAGGGTAGACTATTGTTTATTTTATGTTCAATATATATGCCTGACTCTGCAATAATGAAAACAACTTGTTATGGAAAATATTAAAAAGTAACATATGTATAGATTTGGTATTGGAAAATACTAGAAAGGAAATGTGTGTGTGAATGTTATGACCAGAAACAAAGAAATACATTATACGATGGGACAGGTGAGATATGAATGTTATAAATACACAACTGGAAAGTAAATGAGAACAGTGTGTGTAAGTCGAGTTTATATCACATGATCGAAACACAATAACATCGAACACTATAACATCGAACTTATAACCGCAAAAATTGAAAACTCCAAAAGCTAGACCCTTGTAAGTCAATGAAGCTTGTATATCAGTATGTTGTGTAGAACCTATTTCAGATGGATGGATTGTCTGATCTATGAGCACACAGCAAGGCATTCACAACAGAATGGAAACAAAGATTCAAGACTGTGGAGCTTTATCTGTAAATCTATTATTTTATGTATGTTAAATAAATATTTTCACAGCTTGAATTGCATGCGTTTATGTCTTTGGCTATAACTTTGCAAACTACTTAACGCAGGTGCTATACTTTTATGATCTCATATCACATTCAACAAATTACCACACATGAGACTAGTGAATGAATTAGACAGACTTGGAGATGTCCATGGATACGACATTGGCAAGCTACTAGAGGGTAATAAGAAATGGATTTCCCTCACATGAAATAATAATTACAATTGAGTGTCCCTAAGGACAACACCAAAATGTCTCATTTCAATGTCTTTAAAAGTGATATTGCATAAGCTATATAAGGTACTGCTGCATAAGTGCTGTAAGACGAAGAAAAGATAATAGACTAAACTAGTATCTTTAAGCATTTAAAAAATAAGTTCACTTTTGACATTTATATGCAAACCAGTCTTTCTTTGAAAATTACTTTCCTTGAAAGTACTGAGCATGTGCTCTGGCCTAGTAATCAAAGAGCCTCAATTCTCACCACTAGCACCAGTAAGGGGTGTCCACATAGGGAGGATAACAAGTACACACACACAGTAAAGTACAATTTCCCTTAAGAGCAGACAGAGATCACAGTCAAGTCTTTGGCTGGTTTCTCCCTTTAACTCCAAATCCCCAATAAGACTCCCCACTAGCACAGCTATAGGGTTCAGATCTCAGCTGAGTAGTCAAGCCAAAACCTCCAGTACCCTCTCTGTCCAGCCAGTGCTTCATGTCCCTGCCCAAGTAGCTGATACACACACACACACACACACACACACACACACACACACACACACACACACACACACACACACACACACGCACTTTGAGATTTGGATTATGTACAAACACACAGACACTCCTAGGAATGCTGGCACAGGTTCACTAGCTATGCTCCCTTTTGCCAAGGCTATAAGGTAGTAATCACTGCCACCAACTACTCTTATCAGCTACTATAAAAGACCCTTACCAAAGGGTGTCCAATTCTACTGTGCAATGTTATTATTATTATCCAAATGGTAAGTGTGATGAACAGCAAGGCTATTGGAGTGGCTTGTACAGTATAACCAAATACATGCAAGTATTTTAAGAGTTGAAATATCTCTACACGAAACAGCCACAGTTAAAAGGTTTAAAATATTTAATAATAAATAACAAAAATACAAAAACAATACTCATTAATTCGACACAGTGACAATAGAGAGTTCAAAAATCACAGGAAATACTTTAAAACAACATTGTAGGACAGTCTGACATAAATATAGAAAACAGCTAGACTAATCGTGTTATATTCCTATCTATCTCTAAGAGAAATACTAAGATCTAAATCCTACTTACTGAGCAAAGCAAGTGCTGGTGAGTTGTTGTCAGCTTCAGAACAAAATGCAAAATGCACCTCTTTCCCTCTCTGAGATAGTTTTTAAATTGATAATGCACATCACTGCTCAGTCATTTCAAATTACATCATTCTTGTCACTTCTGATTTAGTTCCCAGGCTAACAAAGACTTAAAATGTAACATTTCTTAGTGATATGCAGCTGCCAGGAAGTCACAGGGCAATAAACAATATTTTTCATGTGAAACCTATTTCTGTCTTAAGACAATAGAAAGAAACGCCTAGCCCAGACATCCTATCTCTTAGCTTGATATCACACAAAGTCGTAAAATTTTTCCACTTATCAGTTTATTTTCTTAGAGTTTGCAAGTTAACCCTGTATGTCCCAGTCTTCTACCATAA